>NC_073272.2:40867954-41170984 GCF_029289425.2 Pan paniscus
CAGTGCAAAGAAGTGTTCATAGTGGGACAGGAGAAATTTGTAGTTGTTAAACTATATACCACAGATAGATCAAACCTGGACACTAGATAGTACCTAACACATCTCTGTTATGGAGAACTCTTGCTTGCACATGACAGAATTCCAGCTCAAACTGGGTTATCAAGAAAAACGAGGAGCCAGGCATGGCGGTTCATGCCTGTAATCCCAACACTTTGAGAGGCCAAAGGGAGAAGACCACTTGAGGCCAGGAGTTTGAGACCAGCCTGGGCAACATAACGAGACCTGACCTCGACTTTACAAATAATAATAATAGTCCAATGTGGTGGTGCACACTGGTAGTCCCAGCTACTTGGGAGGCTGAGGCAGAAAAATGGCTTGAGCCCAGAAGTTTGAGGATGCAGTGAGCTATTATTATACCACTGCGTTCCAGCCTGGCCAACAGAGCAAGACTGTCTCAAAAAACTTAAATAAATAAAAAATTAAAATAATTAGAATAACTTTAAAAAGAAAAAGGAGGGAACATTTTACTGGGTCACTTTCCTTTTAAACACAAGGGTTAGTCTGGCTTTAGTCATCAGCACTTGGTCTTTTGTTCTTTCCTTCTCTCAGATGAGACCACCTCCTTATAGAGGTAAATTGGAGACTAGCAGCTTGATTCTTACAATCCCACTACAGGAAACTTTTTTCCCAAAATTTTCCAGCAGATATCCCAAGATCTCATTGGTCTGGCTCTGAACGTGTATCCCTCTCTGAACCAATCACTGAGGCCAGGCAGTTAGAATATGTTGATTGGCCATTCTTAGGTCACATGTCTATAGGAGGAGTGTAAGCCCATGAATTTACTGGTAAATGTTTAACAACCAGCTCTGGCATGGGGGAAAGGAGATGCCCATTTGTAGTGATTGCCAAGTTTGGTGGTGTAAATACCCCCGCCATGGCTGATTTTAAGCTACCAGCATGATGCTACTGAACATGGAGCTGGGAAGAAAAGTCACAATTAGAAGTGGACTCCAGCACACCATTTCAGTAGCCCATCCAAACCAGAGGACCAAGAGTAGGGGCAGGGAACCCCAGAGAGAAATCAGGAAATGGAAACAATAGATAAAACAACACATTTTTAATCTAATTCCTTTATTTTTCTTTCCCCACAAATGGCCAACATTTAAGAGACTGGTACTTTGCCTGTTATTTTGCTTTTAAAAAAAAATAATCAAAATTAAAAGGAGGTTTGGGGACAGTAGATGTTCACCATGAAAAAATCTTGAAATAAAGCATTTGCTCAGCATCTTTTCATGCTAAATCAGTTCTTCCTCAACATGAAAAGTTACCAGTTTGTCTGGCCTTTTTCCCTTCCCCAAACTGAGTGTAGATTGATAGCTGGCGTTAACAATCACATTTCAAGTAATAGCTAACCTTTTTGAAAGCTTACTCTGTGTCAAATTCTCTGCCTGAATTATCTCACTTAGTCCTCACATCAACCTTAATAGGTAGTTGCAATCAGTGCCCCTATTTTACTGATGTGGAAACTGAGTCACAGAGAGGCGAGATAACTTGTTTAAGGTAACGCAGTTGGTCAGTGGTAATGCCAGGAATGATCTTAAGGCTGTTAGTCCCTTCAGTCTATAGTCTTAACTTCTGCCTTCTACTGCCTTCTCTCGGCTGGAGTGGGGTGCCTCACAATCCCAAAGAGCTCTTTGGCAAATATTTTGCAAAACCGAGGAGCCCTTCACAATGTGTCTGTGATATCAAGTCCCATGTTTGAATATAGGTTTTCATTAAAGAGAGAAAGACAAGCCTTTTGAAAGAGCAGTTTCTCCTGGGAGAACAAATCTCATTCAGGACACGTGTGCAGGTCGTGGCTCAGGCTCCATCTGCTCACAGCAGGGATCTCTGGCTTGTGGCTGGTAAAAGTGTGAGGTCTTCTGGCCTCTGCATGGGGGGGCTAAAAGACAATCTTAGCTCCTCTGGATCAGTCCACAGGAATTAGTTGCCAGTAACACACAATTCCAGGTAAGACCCAGGGCTCCCTTAGAACCTCCTGGACTTTTTATTTGGCTACCACTCATGGAACAATCTGAGGAGTGTGGAAATGAAAGGGCCTTGGAGGTGGGATGGGCAGGGCTGATCCGATGAATAATGTGTGTCCTTGAAGACCTTGGCAGGGTTGGGTGTCTCCCTCAGGCTGGAAATGATGATTTGTGGGTCTGGGAGTTTGGATTTTATGACCTGAACCTTTAGCCTTTCTGGGGCCTGGGAGAGAGGCGAAGAAAGAGGAGAAGTTGCCAGAGGCAGTTAACGTTTGGCCTTGGTTTGATTTGTTCCAGTTGTTTTGCAGCTGCCCCTCAGTCTGTTGTCATCGATCCTGGAGGGTCCCTGGACACCCCACTCCCAAGCTGGAGTCAGGGCTATGGGCAGGAGAGAGCAAGAAATAAAACAAGGATGAGGACCCTGTCTTCAGAAGACAGGAAGGAGGGTGTAAGGAAAACTACAGAGATGCAGAGAACAGAGACCTGTACATATTCATGGCATCTGCTCAGGGGAGCCCTGGTACATAGAGCCTTTGGAGTTCAGTGGAGGGAGAGAGGGAAGGCTTATTGGAGGAAGGGGTCTTCCTATGACTACTCAAAGGGCAGACATAGGCAGTTTGAGAAGAAGGGAAAAGGCACTGGAGCTGGAGAAATGGCTTGTGGGGAGGAGACGTGGAAGGTTCTGGGCCTGACAAAGAGCAAGTAGGAGCAGAGGACAGAATTGAAGAAAGGGAGATGGGGAGGGCATGGGTCAGAAGCCACTGAAGCTGACGATAAGGACAGCTCCAAGCCAGGGGAAGATCAGGATGGAGATTCATACAAATATAAATGAAAACAGAATCCTTGTTTTCCCACAACTTGCAAATGAGTCTCTGAAGGTTTTTTTGTTTGTTTGTTTGGGTTTTTCTTTTTCTTTTTCTTTTCTTTCTTTTTTTTTTTTTTTTTGAGTAGAATCCATGTTATTGAGTAATCCAGGAAATTAAAGAAATAAAAATAGAAATAAACCCTTGGAGGGAGGCACCATCCAGGCCTCTGCTGGATAGTAAGGGTCTAAGTTGCACACCTACAGGCTTTTCCTCCACCCAGACAATGTTTCTCTTCTTTCATAACATCAATCCTACAGCTGGGGGAAAGGGGTGATTTTAAAAAACCACTCAGAGAGATAAATCTTGTAATACAAACTGCTGAACAGCTGGCCCTTTAAAGCATAGAACAGCCATTTAGCCATTAATCCATCCCTTTAAAATGCAGAACCATCCCACCCCACCACACACACACACACACGCATGTACACACATACACATGCATGCACACACACAAACGCTGGCACAAAGAGTAGTTCAATTTCATCTGGTGCAGTTACAGCCGCTGCTCCTGTACTTTTTATGTTCACAGACACAGCCCTGGCTCCAGGTTTAAATAGTTAACACCAGCAACAGGAAGCAGGGGAGGGGAAGGAAAGAGAAGCAACAAATTCTAGCTGACTTTTCACCAAATTCCTCCCCAGGTGCTGCCTCTGAGCCTGGATCCTGAGGCAGCAGAACCTGGTGCAGCAGTACCTGCTGCTTTTCCCAGATCCTCCTGCCTTCGCCAGACTTCTTGCTCTCCTGGGGACAGTCTGCAAAAGCAGCTGCTCCACAAGGTCCCGCAACCCACTTTAAAGGGCGGACACTCACCAGATCAACCTCCCAGGCCCAACTCTGCTGTTTCTTCTCCATTTTATTCACAATGGTCACCTTGGGTGATCTACATCACATGTCATCCTGCGTCCTGATTGTACCTGATTGACTTTGATGAGGCCATTCTCTCTGTACCTCCCGTCTTGCCATCTGAGTACCCTCTTCGTATTGCAGTTTGTGACCTTCCTGAGAAGCAAAGAAATAAAATTAAGCCCCATCACACACACACACACACACACGCGCGCGCAAACTGTGACTGACAGATTTGAAAGAGTAGGGTGTGTGTGTGTGTGTGTGTGTGTAAGAGAGAGTGAAAGAGAAAGACAGAGGGAAGGGACGGGAAGGAAAAGGAAGGAAGGAAGGAAGGGAGGGAATCAAATGAGTAACTGTTTGGGGTGGGATGAATTGGTTAGCTGTTAGGTATAAGAAAATTAAGGCCATTAGCTATTTTCGATTTTTTTTCTGTCACGTTTGGGGGAGCTATGAGTGTTCCACGAAACCTGCAAACCTCTGCCTAGGGAGATTGCCTGGAATTCTCTCCCGCCTGCCCTTTCAGTGGGTAATAATAACGGGAGAATTAGTGAGCAGACAGATGCTGCGCGCACTGGTGCACAGCACTCGGCATTGTATAATAATGAATATATTTTCAACGGCTGATTCAATGGCTGTTTCTTAAAATAATAAAGTTAATTTTGCTGGGCGATCCTTTATTTTTTTAAACCTGAGCATCACAAAAGATGGAAGCTGAAATCATCTCTGATTCTTTCACTAACAATGGTTTCAGTATGACACTTGGAAAAACAAACAAAAAAATTGTGTTCTGCAGGGAGCCAGAAATACGCAAAACCTGGTATGTTCTTCCAGCATCTGGTTGTCCAGTGATTGTTACTTTGTTTTCATCTTAGTCGGCAGTCAGACAGGATCCTTTAACAGTGGGACATTATTATCATTATTTACTTAAAATCTGGGTAGGGTTTTACAGTTTTTATGGTGTGGTCACCACAAGATGTTATCTCAATAATAGTCGTAGTAGCTGTAATGGTACATTGAGTACCTACTATGTGGCAGTCAGTACACTAGGTGTTTTTCATATATTATTTTAAATCCTCATATAAACACTGCAAGGTCTTAGGTTGAACTACATGGAATTGCTGTTTCTGTAGATCAGAAACTCAAATATAGTCAATTTCATTGGTTCAAGTTAATGTTATTTCTCCATTTTATAATGAAACAGTCTCAGAGATGTTAAGTAACTGACACATGGTCACCCAGCAAGTAAGGGCAAAGCTGAAGTTTCGTCCCAGGCCTGCAGAGACTAAGGGCTCTGCTCCACTCCACCTCGGTGCAGTTTGGTTCAATGGGCATTATTATTATCTCCAATTACATCCAGGGACATCAAGGCTTAGAAAAAGAAAATGACTCGCTCCAGGCTATACACTCAGGAAGAGGCAAGACAAGACTCAAACCCCACATCTTAGGGGGAGCTCATTAATCTTTCCCATTTTGCAATGCAAACCCAAGGATAGGATAAGCTCCAAGCAGAATTGCAATGACAGAATATCTGGCGCCTTTCTGTCTGGCAATCAGCAACCTGTGTTGCACCTAGTTCTCATATCCCCGCAAAATACCCCATACTCCCATCCCATCCCTCACCTAGGGGATTATCCTGAGTTCCTCTCCCACATTTTATTCATAACTTGTTCATTCATGTTGTGAATCCACTCCCTCCTGAACCCCTGGACCTTTGCCACCCTGGAGTGGTGGCATTTTAATGGAGGAAGTTTGGGGCACTGTCTTAGTTTGAGTTCCCCGAGAAGCAGATCTTCTAACAAAGATTTGAGTGTAAGTAGTTCAATTGAAAGTGGATTTCAGGGCGCACTGATAGAGGGATGGAGACAGGGAAAGAAAGAACACCCACATAAGGTGTGTTATCAAACAAGTGAAAACTGTGGGAGATGAAATCTCAATCCTGCTGAGGACTTCTGGTTGGCAGTATAGAACATGTCCCAGAGGTATCCCACTTAAGGGATGAAGAAACTTAGGTACTCATCTGTCGACCCCATTGGTTGAGACTGCTTCCCAGGATATAAAGTCTCTGGCACTTCTAGCTCATCTTGTTTGAGGCCTAAACATGCTCCTGTGACCAGAATAAAAGCCCTCAGGCAGAGCTTAGCAGGTGTTCAGTGTAAGTGCCTGCAGGATACAGGAGAGAGTGCCAAGGGGAGGAAGGGAGGGTAGCAATAGTGTCTGCTGCAGGCAGCTGAACATCATCTGAACTTACAAGAATGAGTCTGTAACTATTAAACTCAAGGACACCTCTAAGCTCAGGGGCAGGCAGTTGGGTTGGGACATCTTGAGGCATGGGCTCCAGTACAGTTTACCTGGCACTCCTAAGGTGAGCCCTAACCAAAGTAGGGTTTTCAGAATTTCTCTCTCTCCTTTCTCCAGAGCCCCTCATTCACAAATGTGAGAATTCTCTGCAATCTATCTTCTTCCTGTTCTGTGAGTCAACTCTAAAAGCCATGATTTTTCAGCCCCATGTTACCCCTTGAGGTCACCTTCACCCTAGCAAAATTGGTGATTCCTTGAGGAGGCTGGGAGAAGGCACCTTGCAAGTTTCACAACTTGATTGGTGGTGGAATTTTTTTCTCCCTCTTCCCATATTTAATGTGGCTCTAATTCTGACTTCATTGCAGAGCCGTGAAATCAAATTAGGAAGTGGGAGGAGATGAGCAACCCCTTCAAGCACAATCAACTTCTGATGGCTTCCCCAAAGCTCTAATGAATCTGCATAGACTTCCAGTAATAGAAGGCTGTTTCTTCGCAGCACTTTGTTTTTCTCCATTTCTAAAGAGAAAACAAGCCAGAGTATAGGTATGCAGGGAGTCAATGCAATAAGGTTGGTAGAAAGCCTTGGCTTTTCACGGCTGAGTGGGAAAGCCTTGGAGGAGGGCAAGTAGGCTGATTAAAAGAAAGAGAAAACATGAGCAGCATCAACAACATCCAACCATCATGGTGGGTCTGTTATGTATAAGCCAACATGCTAGATACTGTGTGGGAACAAAGAGGTAGAAAACACAATTCCTGACCTCAAATGGCTAGCAGGCTGTTTGCTCAGAGCCTTGCTACTCAAAGTGTGAAAGAGCAGCATCATCATCACTGGAGAGCTTGTTCGAAATGCACAGTCTCCAACCCCCTACCCAAGACTTACTGAATCAGAATCTGAATTTTAACAAGATCCTCAGGAAATTCCTATGTGCAATAATGTTTGAGATGCACTGATCCAAAGGATTCCAGGTCTGATCATATCACATACACGCTCAGAACTACATCCTGATCTTATCTTAACTTCCCATCCTCAGCTTTCATTATTCCCCACCATACCTTGGAATCTTATGCTCTAGTCTTATGATTGCATCATGTCCTTCCATCCATCCTCACACTGTATCCTCCAGCAGCAATGCCCTAACCATCCTCTATGCCTATCAAAAATTCTCATGGTCTTCATGCCCAGATATCTTCTTTGTGAAGCCTGACCCAATCCCCCAATAGAAATGGGTCATTACTATTCATTAGTCACTGATTGACTTGATTATGTTTACATGATTACATCTAGCATAACGGTTAAAAAGATGAAATTAGACCCTGATCATCCTCACTTTGAACCCAAGTTTCACCAGTTTTAATCTATGTGTGGTAGATTAGATCACTATTTTCAGTTTTTCACTCTCTTTCTCTATTCAAATTATACCCACAGCCTTCTCTATGTGACTTTGCAGTTTCTCCTACTTGATTGGGTGTAAAATATTTCCCTGCCCATTGACGTTGGTCTTGGTTATGTGACTTGAATTGGTTAATAGACTATGGGTGATAGTGACAATGTGTGAGTTCTGAGCCTAGGCCTTAAAAGGCCTTAAATGGTATTATATGTCTCTAGTTGTCCCTTGGTGCTTCTACTGTAAGTATGATCAGGACATGCCCCAGGTTAGCTATTAGGTTGAAGGAAGATGAGATATACATGAAACTGATTTGAACTCAACCTGCAACCAAGCCAAGGTGACACACGTCTTGAAGCAGAACTGCCCCAGTAGATCCACAGACCCATGCTAAATAAAAAACAAGATGACTTATGGTATGTCACTGAGCTTTGTGGTAGTTGGTTGCAAAGCATTATTTATGGGACTACACAGCTGATACACTATGCCTCTGAGCCACAATTTTCCCATCTGTATCATAGATATGTAAATATATACCTCATATTGCTGTTGGGATGATTAAAATGTGTTAATGCATGTTAACTGAGTTCATAGTAGGCTTGATAAATAGGAGGTAACTTATTTTATATTATTATTATGATGTCTTCCCACTAGACTGAAGACATTTTGTGGGTAAAGTCTGTCTTAGCTATCTTTTTATCCTCTCCAATACCCACTGGGCTCCTAGAAGGCACTCATTCAATAAACAGAACCAAACACTAATATAGAAAGTTATTCTTTTGCTTCAGCAGTTCTTGCCTTGTAAATCCTTACTCAACCTATAGTGGTGAGCCCAAACTTATCACAACACTGATGAAACCTCCAATATTGAGGGCCTTTTGTTTAAAACAATGGTTATAGCAGGGCTTGGGGGTATTTTGTTGAGTTTTGTGTGTACTTTAAAAATCTGATAGTATTTTGATTTGTTTCTCAGTTGGAAATGCTACACTTAGAATTTCATGGAAAGGAAGCATTTTATCTTCAAAGGAAGTTGTGAGGAATATGGAAACACCTGACCCCTCTGCCTTCCAACTTCAAGTGCAAGCCTTAAGTGAATTCTTCATCTAGTCTGAAGTTTAACCTCTGAAAAGCTGGTTATGGGGGTAGGAGAGAGTGATGACTGGGGCAGGACCTGGTGGCATCTGTCTCTTTAAGAAACAGAAATGAAACCTAATTAGCATAGACTGGCTGCAATTAACATATAAGTCCCAGTTCTGGGAGTTGGAGGAAGGGAAAAGGATAGAGCTAAAACTTAATGGGGTTTTGTTAGACAAAATTAGCTTCCACAGAACAGCCATAAAAATATCTAAATTATGAGACCCTCTTGCCATTTGCCATTAACACGAGGGGACATGCTAATATTTAGTGGCGCCATGTCCTGGAAATTAACTGCAGTGAAAGAAGCCCCAGAGGCATCCCTGTGAGCAATAAGGGCTTGTCCACTGTCTCTACTGCTACCAAACTGCTTGACTAAATGCTTTGCAGAAACTTAGAACCTACAAATCACACATGTCTCAGCCAGTCCTTTGGCAGTGGTTCCAGAGCTGTAGGATGATACCTCCATGAGTGATATATGGAAAGCTGAAGTCTCTTTGTACAGTCTCTGAATTTGGGGACTATTTTCCTCAGAAGAAGATTCCTAAGGCTGCTTTGTGGACATGTGAAGATACTTCCAATTATTTCTCCAGCCTTACACCCTCCAAGAAAATCAGCCCATTTGCTTTTTGTATAGTATCAAACCAACTAGTATGAGTTTCCTTGTAAACTCCTCCCATGGTTTTACTTCTTGACTCTCCTAGGGGAAAAAAATATTAAACCATCATCTTCTATTTTCTGCTCCTGAAAGTCACCGATGATCACCCAAACATATGCAGGACGTTTTTTATAGTCCTTCGTCTCCCTGACCCCCATTTCATTAGACATAGTTGACCAGGCCCTCCTGCTTTGGTTTCCATATCACTTTTCTCTGAAGCTTTTTCTCTTTGCCCTTTCTCTTTTAGTAGATTACCTTTCTTCTTTCACATTTACAGGCATTGCTCACAGCTCCTGGTCTCTGCCTTAGGGTCTTCTCTTGCTATTCCCTTTGAAAACAATTACTCATTATTTGCTGGTGTCTACCCTCACTTCTAGTAATATCACTCATATCTGAACCTTTACCCTAACCATTAGTCCTTTGTTTCAAACTTCCAGCAGAACAACTACATTTGGAGTTCTTACTTTCACTTCCAATTCAGCCTGTTCTTCCCCCTGTTCATTATCCTTGCCTATTTTATGGAGGTGCTTGTTATTTCCTCCTTACTTTTCATCTGCTCTTTACAATTCTGGTGAGTTCACCCTATAAGCTTATCATTCTCATCCTCCCCAACAGTCAATTAGATCAGGGTCCATGAACACCTAATCCAGGGGCTCATCTACTGTGGGGCTGCTAGCCTATCCGATTCTCTCTCTTTCAAGAAGTTGAGCTGAATGGAGAACCAGAGCATACTGGAATGGCAGGGTGAAGATCCATAAAATTTTGCTTCTGAGATTTCCAAGCTTAGTCTCTTTCTTGCCCTTTCTACGGCTTGGGTTGCCAGTTTTCCCTTGAACTCTGAAAGACATCCTGATTCTTCCAGTAAATCACTCTTTAAGTGAGTTTTACAATTTTATTTTTTTGCATCCATGAAGTTTCTGACTGAATCGTACTGGATTTTCCTGCCCTTCCTGACTTTTCTTTTGATATCTTTGGCATCATTGTTTTCCCAGGCTCCAGAAAGATACACTTTGAGGCATCTTTGAGACCATTCTTGCCTACTCTATAGCTTATCTGTCTTAATGTCTTACTATGTTTTTCCTCTGAAATGCCCCTGACATTTTGGATCCTCCCTTATCCAAGACCTAAGCCAGGCTGGGCTTCTCCACTCTAAGCTTAACTCCTCCAATCTATCATTTATTTATGCTTAAAATATTGCTATTATCATACTATTGCTCTGTCAAAGAACATCAGAGTTCTTTATGGTCTTTTGCTCCTCCTTTATGGTCTTTAAGGCCCTCTGCTTATCTTGACCACCCAATTTATTTAAGTCCCTTTCAGGTAAATTTATTCTACATACAAACTTAGCTATTCTCCAATGTATCAGTTAACTTTAGTTGCATAACAAACCATCCTGAAATTTAGTGGTTTAAAGCAGTACCCATTTTATTTAGCCCTCAATTCTGTAGGTTAGCTAATCTGAATTGGCTTGGCTGGGCTTTGCTTGGCTTGTTCCTGCATCTGCATTTGGTTGGTGGATTGACTGGGAGCTGGATGGTCAAGAATGATCTCCCTTATATGTTTAGTGGTTGGCAGGCTGTTGGCTAGGGTGTCTCAGTTCTCTTCCATGTAGCCTCTCAAATAGATTAGTGCAGGCTCATTTAGGTGGTGGTATGAAGGTTCCAAGTACAGCAAGAAGACAAGCCCCAATGTATAAGTCTTTTTCAAACCTCTGCCTGTGTCTTTTTGTTAATGCCCCATTGGCTAAAGCAAATCACATAGACAACCCAGATTCAAGGGGTAGGGAAATAGATCTCATCTCTTGATGGGAGGATCTGCAATGTCACCTCACAAGGAAGTGGATACAGAATAGGGAACAATTTGTAAGCATTTTTATAATCTACCACACTGAGCAGGAACTATGAGTTCGACTCAGTAGTATACTCTTCTTGTTCATTCTGTCATGGGAATATCCCCCCACTTTGCTCTTTTCCCTTAAATCAGATTCTTCTCACCAAATGTTAGGTTAACTTGCCTCCTTTTTTAACTCTGCTTTAAGAAACCCCAAACAACCAGTTCTCTGCCATTTCAGCTCTCTGTGTCCTCACTTACTTTTTGCCATCTTCTGATCATTTCTTAAATTCATAATTTCATCTTCTGAATTGAAATATGAATTTTCCAAGGAATAATTTTCTTATCTTTGTCATGAAATGTACATTTATACTTTTAATATATATTTACTTTCATGTCTAATGCAGTGTTCAGCATCTGGGAGGTGCCAAATAATACTTGTTGGTTATTTAATATCTAAGAATATCTCAGAATTCTCCTAAAAGCCATTTTTCTCTTAAATTCATTTAAGTTAAAAAATAAATATATGCCTTCAGCAGTCATAAGAAGGTGGTTGGGAAAGCTCAGATAGTTTAATCAGTTCAGCTTTCTGACTGAAAGGTGGGAATCACAGCTCCAACTGGAATGGTCCTCCTTACCTTGGGCCCAGTAAAACCTTGTGTGTCTCCTGGGAGAGTTTTCTTTAGCTCTCTAGCCACATGCCTACACTTAAAAGCCCTTA
The DNA here is from genome assembly GCF_029289425.2 of Pan paniscus. Taxonomy (NCBI): domain Eukaryota; kingdom Metazoa; phylum Chordata; class Mammalia; order Primates; family Hominidae; genus Pan; species Pan paniscus. The sequence goes on from NC_073272.2 coordinate 40,879,720, forward strand.
GCTCTCATTCTGTAGGCTTAACACCATACTGCATGGCTGGAAATCAGCATCTTTCTCAGCCATGACATGTCCTTTGAGAAAATTCCATGAAAGTTGCCAGTTTTCTAGGACTCAACAATGACAGCTTTTATGGCTACAAGGAGTGGCGTGGGATGGGAAATACTCTTTTCCTACTGGCTGCAACTTTCTCTAGTTCCCCCTCTCAGGCAGTTAGGGCTTCCTACTCTATGTTGTCAAGGATGTCCATAGACAGGTGTTGGCATAGAACCTGCCTTACAAAGGCCTCTGCCCCAGCCACACCTGGACTCTCCTTGCCTTCCCAGACTTGGCTTTCCAGGACCTGGTTTGCCCAGTGTGTTGATACTGGAGCATGTTCATCTCTTGGGATGCATGCCAGGCCTACTCTTGGAAATACATTCTGAAACTTGATAGGTATCCTCTTCTCTCATTTCCCTTTCAGAGAATTTGAAGGGGAAACCAGGAAGCCCTGGTCATATTTAGCCACTGATTTTGTTTTCAAATGCTCTCAAAAACAAAACAAGCCAACCAAACAGACAAATAGTACCAAACACCAAAACAAGGCTTAACTTCTGGACCATATCACCTTGTGGTGATATGGGGTTATGGATCAAGCTCAGAGATGCTCTGCTGCTTGTAATCCTCAAACTGGATTTTCATATTAGAGGCTCTTTCTGTTGATATAAGAAATTATATGCTTCTGGAAAGATGGAGAAAGGTGGAAGAGGAATGTGCATGTGTACATTTGTGTGTGTGTGTGTGTGTGTGTGTGTAAAGAAGAATAGCTGATTTCCCAGTTTAAGAAATTTCTCAGCTGTGGGACAAGATTTGCATGTCCTTCTGCGTCGCAGAGACTTGGGATGTTTGCAGCACGTCGTTGGGGTGCCTGCGTCTCAAATCACTGGCTCTGTGCAGCCTTGATGAGGCGCCCGATTTACATATTCTCAATTTAATCTAAAGTAGGTACTAATTGATTACTGCTGAATGTCTGCACGCTCTGATTATCTGTTTGGATCCTGAGGGGGGTGGGGGAATAGCAAGGGATCTTTCTTCTATGACTGGGACTTTGGTTTTTTCTGATCCAAGGAACATTTATTTGCTAGGCCTGGGAGACCCAGCAAACCACCCTCCAGCCTCTCCCCACCTTCACCCCCAATTGCTGAAAATAATTATCAATCACCAGCTCCAGCACTGGTTCATTTTATGTTGTAGGATAAACTACTCTCTATTGCGTTTTTCAGTATTTATCAAACAAATATTTTGGAAATGTTTCCCAAGTGTATTAATTTGACCTAAAGGCAGGATTCCTTAGGGCTTGAGAACATGGGCTCTGGAGCCGAATTGCTGAGTCTAACCCAGGTTCTGCCACTTACTAGATATGTGGCTTTAGGCAAGTTGCTTAGCCTCTCTGTGCCTCAGTTTAGCCATCTGCAAAATGATATTAATAGCAGTCCTAACCCAACGGGGTCAGTGTGAAGATTAAATGAGTTGAGACACATGAAGTACCCAGTGCTGCATCAATCCACTGCATAGTGCATAGCTCTATTTCTTCAGAGCTCTGTGGAGGGCTTGCTTGGGGGAGGCAGGCAAAAATTTTGATTAAAGCTTCCTTTGGGGAGTTTTAGGGTCTTCAGTCATCCTTGCTTTATCTGTCCTGTGTCATCTAAGGTATCAACAATGGCAGGGAGTAGGTATAACAAAGTGTAGACTTTGTTACAGTGGGGTATTGTTACCTTCTGGAAAAGCTTTTCCTGTTAGTTGGAGTTAATGAGCAGAAAGGAGGAAAGGGAAGCTAAAGGTGGGGGGTCAGTGAACATTCATTGGATACCTTCTGTATGTTGGGCTCTATGTTGGTACTGGTGACACAAATACAAAAGTCTCTTTTCTAAAGGAGTTCACTGTGAGTGGCACCACTCCAATCGCTGTAGTACGGCACACTGCCTCTGCTATCACTCCTCAGGCATTTATTTTAGGTCTCATCCCCGCAGCTGAATTGTGGGTCTGATTTATTTTCTTTCTATTGATGTGTAACACACACGCAGGAAAAATGCACAAGTTGTAAGTGCACAGCTCCATGAGTCATCAGAGTGTGAACACACCGTGTAAACAGCACCCAGATCAAAACCCAGGATGTGACGGGCCCCTAGAAGCCCCTCTCCCACTTTGTGTTCCCTCCCAGTCATTACCTTTCCCCAACAGCGAGTCACCTTCCTGACTTAAAGACTGCTCTGCACAGAGTCCCACCTTCAGGTTTCTTAGCTGGGTGCTGGTCCCCAGCTGAGAGAAGCTCCGGGAGCCAAGCTGAGAGATGTGATGAGATCAGGCATGATGGGAAGTGCCTGGACCATTATGATACTGGTCTAGCACTTGGCGCCATGTCTGTGTGGCTCCATTTAAGCCCACTTTGACTTTTTCAAAGGAAAACCATCCTTGACTGCTCTGTAACAGAGCCAGCACCAGGCAGAGCAAACGCAGCCTTCCTGTTTGTATGAACAAGCCCCAATCCAGAAATTTGTCTCCAGCCTATCCAGTGCAGGGCCAGGAACTTCCTCACTTGGCTGGCCTGGCTCCTACAACCTTTTATGAAGATGGACATATTAGCAGAAGAAGGCCCTCTTATACCTTGAAGTGGTGAGCATTAGCCAGGAAATAGCTTAGCAGGGATGAGTATAGTTAATGCTCTCTGGGTTTTTCTTTCTCATGTGGAGAGTTCAGGATCTTGGGAGAATGGGAAACAGATGGGTAGGTTTTGCTAGGACCATCCAGGACATTAAAGTCGGGAATTTTGATCAGTCATGAAGGGAGATCCTCTGAGGGAACTGAGAGAGAATAGCAAAGTAATTGTTCCAGTTATCTGTTGCTGCACAGCAAACCTCTCCAAACTTAGTGATGTAAAACAACACTCATTTTATATGTTTATGGAGACCATGGGTCAAGAATTCAGATGGGGTATAGTAGGGGTGGCTTGTTTCAACTCCATGATGCCTGGCACCTCACCTGAGAAGACTTGGGCAGAAGGAGACTGGGATCCTCTGGAAGCTTCTTCATTGTGTGGCTGGCACCTGGGCTAGGATGATATGAAGGCTTACCTCAGCTGAGACTGTCAACAGGCAGCCCACACGCAGCCTCTCCATGTGGCCTGGGCTTTTCATACCACAGAGTCTGGGTTTTGGAAAGGAACATCACAAAAGAGAAAGTCTCAAGAGCAAGTGTCCCAAGAGACCCAGGCAGAAGTTGCATGACCCTTTCTGAACTAGCTCAGAAGTCACATGGTGTAATTTTCGCCACATTCTATTGGTTACAAGTGAATCACTAAAGACAGCCCACGAGAAGAATTAGACTCCATCTTCTGATGGAGGAGTGGCATGGGATGGGAGCTTTTGTTGCCTCCATCTTTGGAAAATACTGTCTGCCACAGTAGCTGACAGCCAGGACTCTGCAGTAAGGCACACCTGGTTTCATTTCCTGGATCTGACACTTATTAGCTGTGTAACCTGGGGTAAGTTTCTTAACCACTCTGTGTCTCACTTTCCACATAAGGAAATTGGAATAATAGTAATTCTGACCACATAGCATTACTGTGAGAATTCAGTGATATGAGCCATGTATAGTGTTAGTAGAATGCTTGGCACATCATAAGTGCTCATAAATGTCACCTTTAACAGAGACTCAAAGAAGTGATTGCTCAAGACCAGCCTTACCTGTGACACATTTCCTTAGGCCTGCTGTATGTGAAAAAGTGGTCCACAAAATTCCCACACCAGATCACATAACCGCCCAGGATCCACTAGCAGTTAATAGGGACTATGGAGACTAAGCACTAGGGTACAGCTATTTATAGTTTACAAAGCACTTCATACTCATCTTTTGTTTAATCCTCCAAAAAAGTCCATGGGCCACACATAACTCTTCCATTTTACAGATGAGGTTTATCAAGGTGTGACCTACCCAAGGTTACAAAGCTAATACATTATAGAGCAAGGTTATGACCCCAGAGTTCCACTCTAAAGTCCCTTGCTCTTATCTTCTGTAATGATCTCAAGAACATTGTAAAGTTATCAAAGGAAAAATACAATTTAATTAAAATTTAATAAATTTAAAAAATGTTCTCTAACCCTAATAGAAGTGGGAAAAAAAGAAGGAGGTCAGATTTTCGAAAGCCATGGAATGTCATAGCCAGGGCCAGGAATTGACTGCCAAGCATAAGAGGGGACCTCACATTGTCACTTTCCTCCAAAAAGCTCAGAGGCATTCTTTAAAAATGCCCGAGAATGCTTTTCAAATTTCATAGCTAATCATTCAGCCAAATAGTACCTTTTACTTTGAGAACTCCAAATTCTGTAATCACCCCCTCACTTCTTCAAACCGAGAAACTAGTGATGCCCTCTTCCTTCTGTCTTCCTTCAGATTTCAGTCCAACCACATCAACATCAAAATGCACAAATGCTGGGAAAGCATTGTAAATCCTGCCTTTCTGGTGTTTTCCATTTATGTGACAGGAGGAAGGATGCCACTTTCATCCATTTTTGGAAACAAACCAAAACACCCATAAATATTCAAGCTTATAATATTGACTTAAAGCTCAGTTAGAGCCCAGGCTGCAGTCAGCTCTTGATTATCCATGTGTAACTTATCCACAGCTAATTTTAAAACTCAAAATTACTTCCTTATAACTTGCGACGCACCCTTGGCCCCCTGTGCAGGTGTCAGCTCGGGACACAGCGAGAGGAAATGGAAGTGTGCCGAGTCAAGGGTCTGACCACCTGGATTCTGCTCTTGACACACTCCTGATTAGCTGGGTAACCTTGAACACATGTTTTTACCTGCTGGGACCTCTTAGGTTTTTCAGCTGTAAAATGAAGAAGCTTGGCTTTATGCTTTTTAAGATCTCTTCCTGCTCTAAAATTCCATGAGGTAGCAAAGTAGTCCAAAGAAATGGGAAGATAAGTCTACTGCAAAGATCCCGCATTGAAATCAGTAGTCCAAACCATCCATTTTCTCAGTGAGATATTGTGTGGCCTCAGAACTGCTAAGCAGCCAATCTAAGCCTAGCACCCAAGACTCCAATAGTTATTTCACAATTTCCAAAGCCAAACACACAAGATTTTTATTTTCCAAATTATGATTCTCTTCAATGAGCACAGATAGTCAGCTGTGTCTGAATGTGGAAAATGCTCTTTCTGTGTTTTCCAGAATGTTGGGTCGCCTTTCTGATGAAGCCAAGGTGGGGATTCAGAGCTGTGTATCTGTGGGAGCCAAGGCCACTGCCCACTCTCTCACCTCTAAAAAGATCCAGTGCAGGAATCAGCCACAAAGCTGTTGGGTCTTCTTCCCTTCCCCTCTTCTCCTTCCCGACCCTGGCCATTCTCACAGGCTATAAAATGTCCTCTTTGTCGTACGAAGGAGAAATCTTTGATGTCTTCTTACTCCTGCCTTAAGTTCGAGCTCCCATCCCTAAGTTTTTTTTATAGAAGGAAGGAAAAGCCATGGAGTGATGGTGGGAAGGGACTTTAAAGTACGATGAGAAGTGGGTGTGGTGGGATCCCACCACCATCCCTTTTCATCTAACGCATCTCAAGTGCAAACTTTGTGCTTGGCACCAGGGTGATAAGGGACATACATCATCCAGATCATTAAGAGGTCTTGGGTTTGGGGAAGAGTAGGGAGAGACATATGTGAACATGAGTTTCATAAAGTATCATAGATACTATGAAAGAAAGACATGTAGGACCAGAAGGTATGGTGGGGGGCACAGAGGAGAAAGCACTCGGCTTCATCCAGGGCCAGAATTATCAAGAAATGCTGCTTGGAGGAGGTGGTGCTTGATTCTTGAGCTGAAGTACATTAGGTCATGAGAAGCAATATTTTAAATGATTTTTCATTTCTCACAAGTGTTGACTCTGTGATCAAAGATTAAGTAGCACCGAAGGACTGGCTTGCCAATCCAAAGACTCCTTATATCATTATCTCTGTGAGTCAAGATGTTCCCGGTTCTAAACAATGTGTAGACAATCATTAGAACACAGGGTGTTCTTTAATTTTTTACTGCCTGTGTTGTGCAAAGAGAAACCCTGCCCTACCTGAACAATACATGGTATGAAACTGCAAAAGCACGATGTAGTTGACCTTGGATGCTTTCAGGTCTGAACAAGTGTTCCCCTGTTTGGGACCCATGCTTGCTTTCAGCTAAGTGCAGTTCGCCTGGAATAAACTACAGATGAAAGAACACAGTTGGTGGAAATTTATCACCCAGGAGAAATGTGACAAGGGAGGCTCCCCCTAGCCTATTTGCGGATTTGTTTATACTCCCTCTGGTGGCTGATTCAGACCTGCATGTTCTGTCCCTTTGACCTGAGAAGCAACCACACCCTACCTGATTCCAGAAGCCCTGAGTACTGGGATTGTGGCCATGTCCGCATGAGCAAAGGTATGAAGGTTCAGCATCGGTTTGGGTTTGGGTTTTAACTAGCTATTGGCTTTGATGTTTGAAAACTCTTGATTTAAATTAATATATCTTATTCTTTTTGTGCCTAGCACACAGTTTGTGCTATATAGCCTTGTGAAACTTCACAGGATCATAGACTTCAGGCTCCTGTTATAGTTAGGTTCTTTTAGGTTTCAAGAAGCAACAACTGAGTAAGCTTACAAGAGTACCTCAGTGGGATAAGGATACTTGTGTCTAGGAACCTTTGTATAGCTAGGCCTTGGGAAATGCAAAATTGACAAAAGGTTCAAAGCTGGTGAGTATATAACCCTTAAGAGCAGGATTTCTGGGGCTCAACAAACTCCTATGTCAGTTCCATTCCCTCCCTCCGCAGACTTTCTCATCATCTACTAATCCCTACCTTCCAATTTTTGCTTGCTCATACTTCTTGCTCATCACATTGACTTGCATAGGGCCCATCTTGTCATACGTGACTTCTCTCTACCTAACGGCTTTTCAGCTTTAGCTCCCTTCGCAAATAGATCCCTTCTCTTGGTGTTTCCTGAGTTTATATTTAATAAAGGGGGGAAGCTAATCAGCTGAATTTGTCTCTTAAAGCCAGGCCATGTCAGATCATGTACTGACTGCCTTGGGTCAAGGTCCTGCTCCTGGCCGTGAATGGGCTTGTCTTTGAATGGGCCAGAGGCAGGACAACCACCATAATTGGAGTATATAGTACACACCTGAAAAGAACTTTGAACTCCTTCAGGTCATCATATGGGGAAACTGGTACCCCTGAGAGCTGATGCAGTGTACTTAAGATTATACACATAACCAGGGAGTGGTGATGGTAGGGTGAGACCCCTGATTTTCCACACACTGCTGAGGTCACCTTTACACTAAACTGCATCATCTGTTATGTTGTCATGTGGAAGGAGTGTTTTCATGCATAGGCATCTTTTTACTCACCTATTGTGCTTGCAACCTGGGGACAAATAATCTCTTTTCTGCCTCCCTCTGTCTCCCTACTCCCTGTTCAGGCATCTTTTTTTTTTTTCCTATTAGAATTTATTCTTATTAGAAGCCGTGGCTGGTCTATGGGCCAGTGATTTCAAAGCCACTAAATTCAAGCTAAGATTGACAGTGAAGTGTTTCACCAAGTAAGTTTCATTCAGAAAAGGGAAATTATGCAGCAAACTTCAAATGAGAAAACTTGATAAATGAACCAAATTCTAAGTTGATGAGGCCAACTAGAATGTAGGTAAGTTGTCAACTGAAATATTTCACCCTTTATTTATCTTTGGCTGAAGATATTAGAACAACACTTTGGGGTCCCCCAGATTTAGGACACGAAGTAGATGCTTTCGATAGGCCAGGCTTGAATTTGGATTTAAAAGTCCATACTGCTTTTGGTTTTTCTAAGACTTGCTTACTAGAAAAAAATTCTATGAAAGCCCTGATGTAACAATCACCTTGACAAATTTACTTATACTGCTGGAATGCTTTAGTTAATGCAATGGGATTTTTAAACAGGAGAAAGAAAGTACCATCATATTCACCCTTGGGCTTAACAGATTAACATGACTCAGTAAACCATCCATGCAGTTACTTGTTCATTTATTAAATATTTGTTGAAAACCTACTATAAGATAAACACTGTGCTGGGGATACAAGGATAAAGGTGACACAGCTGGCCTCAAGAAACTTACAGTCTAGTGAGGCACATAGACAAGTAGAGAGAATTACAATGCTAGATCTGAAGAGCTTGGACATATCAGTCACAAAGGAGGCCATGCTAAGTCATCTGGCTGTCCTGTAGTAGAACTGAGTTGGCTGTGTATCATATCCCATCAACTCTCTGATAATACTGTCCAGGTGCCATGACCTCATAAGCAGATGACTCTTATGCTGTATGTCAGTTTCCTTTGAGTGAATGTTTCAGTAATTATGTTGTATTCTGTTAAGGCTCATCATTTGAGATCAGCAAAGTAAGACATCTTCATGGGCAAGAAAGATGATCTTTTCTGAAACCCAAGGTCATTCCCAGAAGGGTGAGTCCTTAGATAGGGACCCAGAACTCAAGGAGAAGCCTCAGGCATGTAAGAGAAAGCTTAGCCTCTCCTTTGCCTTAAGCTTGGTAGTATCCAGACATCTAACATATGATGCTGGGAGGGGGGTTTTAAAGGTCAGAAAAAAAGCAAGAAATCAAATAAAACAGAAATCAAAGAAGGATTTCTTCTTTTTCCTGGGTCCTACATGGATGGGAAAAGATGAGTGAGCTTCAGAAAGCAATGCATGCTTTGAGGGCGAGACTGTGCTGCTTCATGATACTCTGTGTTTACAGCCCTTTGAGCAGCCTCCAGCCCAGTGCTCATCTAGGAGTTGTCAGGAACCACCTGTGTCAGATTATTCTGGAGCACTGGGTAAACATATACATTCTTAAGTTCCACCTCAGATTCACACCTCTCAATCATAATGGAGAGGGAGTTGTAATGTGCATTTTAGTAGGTCCCCTTAAGTTTGAGATTCCCTGGTCTTGACTTCATTGAGGTCTTTGTGAAGTTTAATACGGTCAAACTGCTTCCGCTCACCAAGCAATGTGCCTTCTAGTGTCATACTTGGAGAAACTAGATTTTGTTATCACATGTGTTTGTATTTTATTTTATTACTTGGACTCTCTGACATCTCCCTTATTAAAATGTTCCTGTATCATGCAACTAGTCTAGACCAGGGGTTAGCAAACGTTTTCTGTAAATGTTCAGGTAGTAAATATTTTCCACTTTATGGGTTATATAGTCTCTGTTATCACTACTAAACTCTGTTATTGCAATGCAAAAGCAGCCACAGACAATATTTAAACAAATGGACCTGGCTATGTTCCAATGAAACTTTATTTGCAAAAATAGGGGGCTGATAGGATTTGGCCTATGGGCTATAGTTTGCAGACCCCTAATCTAAGCCATTAGACAACTAAATATGTATCACCTTGTATCATTTCCTTGTATGGAACCGCTCTGTCTTGTAATAGTAAAATAGTTACAAAAAAATGGAATCTCACTCAAGTTATTTTAATGGTTCTCAAACTTGAATGTATATGATAATTCCCTTGAAGAGTTTATTGAAGTATGGATTGCTAGGCCCACCTGCAGAATTTCTGACACAGTAGATCTGGAGTAAAGCCCAAGAATTTGCACTTCCAACAAGTTCCCAGATGATACTGATGATGCTGGTCCAGGGACCACATTTTAAGAACCACTGCCTTGAGTAAAGTGGAACAGGTTATTGATAGGATTTATGTGAAAATTAGGAGTTCAGCCATGAGGCCAAGAACACAGGATCAGTTTCGCAAGGGTCCACCCAGAGATTGGAAGGATGTCTTCTGCTGTAGGAACTAAGTTACAATAGGGCTGGTCACCCTTGCCATTATGTGGTTCTCTATCCTATAGATTTCTGCTTCCATTAGAGTAGCTATCTAAAAACTCAAATCTGATCAAATGATTTCTCTCTCTAGATGAACCTTTATTTTTACACATGTTCTTAAAGTCCAAACTTCTTAACCTGACTCGTGGGGCCTTTTATGATCTTCCCACCCACTTTATCACTCTATCCTCATTCCTGCCATCCTCTATTGGTGCACAATAGGGACTCTGGCTTTTTCCTCCAGATATTCTCCATATCATAAAGTATCCCTTGTATAAATATCCATCTGTTCTGTTGACTGTAAGCTTTAAGAGGACTGGGATTATGTGTCTCTTGTTTTATCTCCAGTGTCTAGCACATGAATGAAGAAATGATGATTTCTTCTTCAGATTTGCTACCAGATACAAGGAGAGAGGTGTACTCAGGGACACAGTGAAGGTAAAAGCCTTTTTGGAACTGATGGCTGAGGAATATTTATAGTAATGACACTTAAAAGTGGAGGGGGACCACAATGAGATACCATGTCACATCCACTAGGATGGCACTAATCAAAAAGGCAGATAATAACAAAGTTGGTGAGGTTGTGGAGACACTGGAACCCTCATATAGTGCTGATGGGAACTTAAGATGGTGTTACTTTGGAAAAACAGTTTGGAAGTTCCTCAAAATGTTCAATATGAAATTACGATATGACCCAGTAATTCCACGCTTATGTGCCTATCCAAGAGACATAAAAACACATATTCACACAAAAACTTGTACTCAAATGGTCATAGCACCATTATTCATAGTAGCCAAAAGGTGTAAACAACTCAAATGTCCATCAACTGATTAATGGATAAACTAAATGTGGTACATTCATACAATGGAATATTATTCAGTCATAAAAAGGAATGAAGTACTGATACCTGCTACAACATAGGTGAATAGGTGAACCTTGAAAACGTTATGCTAAATGAAAGAAGCCACACACAGAAAGCTACATCTTATATAATTCCATTTATGTGAAATGGCTGGAATAGACAAATCTATAAAAACAGAAAGTACAGTAGTGTTTTCCAGGGGTTGAAAGGAAGGGAGAATGGGGAGCAACTGCTATTGGGTATGGGACTTCTTTCTGGTATGATGAAAATGTTCTAAAATTAGATAATGGTGGTAGTTACACAATTGTAAATACACAATAGTGTGTAAATTATATCTTAATAAAGCTGTTTTTAAAAAGTGGATGAGAAATTGCTCAGATAGGTCCTAGAAGAAAGAGTGGAGCCAACTCCACAAACAAAACTTGCTCCTGTATCCACTTTGACAACAAAGTAGAGCTTTGGAACAGCTTGTCTGACAATAGAGCTCATACTGTATATATATATATATATATATATATATATATATATATAATATATTATATATCTCCATACAGCTTGAAATATAGTGAGTTAAGTTGTCATTAAAATGTTTTTGACTGACCCAATAAGAGAAATTCTTAATATTCCTTTTTTTCCACAAAAAGCTCAATATCTTGAGTATTTAGCAGAATTTCATGTACCCCATAACTCAATCTATTCTTATTGATGAAAGTAATGAATTTCCTCAAAATGCTAAAATTGCTTCTGTTGAAAAACAAAGCAAAGAACAGCCTAAATTCATTTAGGACATCTATTGAAAGAAGCTCGCATTGTTTACAGATCTGCATCTGCTTTGTACACAAAGAGCTTTTATATCAAGGCCAACTGTTATTGTATTCTCTCTTTATCATGCAACCTTTCCTGAATTCATGGCTCTAAGAAAATGCAGTTTAGTGAATAAATGTAGACTAGCAAGTTCCCTTTATTTTCGTTGATGTTGTATGATGCTAAAATTCCCATTAACGTTTTCCCTCATCAGTGATATTACGAACTAATTCTTATCACTTCTCAAAGCAAATAAGGAATGGCTTGTGATCAAAAACATTTTACAGAAATAACACATCCAATTTAGGAAGAAAGACCATTATTGCCATATAGGGATATAAGCATGGAAATAGTCATATTTGGTGAGGATTAAAAGCTTAATCGAATGGAAAAGAAAGAATACAGCAATGTCAATCTGATGTGTGATTCTGAATCTGAAAAGTGACACTAGGATAGAAGAGTTAGAAATTGCTCAGTTGGTTCTCATTGCATGTGAACTAAAAGCCCACAGCTGGACAGTGGTTTATCAATGGTTTACGGTCATTTGGTCATTTTCCAGCTTGGTCTCCAGCCCCAAGAGACAGGGGTTGTGCTGTCTGAGAAGCCTTTATCTCCCAATCAAAACTATCTTTTTTTCTGAAATTCTACCATTACAAAATCATATCGTTAAGTATTTAAGGGTTTGTCTATTAACCAGAATCCTCTATTAAACTGTAAATTGCCCCTGACAGGCTTAGTTGGCAGCCAGTTTTGTCCCAAGGGAACTGGAGCACAGAAAATATGCAAGATCTCAGTTGATTTTAGATTAGATAGTGCTTTCCTCTCAGGCTCTCAAGCTACCCTAACAACCGTTAGATATGCAACCCCTTGCCAACCCTACTCACGGTGGTGAGAGGAAGTCATTTCTGAGGACCCATCTTGCTGGAATTTCCTCAGCCAGACAGTTGTCACAGGTGATAGATGTGACACAAATGCTCTGGGGTTTGTGCAGTGTTAAGATGAAGAATCTAACCTCTGTTCAGGTGACTGTGACTTAAGGTTCCACCATTGAAGCCAAGGAAAGAATTAAGAGTGGCATCTCTTTAAGTTTGATTAGCAATTTATTAAGCAATAACTGACATTTTAAAAGGCCATTTTAAACGTGATTAGAAGCCATATATTCAGGTCTTCCATAAACCTCTCCAGTTCATGTCAAATGAACAGTGACTTAAGCAAAAGTAGTTTATAAGCCTTAAGATTTTATGAACTTTTCTTCTCCAGTCTCTCTTCCTATATTTTGCTCCCTCAGCCTCAATGTATTCCTTCTCTCCACTTTTTCTGTATCTTCCTTTTTCTGGAAGCTGCCTTGGTCATAACTCTTTTCCTACTTTTTTCTCCAGTTCTCCTTTTAGCATCCCCTCCCTCTCTGCCTCTTCTTTCTGTCTCTGTTTCCTCACTCTACCTTCTCCTTAAATAACATAATATAAAGCAAATATGTTTGTAAAGAGTTGTTCAATGAAGCTTTGTTTCTTTTTCTTAACTTTTGTTTCAGATATTACTGATAAAAGATTTTTATTTGTTTTTATAGTTTATGTTACAATTTTCTATCTTTTCATTTATCACAAGCATATTTTTCTTTAAGTCATTTAGCATATTTATAATAATAACTACTTTAAAATTCTTGTTTGTTAATTCTAACATCTGGGTTATCTTGAGGATATAATTCATTGATTATCTTTTCTTTTGAGAGTTATTCACATTTTTCTGCATCTTCATATATTGAGTAATTTTGGATCATAACCTGGACATTGTGAATGTTATGGGGACTGTGGTCTCTGTTATATTCCTCCGAAGATTATTTCTCTTTTTAAAAAGACAATTAAATTGGTTGGACTCAAAGTCTGCTTTTTAGGTGCTAACTCAAATCTCAGTGTAATTTTTTTGTCCCTACCTGGGATACTTTGAGTCTTCCCTGTACATGTGATTCAGGGATCAGATGGAGATTTGGGCAAAATATATACACTGAATTTAGATGCTCTTCTCTAGCCCACTACTTTCTAGGATTTTTGCCTCATTTTCTAATGACTATGGGTTCAGGTTGCCCTGAACCATTCATGCTGGGAAGATTGGATTTTCTATAGGAGTTTCAGCAGCCCCTTGCAGCATCATCTATTGTCTAATCTCAGACTAAACGCTACTATTGTCTAATCTCAGACTAAAAGCTGTAAAAATCAAAAGCTCATCCATTTTTTTCCCCCTGCTTCCCTAGATTGACTCCACGGCAGGATCTGCTTATTTTTGCTGCCTTCCAGGGCCTTCATGTAGTTATTTTCTTTTTGTATTTTGTTCAGACCATGTAGCTGATATCTGTGGCAGAGTTAGTCAAGTAGGAGTTTAGGAGCTTATTCAGCCATACTGGGAGCAGGACTACCTTTTCTTGATTTTTGAAATGATGTGAGTTCAACCTTTCCTGTGGTTTTCTCTAAAAGAATGCTAATTTACATTGCAGGTCACAGCCTTTGATTGATTTTTCTGTGTGGGCCAATGACCTTCAATAGAGACAGAGTTCTATAGCTCAGTCATAGGGAAGGATGTCACATCAAGCTTCATTTCCATTTTTTTCAACAAAATTTACTGTCATCCTGTCATGAGAAAAGCACTAGATTGCCTGTTCTGTTTATCTAGGGGGCATCCTTGAGCTTTGTGGGAAGAGGGCAAACTTGACCTTCAGAAAGATTATATGGCTAAGAGAAAAAAAAAGTTTTACCCTTAAGAAACACTGATTTCGTATCAAGTGATTATTTTATGGATTCTTTCTTGTTTAACCCTCACAACTCTGCCAGATGGCTACTATTGTCCACTTTTTATGGATGACAGAGGTGAATCTGAAAGGTTGTACAGCTGGTAATTTTTATAGGCTTTTAATTTTAAAAATGAGTTAATACTAAAAGAATTAAATTGGCATATTACTGTGTTCTCAAAAATAATATTAATAATGATAATGATAATACAAATAACAATATCCAAGTGTTACTTTTCCTCCTAGCAAAAAGGGATTGTGACACAGTGCAGTCCCTGACTTTTGACTGACAAGGTTCTATAGTGCTAAGTATAGTTTTCTATTAAGATTGAAACCTATGAGAAAAAAGCCGTGGGCTGACCCATCTTCAAAGTGTCCATTTAAGATTATTTTCTGTCAGCCAGGTGGCTAATGGGCTGTGTTAGACAATGGATAGATATTGTATTCTGTCTGAAACCATAGAATTGGAGAAAAAAAAGAGCAATTCCGCATTTATTTGGCTTGTCTACTGCCCAGGAGCCCAAGCTACAGAGAACATTTATTTCATTTTAACAAATGGATGGTACCTCCCTATTTTAGGCTGGAAGAAAACCTCTGCTCTGGCCTCAGTGTGAACAGAGGCATTGGTGATGGAATATCCAGTGTGAGTCATTGTCCCCACACTGGGCAAAAAATAGTGAAAGCATTCCGGGGCAATTCTAAGGAAAAATGTTCAGTTAATGGTAGGTTTATCTAATGCTGGATTTGAAAAAAAATATTGACTGCTTCATGTTTTACAGAGGAAACTTGCAGACAAAAGAAAGTAAGCCCCCTATTGAATTTAATAGCGACTCTGATAAGAGATGAGAAGACAAGAAGAGATGTTTAAAGCACAGTTGGAAGAGAAACTAATAAGGCTGATGTAGACAACAGACAGCAACCTCAGCCTGGTCAGTTGGAGATACTGGGAGAGCATTGGTTTTCAGTCCCCAACTTACTCGGTCATGAAAGCACTGTGGCCTATAGGGCTGCATGTCTCCCCGAGTTCTGCAACTCACTCTACAGTTAGCCATTTGACCTAGGGGAAGTAATTTCACCTCCTCTGAGTCTCTATTTTCCTGTAAAAGAAGGTGGTTGGGCTGGACATGGTGGCTCACACCTGTAGTCCCAGCTACTTGGGATGCTGAGGCAGGAGGATCACCTGAGCCCAGGAGTTTGAGACCAGCCTGGTCACATAGCGAGATCCCATCTTTTTTTTTTTTTTTAAGGTGATTGGATTAGGTTATCTTTGAGATCCTTTCTAGCCTTAACTTTTAAACATCCAAGTAGAAGCTTTTCACCCAGGTCTTTTTCCACTCCTTCCAAGAATCAAAGATTCTACATGTGGGAAAGCAAAATGGCATCAGAGTAGATGGGTTACTTGAAACTTTTGAATTAGAATGGAAACAAATCAAAATAAAAGCAGGGCAAATACATCTTTCTCAACTGAACTAGAAAATAGATGGCAAGTGATAAATGAATAGATTTTGGACTACTCTCCAACTGTAAACTTTCCTGCACTTTTATGTGAAACTAACAGTTCACTTTAAATATCTACAATGAGTTCTGACAGAGAAGAGCAGGCAGCTCAAATAATGAAGGTCAGCAACTAAAACCCAAATTCTACTGCTTTAAAATGTGCTCAAAGACAGTTTCAGATGCATGAAGAGGAACAAACACATTTGTCCCACTCATGACCCTGCTAGTAGCAGGCTGGGCCAATGGTGGACATGGCTAGAATCCAAAGGTCAAATAGACCCAGAGGGAAGGATACATGGTTTGGGGAGGTCCCAGTGTGACCCTGATGGAATAAGCAGTTCAAGCTTAAAAGCCTAAAGTGCTGAGATCATGAATTGCTTTTGAACCATTATAGCTTTGAGGTGCTTTGGGGTAAAGGAACTGCAAGTACCATAGAAAATAGGTAAGGTTGTTTGTTTCATTGTTTCCTGAGGAAGTGGCATTTTTCAGTACATTTCTAGAAGCCAAACTTTTCCTGTCCCAACTTTTTGGTTTTCTAAAGGATAGATGAATCCTTTCTCCACCCATATAGCAGGAGTGAATGAAACAAAAATGATTGACTGAAAGAAACCAAACATACGTGAAAGAAGAAGGAAAAGAAGAAGAGGAGGAGAAAGGAGAAGAAGGGCAAAGTGAGTTAACCCGATGATAGAGCAGCTATGGGTTTTTAGAGAGGGCAACAAATCCTATTAATGTTCAGGTCTTGAGTTACTGATAGAAGCATTCCCTACTACACACATGTCTTATTTTTGGTTCTCCCAAAAGCAGATCTTAAGATGAGGATGCAGATCCCATGTAACTCAAGTGAGGGAGTGGGAAAAGTAAGACAGGAAGAAGACACCAAGTGAAAGATCCCTGTGAGCAACTGGGGCTCAAACTTCTAGGAACCCTCTGAGAAACTGTGTAGAATATATGGATTCGTTCACTAGGGCTGCCATAAGAAATAACCACAAACTTGACAGGTGAGAACAACAGAGATTTATTCTCTCCCAGTTCTTGAGGCCAGAAGTCTGAAATCAAGTTGTTGGCAGAGTTGGCTCTTTCATTCCAAGACTCCCTCCAGAAGCTTCTGGTGGTTGCCAGTATCCCTTGGCATTCTTTGGCTTGTAGCTGCATCACTACAGTCTTCACCACATAGCCCTCTTTTCTGTGTCTTCTCTCCTTCTCTTCTCTTGTAAAGACACTTGGCATTCTATTTAAGGCCCACCCTAATCTAAGATGATCTAATCTCAAGATCCATAACTTAATTACAACTGCAAAGACCCTTTTACAAAATAAGTTTGCATTTATGGGCTCCAGGTGGACATGTCTTTTGGGAGGCCATCATTAAATCCAGTACATTACCCATTAGAACTGACCTACTGAGGAAGCTCCTGGAGTATGTAGTCTACTGACTCTGATTCCCCCTTGCTTAACAGTTACCCCAGGGAAATAAGAAATCCCCATTCCTCTGAGCTGTCCTTACTTGGGCTCCTTTGGTGCTAGTGAAATCCCTGAGATAGAGAAGAAGATGCTTGAGGTGGGAAGCAGTTGGAATCACAGTGCATGCACATGGGAACTGACAATAAGGTCCACAGGGAACCATATTGGTGAGCTTGGGGAGGGGATGTGAACAGAGACACCAGTAGTGACTGTTACAAGACATAACAAAATAAAGACACTGCATGGCATGACTGCCAGGTGAATTGATGGGAATGGATAAAGACAATGTGGAAAGCCTGGGGCAAGGCTGGAGACAGCAGAAAGAGACTCAGACACTAGCACAGTGGCAGGACTTGTGCAGACTCAAGTATGCAGTCATGAGTCACTCTGCAGCACAATGCCCACAGAAAGTGGTGAAATGTATACTTGAGGAAACAACCAGCTGCCCTGGAAAAGCCATTCAGAAGGCCCAGGTAGTGTCCACTAGTTGCTGCAGCCTCATTTTCCTTCAAGAATTTTTCGGGTGGGTCTCAAATTCAGAAGTTGGTTAAATCCTTAGAGGTTGGAAGAGGATGTTTCCTGAACATCTGTCATTAGTGAAGACCCCAACCATTGAGCTGGGAACACAAAGACAGATCCCATTCCTGGGAAAGGACAGGGACTAGCAAAAGGCAGACAGGATATTACAATCCCAAACAGATAACCTTGGGTTTAGTATAGGGTTTTGGTGTGGGTAAGGGGAAAGGAAATAAGAAAACAACGAACCAAAAATAAATATGGGGTTCTGGGAAGGATTCCAATTCTGCTGGCTGATTCAAGTGCCTGGAGGAAGAGGAGTCAACACAATGACCCAGAGGCTTTGTGAGCTAATCTGGGCACCAGGTCTAATCGGCATCAAAGATAATTCAAGGAGGGGATGGCTGGGTCCCCTGAATGACAGAATGCCAAGACTCACTGGATTGAAGGACATATTTTCTGAAGCTGTCAGGGCCTTTGCAGACCTGGGCAGGCCTTTATCTGCTGGTGGATCTGACAGTTAGGGGAAACTAGAAAAGGAGGAGGAGGATGGTATTTAAAGCTACCCTGGGCCAGCGCTGTCCAGACCAAATGAGGTTACTTAATTTAACTGCTTAGTTATTTCAGTTTAAATTTTTTCCATATTGTACATAGAGAGTTATTATCCAATAATTCTTTCCATCTTTCAGTTCCAAATTTAAGGATCCTAAAAATGCCTTGTTTATATCAGAAATATCTGATTTGTTGATGGAGATTATGCTAACTGTTGTAAGAAACAAATCTCAACATGTGTGCTACTCAAACATGGTAGATTATTTCTGGCTCACTTAACATCCTAAAACAGGTACTTCTGATTCATGAGAAGTTTCCCTCTAAGTGAATTCAGAGACACAGGCTCTATATTCTGCACCATTTTCGGCACAGGTCTTCCAAAGTCACTCATCTACACCAAGCTAGGATTAGGGGAAACAGCTGAAAGAGTCCCTGTCTTTAGGGGCCAGGCCTGAAAGTGACACACATCACTTCCCTACTGGTCCACTGCCTGGAATTTAGTCACATGGCTTCAGCTAACTGCAAGAGAGCCCGAGAAATATAGTAGTGTGCCCAGAAAGAAGAGGAAATTAGGCCTATGAATAGCTAGTTAGTTTTCATCACTCCTGAATAATGAGCATGAGGCCACTACACTAACAAACAAGCAGGAGGGAGAATGGAACCCTGATTGGGTTTACCTGCAGGTAAGACTTGGGAGGGTTGGCTTATCTCTACTCCACATGCGATTGGCTAGGTCACTCATGTGGGTGCATCACCTGATGGTACGCTGGAAAGTTCAAGATGCCCTCACCCATGTGTCTGGATCCTTGCGCATGTCAGTCCTCCTCCACTTGGTCCCCTTTTTTAGCCTCTCTTTCCAAGTGGGTGGCCTGGATTTCTTTACATAGTGAGTCAAAGTAGCAACTCATACCTATAATCCCAGCACTTTGGGAGGACCAGGTGGAAGGATTACTTGAGCCCAGAGGTTCAAGACCAGCCTGGATAACATAGTGAGACCCTGTATCTACAACAAATGATAATAATAATAATAATAACAATAATAATAAGCTGGATGTGGTGGTGCATGCATGTAATTCCAGCTACTTGAGAGGAGGTTGAGGTGGGAGTATCATTTGAGCTCAGAAGGTCGAGGCTGCAGTGAGCTGTGATTGTGCCACTGCACTCCATCTTGGGTGACAGAACAAGACCATGTCTCAAAAAACGGGGGTGCAGCAAGAGAGTAACAGCAGAAGCTGCCAGGTCTCTTAAGGCCTAGGCTTGGAGGTAGCATGGTGTTACTTCCACTGCATTCTGGTGGCCAAAACAAGTCACAGGCCAGTCTGGATTCAAGGGGAGGGGACACAGACTCTCTCTTAATGAGAAGAATGTCATTGTCTAAGTATGTTCAGGCTGCTATAACAAAATATCATAAACTGAGTGGCTTATAAACAACAGACATTATTTCTCACAGTTCTGGAGGTTGGGAAGTCCAAGATCAAAGTTCAGGCAGATTCATCATCTGGTGAGGGCCCATACTTCATAGATGGTGCCTTACTGCTGCATCCTCGTATGATTGAAGGGGAGAATGAACGCCCTGGGGCCTCTTATGAGCACACTAATCCCATTCATAAGGGCTCCAACCTCATGACCTAATCACCTACCAAAGGCCCTACCTCTTAATGCCATCACCCTGGGGATTAGGTTTCAATGTGTTACTTTTGGAAGACATAAACATTCAGATCACAGCAGTCATTTGTATACAGGATGGGAGGAATTGTTGGCAGGAATATTCATAGGCACAAGCAACAGGCAACAGGAGGGGATCCAGGCCTGCAGGCCTCAGAAAGTACAGCAGTGAATGACAGGCGATGTCTTCATATTTGGGAGAAAAGGTGACAAGGATGGCTGGCCGCAAGTGATGTTGGCACAGCCATGGGGACTGGCATTGCACATATTACTTCATTCTCTACAAGGCCTGGTGGGGGAGGGGTCAGATTGGAGGTTTCAAGATTAAGAGTCCCCGTGCATGTGTTCATTCATGCCCCACAAGAAGACTATTACAATAATGTACTTTATTATTATAGTGCATTTATTTTTTTTGTGTTGCTCTCTTTGCTTTTTAAGGTCCTTGAAAGTTGAGATGGTGTCATATTCACTGATATGTCGCTAGCACCTAGTTTAGTCTGTGACATAGTAGATCTTTAACAAATGTTTGTTGAACACTGTATAGGCAAGGCCTGCAGTGTTCAGCATGTTCTTGGCAGGGCTTCCCCTCCATTGGCCTTGACAAGGCCCAAAGTAGACCTGAAGAGGGGCTCCCAGAGTTCTGTGGGCTCCTGGAATTCTTACCCCTTGCCCTTCTATCACACATCCATATGGGTCCCAAGAACGGACCCACAATTGCAACTACTGATCATCTACTCCCTCCCAAGAGACCATGTGGGCTTGTCCCATCATGCCTCACATCCTGATTTATCTTGGCCACTACCAACTGTCCTATCCCTTCAGGTTTCTCTAAGACCCCTCTTCTCAAATGGTCTGAATGTTCCCCAAGCTGACTTGGGCTCCCAATTCCAACCTGCCCCTCCCCCCCACCCCTCCCCCAGCCACCTGGACACTTCAACTCTGCCCTCTGGAACATGTGATCTTTATCCACATAATAACTTTTATATTTTCAAACTCTTCACTAAACTTAAAGGAAAATAAAATAAAGATCAAACATTGAGCTCTTCGTGAAGAAGTTTCATTGCTAAGGGGTAACGGGATCCAGCATGGAGTCTAGGCTGTGGGAGATGAGGTACAAGGAAAGAGAAATAGGGCAGGTCTTTTAAAGCCAAAAGACTGAGTGTTTCCATCCCATATTAGAAAAGCAAAATCTCTTAGGCTGGTGATGGCTGGGCTCGTTAGACAGATGAGCCCCGGGGAGGAGGGATAGTTTACTGTGCATGCAGGGTGACCGTCTGGGAATCATGCTGTCTGACTGCTTCTGTAGCATATGCCATAAGTCTGGGCTAGGGTTACAGAACCTTATCAGGGCACCATTGGTATCATCAGGCTAGGTGGTCGGGCCAGGGATTGGCAGACTGTTCCTTTCACTTTTTGCCTACCTGAATTCTGTCTGAATCCTGGAGACATTACCTCCCATTCAGCCCTTAGAAGAAGTGGTATTTTCTTACCACCCTGTCACACCCAAACCCCATGAATCCTGGGCTTGGAGAAGGGATGAAGATTTTACTTGCAGATCATTTTGTCCCTCCTTTATCCCTAAAGCACCCAGATCCCTCGAAGCAATTCTTACAGACCACATTCTGTGATATGGTTTGGAGGCTGAAATGTGACCTCCAATGTCACATTGGAGGTGGACCTAGTGGGAGTTCTTTGAGTCATGAGGGTGGATCTTTCATGAATGATTTGGTGCTGTCATCACGATAATGAGTGAGTTTTCTCTGTGTGAGTTCATGTGAGATCTGATTGTTTAAAAGAGCCTGGCACCTCACCTTTTCTCTCTCTGTCTAGCTTCCCCTCACCATGTGATATGCTGGCTCTCCATCACTTTCTGACATGATTGTAATCTCCCTGAAGCCTCACCAGAAGCCAAGAAGATGCTGGCACCATGCTTATACAGCCTGCAGAACCATAAGCCAAATACATCTCTTTTCTCTATAAATTATCCAGTATCAGGTATTCCTTTATGGCAACACAAAATGGACCAATACACTCCCCATATCCTCTCTCTGCTAGCTCAGGTCATCTGAAAAGTTGACACTAAGACAAGATTAGACATGCAAGAGATTTACTAGAGAAACTACCGGTTGGGGGGAAAAATGGAGAGGGAGCTGGAGGAAGCAGAGAGAGCCTTCACACATGATGCAGGTCTAATTCTGTAGAAGGAAGGGTAACTGGGAAAGTCTGACTTCAGTGCATGTCTAAGAAAGTTTTGACAAAGCTAATGAGGAGTCCTTGGGCCAAAGGGGCAGATCAGAGGAATCCTGCATCTCCCATTGAGGCGCCTGCCCTAGTGTCCCTGCTGTGCTCACTCATGGCTGAGAGCAGCTGGTGGAGGGTGTGGCTTCAATGTGGTAATGGATTTCAGAGTGCAGCCACAGGTCAGTTACACTCCTGCCAGTAAGAGGTCTGAGAAGGGCATTCTTGTGGCTGCCACAATCTCCCTATTGCAATCATCTTCTGTCAGACACACACCATCACTGCTTTTCACTGAAGATTTTATCACCAGGAACACTATCTTTCTCTCCACCACTACAAATTTCTTAACTCTTTGCCATTTCAACAAACACCTAGAGAGACCTTCCAACATTGTGACCTCTCATTGCCTTGACATCCTCACTTTCTGTGGTCTTTATCATCTCCATCTCAGCTATCTATTGCCAAGGTGGCATTAACAAAACTGCTCCATTCCCAAGCCTTAGTTTCCAGCTTCCCATATTCCCACCTCATATCATCCCAGCTCTCTTTCTCTAGTGTTCTGAAGCCAATCAATCTTGGGCCCCTTTAGGTCCCCAGTCCCGCCATTGCACCAACTTTTCACTGCATCTTACCTCCTTTACTGTCTCCCTATTCTCCTATTTCACCTTAGAGTCCACAGCCCATTCCCATAACCACTTCTTGCACATACTGTCAATTCCTTGTACATTCTCTCAACTCCATTATTTTGCTTGCCCTTGTTAAGCAAGCTCAGCCTTGCTTAATTCTAGCCTGCCACCTCTTTAACCCCAGCTCCTAAGCAGCTAAATGTGGCTGGTGAAAAACACTCAACCATTTCTGACCGGTCTCACTTGAAATTTATGATGGCAGACCTCTAGTGGGACCTCAGTGCAGCCAAGCAATCTTATCGCATTTCCCCAGTCAATTCTCTCTCCTCATTCTCTGAGATGACTATTTCATACTTTTTCACCTTTACTCTAACCTCCAACAATTCCTCCCCCTTCCTTCTTCTCAGCTGATGACCTTCTTCCTTACTTCCCTAAGATGGAAGCAGAGAACTCGCTTCCTTTCCACCACACCATCTGCTTACCTACCCAAATCTATACTCACAAACTCTGCTTTTCCTCCTAATAAAATGGATGAACTTTGTGTTATTATATGCCAGGTTAGCCCCACTAGGTGTGAACTGGATCCCATCCTCTATTGCTTATTCAAGGCGTCGGTCTTGCAGTTATCTCTTCTCTCTCCTGCTTCTTCCGTTTTTCTCTCTTCACTGGATCATTTCCATCAGCATAAAAACATGCTGTAATACCTGCCATTAAAAAATACTTTAGAAACCTCCCTGGTGCACACATCTCTCCAGCCACCATCCATTCTCCTCCCCATCTTTATAGTAAAACTGCTTTTGTCTAAACCTGCCATCTCTACTTCCTCTCCTCCCATGACCCTTGAACCCCCTCCAATCAGGTGTCAGGAAATGAGAACCATTTCTCCAGACCCCTTGTTGATCTGCAGTAAAAATTTCATAGTGTCAGGCTGCTTCCCTTTCTCCAGTGTTCTTCTGAGTAAATCATCCTGATTTCAGGAGACTCTTTCTGAATAGAGAATCCGCAGGCTCTAGCATCTACTTGGTTTGGGGCTAGGTTGACCCAGGCACTTCTTTTCTCAAGACCTTTATAATAGGGCACCCAGAGTGTGTACTGATGATGGACTTGATGGAGACCCACTTAGCTTCACCAAGTTCACTCATTCTGAGTTCCCATCTTACCCTGGACATTCCCGTGCTCTGTGTCTGAAACCTCACCCTCCACTCCAGCAATGCAAAAAAAAAAAAAAAAAAATGTCCTGCTGAAGTTTCTCTGCTCTGAGTTCTCTTCTTTGTTCTCAGTTCTAAGACTTGGGCACCACCCTGAGCCCACAAACGAACACTTGTTCAGACAGCACCTGGCACAAGTTTTACACAGGCTGCCTTCACTTCTCTTTTAAAAAACACGAGGGCTCCCTTTTGGGGATTGTCTTCCCAGCTGTAGGAACTGGAAAGACAAGTACATAAGAAATAGCAAATCAATTAGTACATAAGAAATAGCAAATCAATTAGTACATAAGAAATAGCAAATCAATTAATTTAATAAATACTTGTTAATTAACTGCTCTGTGTTAAGTGCATATTTATATTCATGATCAAAAGAAGCAAATTCATATCCATATGGATCTTACACTCTAATGCTACCTATCATCTGTTATCTATATATCTATGGAAGCCTACCTGTTATCTATATATCTATGGAAGCCTATATTATAATTTTCTCAAAAAAATCTCAAGCTAAGTGAAGGAAAACATGTCCTATGGCCATGCCCCTTCCCCTTACACCTCAAACCAGCCTTCACATCTGTATACCTATTGTCACCCCTCTGTAGAAATGGCCTATTCATTGATGAGCACAAATGGGTCATGATTGCCAGTTCTATACCTTCTTGCATGTGATACTCAACAGGCATCTTATAAGACATAGAGCCATTACCATTAGCTTCACATCACCATTAAGGAATTTCTGGTTCAGAGACGTTAAGAAACTTTCATGAGGTTTATCAGCTATTTAGTGGTTGAGCTGGAGCTTGAAGTTCAGACTTCTACACTCAGATTGGACAGTGTTATAGGCCATATCGGTCAAAAAGATTACCAGGTACCTAGAAAAAAATAATGTAAGTGTGCAAGGCCATATCGGTCATAAAGATTACCAGGTACCTAGAAAAATATAATGTAAGTGTGCCAGGTTTGTTTCTGTAGTTATATTGCTTGCATAGAGGTATTTTGTTAGCCTTGTGGTGGCCACAGGGAGTATTACAGTCCTCATCTGTCTGTGTTCATTCATCTTGAACTCAAAATGGGGCCTGAGTAATCATGACCTCACCCAATTTACATTTA
The DNA here is from genome assembly GCF_029289425.2 of Pan paniscus. Lineage (NCBI taxonomy): Eukaryota > Metazoa > Chordata > Mammalia > Primates > Hominidae > Pan > Pan paniscus. The sequence continues at coordinate 40,904,901 of NC_073272.2, forward strand.
TCCCTAGAAGCAGGAGACAGGATTCACAATAATGTTCTTTAGTTCTTTCTTAAATAGTCACCCATATTACATATTTCCAATTTATAATCACACATATAATAACATAGTTTTGTTATTCAAGAGTGAGACTGTGATAGTATTTACTGAGAGACTCTTGACAATTGTTTTTCTAAGCATTGCACAGATTATATAGTTCATACTTTGTTTTTAATCATGCTTGGCTCAGATATGAAATTATGAAGTATATATAATGTGTATTACCAATATGTAGCCCCTACATAAGTCTGTTCTTCAATAGATAAGTATCTTTATTCTTCACAAACTCCCAACACTTGATAAAGAAACAGTAAGTGGAAACATGTAACCTCTAGGGGGAGCTCAAGGCTTCTCTCTCCTCCCTCTCTGCTCTGGGGAGGAGGAGGACTGGTAGAAATGGGTCAAGGTCAAGGATATTATTGGGCCCAGGTGTGGGTAGGTGATCTTTGACTGTGCCTAGCCAGGAGGTTAAAGGGTTTTGTATATGCATAATGGTTTTTGTTTTGTTTTGTTTTGTTTTTTTATCTTCCCTCGGAAAGCAACCTTTTGAGAATTCTCCCCTATGGCTGATGTCATAGGAGTGGCCCTTCCCACATTGAAGGAACCCTGGCAGGAACTGGATGGGGCAGAGAAAAAGATGATGCATGGACATACTTCAGTCTGGGCCTTAGGCCAGAGGAGCAATGGAATCCTGTGGCTTGCCATGATTCACCTTTGCTCACTAGATCCAGGGGTTCCTCACAGGGGTGCATGGGGGATTGAGGTCAAAGTCATATGTCATTAAGCAGAGGAACTTTGCTGGAAAGTCTCTCTGTTGAGCTTTTAGAGGAGCCTAGTAGGGCTGTCAGTGGCCACAGTGGGTTAATGTGTGTGGACTTGGGGATCAGGAGGCCTGACTTGTCCCCTAATTAGTAATACAAGTAACATAAACAAGCACAGCAATCCAATTATGGCATAGAAAATGTGTCCTAAGAAAATATGTATACTATAAACATAAATACAATACTATGTGTTTATGCAAATGAGTTATAAAATATAATATATTAAGGAAAGTTTCAAGTAAAGCATTACTGAACAAAGCTGAACTGTGGTTTATTCAACAGAATGAATGCACATGGAATAGAATCATGTCGAGAGCCTTGGCCTGGAGCTTCAGGGGCTGAGGCTCAAGATGTCTCATTGAATGGACTCTGCCAGTTCAGTGGATCTTCAGAAAAGAAGTTCATTTAGTGGGAAGAGTAGCCTCCCCAGGGAAAAGGAACAGAAATCCTTTAGCTTCTCTGGGCTCCTGTTTTAGTTTGAATTCCCTCAAAACAGATGCTGAGATGAAGATTGGGTATAGGTCATTTATTTGCAAGGTGGTCTCAAGAACTGCAAGTAAGGGAACAAGGAGAGTGATAGAGGGGAGGAAAGGTAATAAATGTGTGTTAATGAGCTGGTTATGCTGAAGGCAATTAACATTCAATGCTGTGCGGAGCCAGGTGAAACAACATGTGGATCACACCTCTGAATCAGCCTCCCTGGAGGATGGGAAGGCTGGGGCATTTGCGCACCAACTCCTATTCCCCACTCATTCAAGATTTCCCCTTGGGCATCAGCTTACCCACATTTCTGGGTTGTGCTCATGATTCTGGAGAGTGATGTCAGAAGTGAAGGGCAAACTCTTGAAGTGGAAAGCTGTCTGCATGCCAAAGGTTGTCCGAGACTTCTAGGAAATCAAGTGTGCTAAGGGAACATAGGAAAGGGTATCAACAACATTCTCATATCAAAATTGAGACTGGTCTGGATGACCTCCAAGGCTGCTCCCAGCTTATATGTCCAATAATTCTCTGCTGTATGGAGTTGCCTGCACCATGGGTTTTCTATCCTTGGTGGTGGTGAGTGCCCTTCTCTAGAAGTAAGTAAGCAGATGCTTGATGACCACATGGAAGGAATGTTGTAGCATCCAATACGTGATTGAAATAAGAAACTTTCAACACGCTGTCTTAGATTGAGTTCCTAGAAAACAGACCTGTGATGAAGATTCAGGTTTGAGTGATTTAGTAATGAAATGCTTCCCAAGGAGGACAGTAAGGAAGTGCAAGAAGCAGGATAGAGAAGGGAAGGAAGCCAAAAAAGGGTTTTATGTCAAGGAAAGTCCCAGCCTCAGCCTGATCCCACAGGGAAGCGCTGGTGTGCAAATCACCTCATATTCTGTGGTGACCCCAGGCAAGGGAGAGGGTTTTTCATTCTCCCTTACCCTTCAGTCATTGCCCTCAGGGGACTGTAAACTTAGGGAGGTATGGCACAGCCACACTTGTATGAATGTTGGCTCTGTTCTGATACAGATTTACAAGACTTGGTGGATGAGACCTTGGCCCTCAGGCTCCAAAAATCTTGTCTTTGGCCCATTCTAATGCAGCTGACAGCTGACATGCAGGAGACTTAGTATTTCAGAGCTCTAACTTCCAGAATCCATAGTGCTGAAGAGGGCAATTCAGGGAATTTTTTTATAGGATAGAAATTCAAGCTTTCAAGGTACAGAATGACCCCAAACCCTCATGCAAACTGTGTGGAATCTTTTCAAACTGAAGTAGATTTGGGACTAAAGACAGTAGAAATATTTCTGAAATGAAGGGATAAATCTACCCATGCAGAGATGCAGCACAATGCTATCATAAAAAATCCACTTTTGTCCATGCCACAGCCCTGAACCTCTCGTACACCAGATCAGAGACCCTGATAAATCTGGGCTGCTAGAAATGCCAACCAGCTCATATGTTTTCAGTGAGCAATGACAGGGAGCCAAATTGCTTTATTCCGATTAGGGAAGGGCCTCTGACTATAAAATATACTGTGTGAAAAAAAATATTGAGTTTTAGTTTGCTGACACATCAATTTAAGAGAGTTATGGCTGTCACATGGAGGCCAAGCAGGTATCTCTCCACATGTATGTGCAATAAAAATTAATTGTGGCCTTTTATACGGGGCACTGTTCTCACTTGTGGGATCAGAGGGTGACCTGAGTGTCACTTCCAGTGGCAAGCCACAACACTGGAGGTGTTGGTTCTTTTCTGAAAAGACCCACAGAGGGAAACCAACACCAAAAGCCATAAACGAGCTCCATGTTTAACTTTTTGATTCTACAAAGAGATATGCAGTCATGTTTTGTTTGTATTTTTCCAAGAGTATGTACATATATATGTATGTTTTATGGGTACAATGTATGTGCATCAATCAGGATCCAGACAGGAAAAGAAAAACTTCTCCAAGTCTTTCAAGTTAATTCAGGGAATTGGTTACACACAAACTGGAAGGGAGAAAAAGTCAAACAGAGGATGATGAGGCAATCCAGAGATTAGCAACAGTGGGAAGCTGCTACCACCTTAAAGTCTCAAGGGATACAGGGATGGCTTTATGGAGTTCAGGGGCTGGAGCCATCTAGGGTGAGCTTAAACCATGGTGAGAGCTCCCCAGAGAGCTGTGGCCACAGAAGGAGAGGTTGTCTTGTGGGATCTGGAATGTCTCTACTGCCAGAGATGCCATAGGAAACTGAGAGTGAGGGAGGTGAAATGTTCTGACTTCTCTCTTCCCCCTGCTCTCCAATCTTCTACCAGTGCCTCTCATTGGCCAAACTGAGCTGGAAGCTGAAGGGCAAGGGAGTCTGGGATACGTAATTATCTGCCATAAAAGGCACAGCAGCGATGGATCTAAGAGCAGAGGGACAGTTGACAGACATGTTATATAGGTAAATCTCTCTTTGTTGGTTTGTGTCCTAAGTTGACAAGTCTGTAAGACTCAGTGTGATGGTATTAATAGGTAGTGCTTTTAAGAGGTAATTAGGTCATGAAGATGGAGCCCTCATAAATAGGATTAGTGCCCTATTTACAAGAAAGAGACCAGAAAGCTATCTCATTCTTTTTCCACCAAGTGAGAATACAAGGAGAAGTCAGCTGGCTGTCTTCAGCTCAGAAGCAGGGCTTCCCTGTAACAAGACCATGCCAGCACCCAGATCTTGAACTTCTAAGCCTCCAGAACTGTGATAAATAAATTTCTGTTGTTTATAAGCCGCCTAGTCTATGGTACTTTGCTATAGCAGCCCTAACTAAGACAGTATCTTACTATTAGTAGTGGTATGGCATTACTCTAAGTTCTGTGTGCCTTTGTATTTACTTCCTTGAACTAGCTTTCCCCTTGGGAGGAAGGAGAGAATGTGAGATGAAAGAGAGGGGTACCAGCTCACTTCAAGACAGTCTGGAAGGGATCTCAGAGTCTCCTTTTTCTAGTCTCCTTACCTGAATTCAATCACTGGCATCCCCTCATGCTCTGATACTGGAGCAAATGGAGGCTCTTCCAATGGAGGGATTTCTAGGGATGCAGGGCTGATTAGGGACAGAAGAAATTCTTGGGATCCCTAGTTCCAGTGAGGGGAAGTGGTCCACTTAGCAGTTCCCACACTGCCCTGTCACCCATACCCCAGCCCTGTCTCCCACACAATGGATAGTATACATGACAGCCATCTTGCAACTGATGTGGACAGTGGCCTAGGTGGTAATTTAAGGGCACCTAATATTCTCTTTCTAAAAGTATCTCCCCTGACCCATTATGTTGAAGTTTGCTCTACTGATATAAAAACACCCTTGCATGAGTGAGGGGTGAAATATTAATCTGGTGTAAGACACTAACACTGCAGAATAAAATAGTGGCCCAGACTTCTTCCTTCTGTGACAAGTAGCTGGGAGCAAGAGGTTTAGAGGATTCAGGGGCAAGAAAGTCATTTTGGAGCAGATGTTACTGGCCTGGAAGGCGGGGCAGGTGGGAGAAACTTCAATAAGGACACAGGAAATGAGAAAGAAGGTTTCCATAATAGGAGACATGAGTAAAGGAGAGAATGATAGGCTTGGTGAAGCCAAAAAAGGTCTTCTTTCCCCAGGAGTAGCCTTGATGCCCTCAGCTCACGATCAATTGCTTCTTTAATGAAAAGAACAAACACCTAGTGCTCTCTGTGTGCCAGGCACTGATCCAAGTGCATTTTGTCTTCAAAACAATCTTTAAGGAAGTTAGTACTATTATTATCCCCCTCAAAGGGTGTTGCTGAACACCACTGCTTACCCAAGATCATATAGCTGAGAGTGGCAGAGCTGGAATTTGAACCCAGAATGTCTGGCTCTGGAGACTGCTTTCTTAACCACTAAATTGTATCCCTCCTCAAGTTAATGCAACTGAACACACAAAAAAATGTTTTGAGGGGAACTTTGTATGAAGCATTATGGAAGTTGGAAAAAGGATGAGAGATACCATTTTTACTCTTCCTCAAGGAATTTCTCCTATAATGAAGATCAGCCAGGCAGGGCTGTGAGGGCCTTTGGGAAAGTAATTCTGGGCAGTCAAGGCAGGCAGGTGGCATCCATGAAACTGATTCCCAGAAAGAGGGGTTGCAGGCATCTGGCTCTACTTGGGGACTAGACTCCTGCCCTAGATAAGCAAAAACAAGGAACACCCAAGAGGCCTTGTGGGGATGAAGGTGAGAACCTAGCAGTAGGATGAGTTATTGACATTGGAATTCAGAACAAGACTAAAGCTGTAGCACACTGCATCAATTAGGAATGATTTTTAAGCTGCGTCTAAGAGCAAACCTAATATTGACTTGATTTTTTTTTTCGTTTACTCCTTGCCTCCCTGAATCCCTCCAGCTGGGGCCCATCAAGCTTCCCATCTACACATTCAGCACAGTCCTGGGTCCCAGAACAATCTATTGAGGTAAGAAATTTTCAATCACCGTTGGCTTCTATCCCTCAATCTCTTGTGTCTTAATATGAAGCCAATTCCCCATACTCTTTAAGCTCACCAAGAAGTTAGGAATCTCCTGGCACTGACCTCTAGGCTTCGAAACAGAGTGTCTGGTGGTAGCTTATCTCCCTTCCCCTGCAGTTCATCTTCAAGAGTTCCCAAATCCCAGCCCTGGTTAGTGTGATTATATGGGTCAAACACTCTTAGTTGTCTGCCTAGTACCCATCCACCCTTCTTCCTTGCTAACAGAAATTCAATTTTGTTTGGGAGCATTATGTCACTCCCAGGCATCAGACCATGATTTGTCTAAGCCAATTATGACAATTTTCTTCTCCATTTTCCCAGCCTCCTGGGATGCTAGGGATGCCATATGATCCAATTCATTCTGGCCAATAAGACGTAAGGGGAAGAATGTGTATGTGTGTGTGGAGTTGGGGGAGTATACTCTGGAAAATTTTTTCCTTCTCTCTCTTGCCTATAAGAAACAGGCAAAATTTCATGGCTCTCCTTGCACTTTCACCTTGTCTGAATTTAGACTTGATGTCTATGGTTTTACCTCCTAGTTCATAGCTTCAGATCTAAGTATTCAGACTTGAAGAAAACTGAGCCATCATCTTTCCTCCCAAACTGCTCCTTCCAAAAGTTGATAGTCCTGTGGTTTTACCTACGAACATCAGTAACCCAGGCAAAGTTGAGAGCCATTCTGGACTGCCCCACACCCTATAAATCACCAAGTCTTATTCGTTTGACTTCTAGACTATCTCTTGAATCAGCTTCTTCTCCATCACCACTGTCACTTCCTTAGTTCAGACATTCATTCTGCCTCACCTTGATTGCTTCGATGGCCTTGATTGCTGGAACTGCTATCTGCCTCCCCTCTAAACTCTCAAATCAGTCCTCCAAAAGTGAGCTTGAGTTTCATTGCTAAAATACAAATCTGATCAGATTATTTCTCTGCATAAAATTCTTCATTTATTCCCCAGGCTTTAGCTTAGGTCCCTAAAGATCTAACTTTTAAAAGACCCCCCAAAGGGATCTCTTACCATTCAAGTGTCTCAAATGCAAAGTATCCTTGGAATCATCTCTGCTGTCTCTCATGCTGTTCCTTCTACCTGGATTTTTCATTCCCTCTAACTCTTCTTTGATAAATCCTATTTGACTTTTTAACCTGGTCAATTTGTCATTCCTTCCTTTCTCAAGAAGCCTTCCTCAACTCTCCTTTTCTGTCTACTTTAGATGTCCTCTTTTCTGTTCTATATCTATAATATCACTTTACACATGGATCTGTAATTTCCAGCTATTTTTTAAGAGCTAATGCTCATTTAGATGCACTCATCTATTTACCAAGCTCATCACTCATCATTGCTTTTCACCTCCTACAGCTTCTTTCTGGGTTTCATTTCTGAAGTCAATACTTTAGTAATTCTTCCAGTTTAGATCATAAGAGTATGTTCTTTCAGACTTTGTTTTAAAATGTCTACATTTATTTTGCCCTCACTTTCTTTCCACTTTTTGTTATGAAAAACTTCAAATATACAGAAAAGTAGGAAAAATAATATAGCAAACATGCATATTCTCCATATGGATTTAACAATTGTTAACATATGCCATATTACTTCATCTATTACAGGCATCTTCACATTTTCCCTGGTGCAGAATACTTTTATTTTGCCCCATCACTTTTTCCATCCTGCTTTTTTCTTGAGAAAGTGACCTCTCTGGACTGCATCCTCTCCTCACACTCCCTTGCCCTCTTGCTCTTAGTTGGGCTTGGCCAATGGGAGGATCAGACAGAAGATCAGAAGGTGGGCCAAGAGTGAGCAGTGGTTGTGTGTTCCCACTAGAGTCCACAGCTTCTGTCAGTAAATTGTCTAGCACTATAGCCATAGCTCGTTTTTTAGGTCCCAGTAACTGCTCCCTCCTGTCTCTTAAGACCTGTGATTGGGAACTCCTATAGCTCTGGGGTGCTTCAACATATTTTGTTGGTTTCCTATCTCATGACTATACTGTATAGGTAGTCTTTTTATTAAATCTTTCTCTATTATTCCACTTGATCTACACTTCTAAGTGTGGAGCTCCTAAAAAATAAGCATCTCTTAAAAAAAAAACTTTTCTCAAGATTCAGGAGAAAGTCGAAACCCAATCCAAGGAATCTAAGGAATACAGTAAAATGATACAGGAGCTGAAAGATGAAATGGCCATTTTAAGAAAGAACCAAATTAATGTGATACAGTTGAAAAACTTACGTCAATAATTGTATAATACAATTGCAAGTATTAAAAGCAGAATAGGCCAAGCTGAGGAAAGAATCTCAGAGCTTGAAGACCAGTTCTCTGAATTAACTCCATCAGCCAAAAATAAAGAAAAAACAATTAAAAATGAACAAAACCTCCGCAAAATGTGGGATTATGTAAAGAAACCAAATCCACAACTCATTGGCATTCTTGAAACAAAGGGAGAGAGAGCAAGCAACTTGTATAACATATTTGAGGAGATCATCCGCGAAAACTTCTCCAACCTTGCTAGAGAGGCCAACATTCAAATTTAGGAAATGCAGAGAACCAGAACCCCTGAGAGATATTATACAAGATGACCACCTCCAAGACACATAGTCATCAGATTCTCAAAAGAAAAAGTGCTAAAGACAACTAGAGAGAGGGGGCAGGTCATCTACAAAGGGAACCCCATCAGGCTAATAGCAGACCTTTCAGTAGAAACCTTGTAAGCCAGAAGAGATTGGGGTCCTATGTTCAGCATTCTTAAAGAAAAGAAACTATGACGAAAAATTTCATATCCAGCCAAACTAAGCTTCATAAGAGAAGGAGAAATAAGACATTTTTCAGACCAGAAAATTCCAAGGTAATTCATTACCACCAGACCTGCCTTACAAGAAGTCCTTCAGAAAGTGCTAAATATGGAAATGAAAGACCATTACTGGCCACCACGAAAACACACTTAAGTATGTAAACCATCGATGCTATAAAAGAACTACACAATTAAGTCTGCATAATAACCAGATAACAACATGATGACAGGATCAAATCCACACAGATATCAATACAAACTTTCAATGTAAACAGGCAAAATGCCCCAATTAAAAGGCACATAATGTCAAATTGGATTAAGAAGGAAGACTCAACTGTATCTTTTCTTCAAGAGAACCATCTCACATGCAGTGTCACCTATAATCTCAAAGTAAAGGAATGAAGAAAAAGCTACCAAGCAAACAGATAACAGAAAAAAATCAGGGTTTGCTATTCTAATTTCAGACTAGCCAGACTTTAAACCAGCAATGATCAAAAAGACAAAGAAGGGCATTACATAATGGTAAAGGGTTCAATTCAACAAGAACACCTAACTATCCTAAATATATATGCACTCACCACAGGAGCACCCAGACTCAAAACAAATTCTTAGAGACTTACAAAGAGACTTAGATAAGCACACAATAATAGTGATAGATTTCAACATCCCACTGACAGTGTTAGACAAAGCATTGAGGCAGAATACTAACAAAGATATTCAGGAACTGAACTTGACACTTGACCAAATGGACCTAACAGACATCTACAGAACTCTCCATCCAGAAATAAGAGAATATTCATTCTTCTCATCTGCATATGGCACATACTCTAAAGTTGACCACATGCTCAGCCATAAAACAATTCTCAGCAAATTAAAAAAAAAATCTTACCAACCACTCTCTTGGACCACAGCATAATAAAAATAGAAATCAATACTAAGGAGATCATTCAAACCATACAATTACATGGAAATTTAAAAACCTGCTTCGGAATGATTTGGGGGTAAACAATGAATGTTATTCAACATATTATCGGAAGTCCTCATCAGGGCAATCAGGCAAAAGAAAGAAGTAAAGGGCATCCAAATAGGAAAAGAGAAAGTCAAACTATCTCTGTTTGAAGACAATATGATTCTATACCTAGAAAACCCCACAGTCTCTGCCCAAAAGCTCCTATATCTGATAAACAATTTCAGCAAAGTTGCAGGATACAAAATCAATGTTACAAAAATCAGTAGCATTTCTTCTTTTTTCTATCTTTTTAAAAATTATACTTTAAGTTCTGGGATACATGTGCAGAAAGTGCAGGTTTGTTACATAAGTATACACATGATACGGTGGTTTGCTGCACCCATCAATCTGTCATCTACATTAGGTATTTCTTCTAATGCTATCCCTCCTCTAGCCCCCTACCCCACAACAGGCCCTGGTATGTGATGTTCCCCTCCCTGTGTCCATGTGTTCTCATTGATCAACTCCACTTATGAATGAGAACATGTGGTGTTTGGTTTTCTGTTCCTGTGTTAGTTTGCTGAGAATGACGGTTTCCAGCTTCATCCATGTCCCTGAAAAGGACATGAACTCATTCTTTTTTATGGCTGCATAGTATTCCATGGTGTCTATGTGCCACATTTTCTTTATCCAGTCTATCATTGATGGGCATCTGGGTTGGTTCCAAGTCTTTACTATTGTGAACAGTGCTGCAATAAACATACATGTGCATGTGTCTTTATAGTAGAATGATTTATAATCCTTCGAGTATATACCCAATAATGGTATTGCTGGGTCAAATGGTATTTCTGGTTTTAGATCCTTAAGGAATCACCACACTGTCTTCCACAATGGAAACAATGAACCATTGGAAAATGAACCAATTTTCACTCCCACCAACAGTGTAAAAGTATTCCTATTTCTCCACATCCTCTCCAGCATCTGTTGTTTCCTGATTTTTTAATGATTACCATTCTAACTGGCGTGAGATGGTATCTCATTGTGGTTTTGATTTGCATTTCTCTAATGAGCTTTCTTCATATGTTTCTTGGCCACATAAATGTCTTCTTTTGAGAAGCGTCTGTTCAGATCCTTTGCCCAGTTTTTGATGGTTTCTTTTTTCTTGTAAATTTGTTTGATTTCTTTGTAGATTCTGGATATTAGCCCTTTGTCAGATGGATAGATTGAAAAACTTTTCTCCCATTCTGTAGATTGCCTGTTTGCTCTGATGATAGTTTGTTTTGCTGTGCAGAAGATCTTTAGTTTAATTAGATCCCATTTGTCAATTTCGGCTTTTGTTGCCATTGCTTTTGGTGTTTTAGTCATGACGACTTTGCCCATGCCTATTTCCTGAATGGTATTGCCTAGGTTTTCTTCTAGGGGTTTTATGGTTTTTGGTCTTATGTTTTAGTCTTTAATCCATCTTGGGTTAATTTTTTATAAGGTGTAAGGAAGGGGTCCAGTTTCAGTTTTTTGCATATGGCTAGCCAGTTTTCCCAACACCATTTATTAAATAGGAAATCCTTTCCCCATTGTTTGTTTCTGTCAGGTTTGCCAAAGATCAGATGGTTATAGATGTGTGGCATTATTTCTGAGGCTTCTGTTCTGTTCCATTGGTCTATATATCTGTCTTGGTGCCAGTACCAAGCTGTTTTGGTTACTGTAGCCTTGTAGTATAGTTTGAAGTCAGGTAGTGTGATACCTCCAGTTTTGTTCTTTTGCTTAGGATTGTCTTGGCTACACAGGCTCTTTTTTGGTTCCACATGAAATTTAAAGTAGTTTTTTCTACTTTAAAGTTCATATGGAACCAAAAAAGAGCCCGCATCACCAAGTCAATCCTAAGCCAAAAGAACAAAGCTGGAGGCATCACACTACCTGACTTCAAACTATACTACAAGGCTACAGTAACCAAAACAGCATGGTACTGGTACCAAAACAGAGATATAGATCAATGGAACAGAACAGAGCCCTCAGAAATAACGCCGCTTACCTACAACTATCTGATCTTTGACAAACCTGAGAAAAACAAGCAATGGGGAAAGGATTCCCTATTTAATAAATGGTGCTGGGAAAACTGGCTAGCCATATGTAGAAAGCTGAAACTGGATCCCTTCCTTACACCTTATACAAAAATCAATTCAAGATGGATTAAAGATTTAAACATTAGACCTAAAACCATAAGAACCCTAGAAGAAAACCTAGGCATTACCATTCAGGACATAGGCGTGGGCAAGGACTTCAGGTCCAAAACACCAAAAGCAATGGCAACAAAAGCCAAAATTGACAAATGGGATCTAATTAAACTAAAGAGCTTCTGCACAGCAAAAGAAACTACCATCAGAGTGAACAGGCAACCTACAAAATGGGAGAAAATTTTCGCAACCTACTCAGCTGACAAAGGGCTAATATCCAGAATCTACAATGAACTCAAACAAATTTACAAGAAAAAAACAAACAACCACATCAAAAAGTGGGTGAAGGACATGAACAGACACTTCTCAAAAGAAGACATTTATGCAGCCAAAAAACACATGAAAAAATGCTCATCATCACTGGCCATCAGAGAAATGCAAATCAAAACCACTATGAGATATCATCTCACACCAGTTAGAATGGCGATCATTAAAAAGTCAGGAAACAACAGGTGCTGGAGAGGATGTGGAGCAATAGGAACACTTTTACACTGTTGGTGGGACTGTAAACTAGTTCAACCATTGTGGAAGTCAGTGTGGCGATTCCACAGGGATCTAGAACTAGAAATACCATTTGACCCAGCCATCCCATTACTGGGTATATACCCAAATGACTATAAATCATGCTGCTATAAAGACACATGCACACGTATGTTTATTGCGGCATTATTCACAATAGCAAAGACTTGGAACCAACCCAAATGTCCAACAATGATAGACTGGATTAAGAAAATGTGGCACATATACACCATGGAATACTATGCAGCCATAAAAAATGATGAGTTCATGTCCTTTGTAGGGACATGGATGAAATTGGAAACCATCATTCTCAGTAAACTATCGCAAGAACAAAAAACCAAACACCGCATATTCTCACTCATAGGTGGGAATTGAACAATGAGATCACATGGACACAGAAAGGGGAATATCACACTCTGGGGACTGTTGTGGGGAGGGGGGAGGGGGGAGGGATAGCATTGGGAAATATACCTAATGCTAGATGACGAGTTAGTGGGTGCAGCGCACCAACATGGCACATGTATACATATGTAACTAACCTGCACAATGTGCACATGTACCCTAAAACTTAAAGTATAATTAAAAAAATAAATAAATAAATAAATTTAAAAAAAAAAGAAATTTAAAGTAGTTTTTTCAATTCTGTGAAGAAAGTCAATGGTAGCTTGATGGGGATAGCATTGAATCTATGAATTCTATGAATTACTTTGGGTGTATGGCCATTTTCATAATACTGATTATTCCTATCCATGAGCATGGAATGTTTTTCCATTTGTTTGGGTCCTCTTTTATTTCATTGAGCAGTGGTTTGTAGTTCTCCTTGAAGAGGTCCTTCACATCCCTTGTGAGTCGTATTCCTAGGTATTTTATTCTCTTTGTAGCTATTGTGAATGGGAATTCACTCATGATTTGGCTCTCTGTCTATTATCGGTGTATAGGAATGCTTGTGATTTTTGCACATTGGTTTTGTATCCTGAGATTTTACTGAAGTTGCTTATCAGCTTAAGGAGATTTTGGGCTGAGACAATGGGGTTTTCTAAACATATACTCATGTCATCTGCAAGTAGAGACAATTTGACTTCCTCTCTTCCTACTTGAATACCCTTTATTTCTTTCTCTTGCCTGATTGCCCTGGTCAGAACTTCCAATACTATGTTGAATAAGAGTGGTGAGGGAGGACATTCTTGTCTTCCGCCAGTTTTCAAAGAGAATGCTTCCAGCTTTTGCCCATTCAGTATGATATTGGCTGTGGGTTTGTCATAAATAGCTCTTATTATTTTGAGAAATGTTCCATCAATACCTAGTTTATTGAGAGTTTTTAGCATGAAGGGGTGTTAAATTTATCAAAGGCCTTTTCTGCATCTATTGAGATAATCATGTAGTTTTTGTCATTGGTTCTGTTTATGTGATGGATTATGTTTATTGATTTGGGTATGTTGAACCAGCCTTGCATCCCGGGGATGAGAATGACTTGATTGTGGTGGATAAGCTTTTTGATGTGCTGCTGGATTCAGTTTGTAGTATTTTATTGAGGATTTTCGCATTGATGTTCATCAGGGATATTGGCCTGAAATTTTCTTTTTTTGTTGTTGTGTCTCTGCCAGGTTTTGGTATCAGGATGATGCTGGCCTCATAAAATGAGTTAGGGAGGAGTCCCTCTTTTTCTATTATTGGAAATAGTTTCAGAAGGAATGGTACCAGCTCCTCTTTGTACCGCTGGTATAATTCGGCTGTGAAACCATCTGGAAGAACTTGTTATTGGTCAATTCAGGGATTCGACTTCTTCCTGGTTTAGTCTTGGGAGAGTGTATGTGTCCAGGGATTTATGCATTTCTTCTAGATTTTCTAGTTTATTTGCATAGAGGTGTTTATAGTATTCTCCAATGGTAGTTTGTATTTCTGTGGGATCAGTGGTGATATCCCCTTTATCATTTTTTATTGTGTCTATTTGATTCTTCTCTCTTTTCTTCTTTATTGGTCTGGCTAGCCATCTATCTATTTTTGTTAATCTTTTCAAAAAAACCCAGCTCCTGGATTTATTGATTTTTTGAAGTGTTTTTTGTGTCTCTATCTCCTTCAGTTCTGCTCTGATCTTAGTTATTTCCTGTCGTCTGCTAGCTTTTGAATTTGTTTGCTCTTGCCTCTCTACTTCTTTTAATTGTGATGTTAGGGTGTTGAATTTAGATCTTTCCTGCCTTCTCCTGTGGGCATTTAGTTCTATAAATTTCCCTCTAAACATTGCTTTAGCTATGTCCCAGAGATTCTCATAGGTTGTGTCTTTGTTCTCATTGGTTTCAAATAACTTATTTATTTCTGCTTTAATTTTGTTATTTACCCAGTACTCAATCAGTAGCAGGTTGTTCAGTTTCCATTTAGTTGTGCGATTTTGAGTGAGTTTCTTACCTCTGAGTTCTAATTTGATTGCACTATGGTCTAAGAGACTGTTATGATTTCCATTCCTTTGCATTTGTTGAGGAGTGTTTTACTTCTAATTATGTGATCAATTTTAGAATTAGTGCAATCTGGTGCTGAGAAGAATGTATATTCCATTGATTTGGGGTGGAGAGTTCTGTAGATGTCTATTAGGTCCACTTGGTCCAGAGCTGAGTTCAAGTCCTGAATATCCTTGTTAATTTTCTGTCTCATTGATCTGTCTAATATTGACAGTGGGGTGTCAAAGTCTCCCACTATTATTGTGTGGGGGTCTAAGTCTTCTTGTAGGTCTCTAAGAACTTGCTTTATGAATCTGGGTGCTCCTGTATTGGGTGCATATATATTTAGAATAGTTAGCTCTTCTTGTTGCATTGATTCCTTTACCATTATGTAATGCCCTTCTTTGTCTTTTTTGATCTTTGTTGGTTTAAAGTCTGTTTTATCAGAAACTGGGATTGCAACCCCTGCTTTTTTTTTTTTTGCTTTCCATTTGCTTGGTAAATATTCCTCCATCTCTTTATTTTGAGCCTATATGTGTCTTTGCACATGAGATGGGTCTCCTGAATACAGCACACTGATGAGTTTTGACTCTTTATCCAATTTGCCAGTCTGCGTCTTTTAATTGGGGCATTTAGCCTGTTTACATATAAGGTTAATATTTTTATGTGTGAATTTGATCTTGTCATTATGACGCTAGCTGGTTATTTTGCCTGTTAGTTGATGTAGTTTCTTCATAGTGTCAATGGTCTTTACAATTTGGTATGTTTTTGTAGTGGCTGGTACTGGTTTTTCCTTTCCATATTTAGTGCTTCCTTCAGGAGCTCTTGTAAGGCAGGCCTGGTGGTGATAAAATCTCTTAGCATTTGCTTGTCTGTAAAGAATTTTATTTTTCCTTCGCTTATGAGGCTTGGTTTGGCTGGATATGAAATTCTGTGTTGAAAATTATTTTCTTTAAGAATGTTGAATATTGGCCCCCACTCTCCTGTGGCTTATAGGGTTTCTGAAGAGATATTGAGAGGTGACAGCGTGCTGGCAGTCCTCACAGCCCTCGCTTGCTCTTGGCGCCTCCTCTGCCTGGGTTCCCCCTTTGGTGGCACTTGAGGAGCCCTTCAGCCCACCGCTGCACTGTGGGAGCCTCTTCCTGGGCTGGCCGAGGCTGGAGCTGGCTCCCTCAGCTTGCGGGGAGGTGTGGAGGGAGAGGAGTGGGTGGGAACCGGGGCTGTGCGCAGTGCTTGCAGGCCAGTGCAAGTTCCAGGTGGGTGTGGGCTTGGCAGGCCCTGCACTTGGAGTGGCCAGCCAGCCCTGCCGGCCCCGGGCAGTGAGGGGCTTAGCACCTGGGCCAGAAGCTGCTGTACTCAATTTCTTGCCGGGCCTTAGCTGCCTTCCCATAGGGCAGGGCTCGGGACCTGCAGCCCGCCATGCCTGAGCCTCCCCCTCCACCCCCCTGCCGTGGGCTTCTGCATGGCCCAAACCTCCCCAATGAGCGCCACCCCCTGCTCCACTGCACCCAGTCCCATTGACCACCCAGGGGCTGAGGAGTGCGGGCGCACAGCATGGGACTGGTGGGCAGCTCCACCTGCGGCCCTGGTGCGGGATCCACTGGGTGAAGCCAGCCGGGCTTCTGAGTCTGGTGGGGACTTGGAGAACCTTTATGTCTAGCTGGGGGATTGTAAATACACCAATCGGCACTCTGTATCTAGCTCAAGGTTTGTAAACACACCAATCAGCACCCTGTGTCTAGCTCAGGGTTTGTCAATGCACCAATCGACACTCTGTATCTAGCTACTCTGGTGGGGACTTGGAGAACCTTTGTGTTGACACTCTGTATCTAGCTAATCTAGTGGGGACACGGAGAACTTCTGTGTCTAGCTCAGGGATTGTAAACACACCAATCAGCACCCTGTCAAAACAGACCACTCGGCTCTCTGCAAAATGGACCAATCAGCAGGATGTGGATGGGGCCAGATATCAGAATAAAAGCAGGCTGCCCGAGCTAGCAGTGGCAACCCGCTTGGGTCCCCTTCCACACTGTGGAAGCTTTGTTCTTTCGTTCTTTGCAATAAATCCTGCTGTTGCTCACTCTTTGGGTCCACACTGCCTTTATGAGCCATAACACTCACTGCGACGGTCTGCAGCTTCACTCCTGAAGCCAGCGAGACCACCAACCCACCAAGAGGAACGAACAACTCCAGACGTGCCACCTTAAGAGCTGTAACACTCACCGTGAAGGTCTGCAGCTTCACTCCTGAGCCAGTGAGACCACAAACCCACCAGAAGGAAGAAACTCCAAACACATCTGAACATCAGAAGGAACAAACTCCGGAGACGCCACCTTTAAGAACTGTAATGCTCACTGGGAGGGTCCGTGGCTTCATTCTTGAAGTCAGTAAGACCAAGAACCCACCAATTCCGGACACAATATCTGCTGTTAGCCTCTCCCTCTCCCTGTCCCTCTCCCTCTCCCCACGGTCTCCCTCTCCCTCTCTTTCCACGGTCTCCCTCTGATGCCGAGCCGAAGCTGGACTGTACTGCTGCCATCTCGGCTCACTGCAACCTCCCTGCCTGATTCTCCTGCCTCAGCCTGCCGAGTGCCTGCGATTGCAGGTGCGCGCCGCCACGCCTGACTGGTTTTCGTATTTTTTTGGTGGAGACGGGGTTTCGCTGTATTGGCCGGACTGGTCTCCAGCTCCTAACCGCGAGTGATCCACCAGCCTCGGCCTCCCGAGTGCCGGGATTGCAGATGGAGTCTGGTTCACTCAGTGCTCAATGGTGCCCAGGCTGGAGTGCAGTGGCGTGATCTCGGCTCGCTACAACCTCCACCTCCCAGCCGCCTGCCTTGGCCTCCCAAAGTGCCGAGATTGCAGCCTCTGCCCAGCCGCCACCCCGTCTGGAAAGTGAGGAGCGTCTCTGCCTGGCCGCCCATCATCTGGGACGTGAGGAGCCCCTCTGCCTGGCCGCCCAGTCTGGAAAGTGAGGAGCATCTCTGCCCGGCTGCCATCCCACCTAGGAAGTGAGGAGCGCCTCTTCCCAGCCGCCATCCCATCTAGGAAGTGAGGAGCATCTCTGCCCCACCGCCCCATCTGGGATGTGAGGAGCGCCTCTGCCCAGCTGCCCCTACTGGGAAGTGAGGAGCCCCTCTGCCTGGCCAGCCTCCCCGTCCGGGAGGGAGGTGGGGGTATCAGCCCCCCGCCCGGCCAGACGCCCCGTCCGGGAGGTGAGGGGCGCCTCTGCCCGGCTGCCCCTACTGGGAAGTGAGGAGCCCCTCTGCCTGGCCAGCTGCCCTATCTGGGAGGAAGGCGGGGGGATCAGCCCCTGGCCCGGCCAGCCGCCCCGTCCAGGAGGGAGGCGGGGTGTCCGTCCCCTACCCGGCCAGCCGCCCTGTCCGGGAGGGAGGCGGGGGGGTCAGCCCCCCGCCCGGCCAGCCGCCCCATCCGGGAGGGAGGCGGGGGGGTCCGCCCCCTGCCCGGCCAGCCGCCCCATCCGTGAGGGAGGTGGCGGGGTCAGCCCCCCACCCGGCCAGCCGCCCCGTCCGGGAGGTGAGGGGCGCCTCTGCCCGGCCGCCCCTACTGGGAAGTGAGGAGCCCCTCTGCCCGGCCAGCCACCCCGTCTGGGAGGGAGGTGGGGGGGTCAGCCCCCGGCCCGGCCAGCCGCCCCGTCCGGGAGGTGAGGGATGCCTCTGCCCGGCCACCCCTACTGGGAAGTGAGGAGCCCCTCTGCCTGGCCACCACCCGGTCTGGGAGGTGTACCCAACAGCTCATTGAGAACGGGCCATGATGACAGTGGCGGTTTTGTGGAATAGAAAGGGGGGAAAGGTGGGGAAAAGATTGAGAAATCGGATGGTTGCCGTGTCTGTGTAGAAAGAGGTAGACATGGGACACTTTTCATTTTGTTCTGTACTAAGAAAAATTCTTCTGCCTTGTGATCCTGTTGATCTGTGACCTTACTGCCAACCCTGTGCTCTCTGAAGCATGTGCTGTGTCCACTCAGGGTTAAATGGATTAAGGGCGGTGCAAGATGTGCTTTGTTAAACAGATGCTTGAAGGCAGCATGCTCGTTAAGAGTCATCACCACTCCCTAATCTCAAGTACCCAGGGACACAAACACTGCGGAAGGCCACAGGGTCCTCTGCCTAGGAAAACCAGAGACCTTTGTTCACTTGTTTATCTGCTGACCTTCCCTCCACTATTGTCCTATGACCCTGCCAAATCCCCCTCTGCGAGAAACACCCAAGAATGATCAATAAAAAAAATAAATAAATAAAATTAAAAAAAAGAAAAAAAAAGAAAAAAATAAATAAAGAAAAAAAAAACAATATCTGCTGTTAGTCTGATGGGCTTCCCTTCATGGGTAACCCAACCTTTCTCTCTGGCTGCCCTTAACATTTTTTCCTTCATTTTACCCTTGGTAAATCTGATGATTATGTGTCTTGGGGTTGCTTTTCTCAAGGAGTATCTTTGTGGTGCTCTATTTCCTGAATTTGAATGTTGGCCTGTCTTACTAGGTTGGGGAAGTTCTCCTGGATAACATCCTGAAGAGTATTTCCAACTTGGTTCCATTCTTCCTGTCACTTTCAGGTACACCAGTCAAACATAGGTTTGGTCTTTTCACATAGTCCCATATTTCTTGGAGGCTTTGTTCATTTCTTTTCATTCTTTTTCTCTAATCTTGTCTTCATGCTTTATTTCATTAAGTTGATCTTCAATCTCTGATATCCTTTCTTCTGTTTGATCGATTAGGCTATTGATACTTGTGTATGCTTCACAAAGTTTTCATGCTGTGTTTTTCAGCTCCATCAGGTCATTTATGTTCTTCTCCAAATTGATTATTCTAGTTAGCAATTCCTCTAAGCTTCTTTCAAGGTTCTTAGCTTCCTTGCATTGAGTTAGAACATGCTCCTTTAGCTCAGAGGAGTTTGTTATTACCTACCTTCTGAAGCCTACTTCTGTCAATTTGTCAAACTCATTCTCCACCCAGTTTTGTTCCCTTGCTGGCGAGGAGTTATGATCCTTTGTAGGAGAAGAGGCATTCTGGTTTTGGGAATTTTCAGTCTTTTTGCACTGGTTTTTCCTCATCTTTGTGGATTTATTTACCTTTGGTCTTTGATGTTGGTGACCTTCAGATGGGGTTTCTGTGTGGATGTCCTTTTTGTTGATATTGATGCTATTCCTTTCTGTTTGTTAGTTTTCCTTCTAACAATCAGGCCCCTCTGCTGCAGGTCTGCTAGAGTTTGCTGGAGGTCCACTTTGGACCCTGTTTGCCTGGGTATCACCAGCAGAGGCTGCATAACAGCAAAGATTGTTGCCTGTTCCTTCCTCTGGAAGCCTCGTCCCAGAGGGGCACCCACCAGATACTAGTTGGAGCTCTCCTGTATGAGGTGTCTGTCGACCCCTGCTGGGAGGTGTCTTCCAGTCAGGAGGCATGGGATTCAGGGACCCACTTGAGGAGGCAGTCTGTCCCTTAGCAGATCTCCAGTGCTGCACTGGGAGATCCGCTGCTGTCTTCAGACCTGGAAGGCAGGAACATTGAACTCTGCTGAAGCTGTGCCCACAGCCAGCGCTTTCCCCAGGTGCTCTGTCCCAGGGAGATGGGAGTTTTATCTATAAGCCCCTGACTGGGGCTGCTGCCTTTCTTTCAGAGATGCCCTGCTCAGAGAGGAGGAATCTAGAGAGGCAATCTGGCTACATCGGCTTTGCCGAGCTGTGGTGGGCTCCACTCAGTTAGAACATCCCAGTGGCTTTGTTTACACTGTGAGGGGAAAACTGCCTACTCAAGCCTCAGTAATGGCAGACGCCCCTCACCCAACCAAGTTTGAGTGTCCCGGTGGACTTCAGACTGCTGTGCTGGCAGTGAGAATTTCCAGCCAGTGGATCTTAGCTTGCTGGGCTCTGTGAGGATGGGATCCGCTGAGCTAGACCACTTGGCTCCCTGACTTCAGCCCCCTTTCCAGGGGAATGAATAGTTCTGTCTTGCTGGCATTCCAGGCGCCACCGGGGTATGAAAAAAATCTCCTGCAGCTAGCTCAGTGTCTGCCCAAACGCCTGCCTAGTTTTGTGCTTGAAACCCAGGGCCCTGGTGGTGTAGGCACCCAAGGGAATCTCCTGGTCTTTGGATTGTGAAGACTGTGGGAAAATCATAGTATCTGGGCCAGAGTGCACCGTTCCTAATGGCACAGTCCCTCACAGCTTCCCTTGGCTAGAGGAGGGATTTCCCCAACCCCTTGCACTTCCCGGGTGAGGTGATGCCCCATGCTGCTTCAGCTAGCCCTCCGTGGGCTGCATCCACTGTCTAACCAATCCAAATGAGCTGAGCCAAGTACCTCAGTTGGCAATGCAAAAACCACCTGCTTTCTGTGTTGATCTCACTGGGAGCTGCAGACCAGAGCTGTTCCTATTCAGCCATCTTGCCAGCCACCAAAAATCAGTAGCATTTTTGTACACCAATAACATCCAAGCTGAGAGCCAAATGAAGAATGCAATCCTATTCACAATAGACACAAAAAGAATAAAATACCTAGGGATACAGCTAACCAGGAAGGTGAAAGATCTCTACAATGAGAATTGCAAAACACTGTTGAAAGAAGTCAGTCATGATACCAACAAATGGCCAAACATTCCATTCTTGTGGATAAGAAGAATCAATACTGTTAAAATGTCCATACTGCCCAAAGCAATTTACAGATTCAGTGTTATTCCTATCAAACTACCAATGGCATTCTTCACAGAATTAGAATAAAACTATTTTAAAATTCATGTGGAACCAAAAAAAGGCCTGAATAGCCAAAGCAATCCCAAACAAAAAGAATGAAGCTGGAGGCATCACATTACTCAACTTCAAACAATACTACAAGGCTACAGTAACCAAAATAGCATGATACTGATACAAAAACAAACACATAGACCAATGTAATGGAATAGAGTCCAGAAATAAAGCTGTACACCTGCAACCATCAGACCTTCAACAAAGTGGATAAAAGCATGCAATGGGGAAAGGGCTCCCTATTCAATACGTAGTGTTAGGATAACTGGCTAGCCATATGCAAAAGATTGAAACTGGACTCCTTCCTTATATCATATACAAAAATCAACTCAAGGTGGACTAAAGACTTAAATGTAAAACCCAAAACTATAAAAAACCTGGAAGATAACCTAGGCAATACCATTCTGTACATAGACCCTGGCAAAGATTTCATGTTGAAGACACCAAAAGCAATTGAAATTAAAACAAAATTTGAGCAATGAGACTTAAACTAAAGAGCTTCTGCACAGCAAAAGAAACTATCAACAGAGTAAACAAACAACCTACAGAATGGGAGAAAATACTTGCAAACTATGCATCTGACAAAGGTTAAATATCCAGTAACTATAAGAAACTTAAACAAATTAACAAGGAAAAAGCAAACAACTTCATTTAAAAAGTGGACAAAGGACACAAATAGGCACTTTTCAAAAGAAGACATACATGTGGCCAACAAGCATATGAAAAAATGCTCAACATCACTGATCATTAGAGAAATGCAAATCAAAACCACAATGATATGGCTATCTCACACCAGTCAGAATGACTATTAAAAGTAAAAAAAAAATAAATAACAGATGTTGGAGAAGTGGCAGAGAAAAGGGAACATTTATACACTACTGTTGGGAATGTAAATTATTTCAGCCGTTGTGAAAAGCAATTTGGTGATTTCTCAAAGAACTTAGAACTACCATTTGACCCAGCAGCCCCATGATTCTGTGTATGCACAAAGGAATATAAATTGTTCTGCCGTAAAGACACATGCATGGGTATATTCTTTGCAGCAGTATTCATAATAGCAAAAACACGGAATCAATCTAAGTGCCCATCAATGGTAGACTGGATAAAAAAGATGTGGTACATATACACCATGGAATACCATGCAGCCTTAAAAAAGAATAAGATTATGTCCTTTGCAGCAACATAGATGGAGCTGCAGGTCATTATCCTAAATGAACTAACACAGAAACAGAAAACCAAATACTACATGTTCTCACTTATAAATGGGAGTTAAACATTGAGTATACATTGACACAAAGAAGGGAGTAGCAGACACCAAGGCCTACTTGAAGGTGGAAGATGGGAGGAAGGTGAGGATTGAAAAACTACCTATTGGGTACTATGCTTATCTGAGTGACAAAATAATCTGTACACCAAACCCCCATGACACACAGTTTACCTATATAACAAACCTGCACATGTACCCTTTAACCTAAAATAATAGTTTAGAAAAAAGTTAGAAGAGTTAAGACACACACACACACAAAGTTTTCAAACATGAACATAATATTGTTATCATACAAACTAAATAAAATTATGGGTAATTCTCTAATATCATCTTACATCCAGTCTATATTCACATTTCTCCAATTGTTCCAAAAATGGCTTTTATAGCTGATTCATTCAAATCAAAACTCAACCCAAGGATCACATATGGCATTTAGTTGTTATGTCTCTTAAATCCCTTTTAATCCAGAAGAGCCCCCTTTTTCCTTTCTTTTTAGGTTAAACATTTTTTACAAGAATAGTTCATAGGTGACACTACCTATTTCATATTGCACCATATCAGGAGGCACATGTGGGACTCACTATTAGTAATGCTAAGTTTGATCACTGCCATTCTCACTCTTGAGTGATAGTTGAGATGGGTATAAAATTCTGAATTAATAACTCTTTTTCCCTCTGCTCTTCAGCCATTTTTTCTTCTGGCCTCTATTGATGCTGCTGCAAAACCTGCTGCTGTCATTTGATTGTTGCTCCTTGTAAATGCTTTTCCTTTTCTCTTGATCTGTCTTTGAGATTTCCTCTTTGTCATTGCTATTCACTATGATGCATTTAATTGTAGATTAATTTTCACTTACCTCAGGACTCATTGTGCTTTTGAATCTGAGGATTCATGTATTTCATTCATTCTGAAAAGTTCTCTGCCATTTTGTATACCTTTTAGCCACACCCTTACATTCTCTATTCTGTATTCCTGGAGACATTATTAGATATTCACTGAACCTTCTCATTATATCTTCCTTGTTCTCTCTTTTATTTTCCTGTCATTTCATCTCACTATACATCATAGGTGCTTTCTTCTGCTCTATCTTGAGGTTCACAAATCCTTTCTTTGGCTCTGTCTCTTATTCTGTTCAACTAATCTATTAGATTTGTAATTTCAGTAACACTTTATTTTTCATTTTCAGAAATTCTATTTGTTTTTTGAATGTATCTGCTTTGTTTTTATATACTGTCACATTCTTTAATTATGACTTACACTTCTTTTATTGATTTAATTATTTTAAATTTGTTAACAGTCTTACTCAGTTGTCCTATTACTTCATGTTCTTAGGGTGCTTATTTATTATTTTATTTATGTGTTTTTTTTGCTGACTCTTCCTCATGGTGAATCATGTCCTCATATGGCTTGTAATGTTTTTGTTTGTTTGTTTGTTTGTTTTGTGAAGTCATCTACAGCAGTCTTTCTTAGGTGGTTGTATGGGAGGCTTTTTCACCCTGGAGTGTGGCAGTATTGCTATAGAGGAGTTTTGCCTTTGTTTTCTAGGGCCAGCTTTTATGTAATTTTTTGCCTTGAGAAATTCCTATATCATACATATAGTGTAAATTTACACTCCAGATGGCTTTGAATTCTTATAAAGCACTTTTTATTTACTACCCAGAGCTCTGGGAAAAGAGAAGAGGATACTTGCCACTATCCTGGACTGATGGCAAAATTGTCCACTACCCTTTTTCATTCTTACAAGGTATCAGCTTTATGCAAAGATCTGTTTCAGTTCTCTTATTTTATGAGAGCCCAAGATCATCTTTTCTGACTTCACATCCACACTCAAACTCTAACCCCTAACTACTAAGGCCTATCTATATTCTTTCTGATAGAAGTCTGGATGCTGCAGCATCAATTCCTACATTTATTATTCAAACTTCTCTTTTAATTTGAGCCTGGCACCTCAGGAGTTTCATTTCTTTCATTTCCAGCCTGTACTAATTTTTGTATTATTATATTACTGTAATTCCCTGAACTTTCTAGGCATTACTGTTATTCTCTGTCTAATTTGCTGTCTTCCTGTCTAGGCTGTAAGCACTTTGAGGGCATCATCTATGACAGATTCAACCCCATATTCCCCAAGTTTTACAAAGTTCCTGGCAGATAATGGGTATTCAATAAATGTATTTTTAATATCTGAATGAATAAATTCAATTGTAATTATGAAGTTTAATGTTTTCCTAGGCATGAATCTACAATTAATATTCCCTTTTGTGAAAGTTTATCATTGTTCCACTTTGACCCATTGTATTGTAGACTCTGGATGTCGGCTTCATATGTTTGCATCTGTTCTTTCTATGTTTTAAAAGAAAACATTTTTCTATATTTTAGAAGAAAACATTTATTATTTACATTCCCTTGCTTTATCTTATGTGTTTTCTTACTATTTGTTAGTATACAACAATATAACAGTTAATTCCATTTAGTCTAAAGAGTAAATAATAATAAAAACTTCTGTATGTAAGGGGGAAAAAACCCACTCCAGCTAGCTCCAATAAGAAGGAGGTTTACTTGTCAATACACAGATCTCACAAAATCTCAAGAGCAGAAAATGGAGACCAGCAAGTCTGCTATAAACTGGAACCAGGAATAAAAATTCAGGAACTGAGGGACTCACTCTATCTGAGGGGCCATATGATATCTTTCATCCAGGACTCTCTCCACGAGCCTTCCTCAGGCTCCCTCTCCCATCGAGAGGATGCCTTCACTTACTCAATATGCCTACCCTATCACAGCCAACCAAGTCCTGAATCTATAAGCCCTTGCAAGTTTCAGTATCAACTACAGATGAGAACAAGACTTCTTTTGCTTCAAGTTTTGTAGAGTCACAGTTTAATTGGCTCAACATAGCTTATGGAAGACCTACCGATTCTGCTCTACCACCGTAAGTCAGGTGACCATTTTTGTTCTAGTCAACTCTGGGGCAGGAAGTGTGTTGGGTTCCCTGGCCTGCTGCCTACTCAGCAGGGTACAGGCATAGGGAGAGCCTGTCTAGTGTGATTTCCCAGAATATTTATGCTACCTGAAACAAGTTGGGATATACACACAGGAGCTAGAGGGGTTAATATGGGTTTACAGAATAAATGAATGATTCAATGAATGAAGGTGCATATGGGGGTGATTCAGCAAGTATCCCTAAAGGAAAATCATAGCCCTGTTCCCAAGCAGCGTCAATGAGGCATGACTTCATCTGAATTAAAACATCAACTTAACCTCATCCACTCTTGGGACCCTAAGCACATCCACCCCAAAACTTCCAAGCACCTGTTCTTGTAAAAGCTAGAATGAGACATAAGCCATAGAATCAGAGACTATTTAACAGAGGATAGTACCCTAGAGGCTATTATAAGGCTTATTTCCTTTTGCTTCATATCTTTGTTATTTGCGTAAATGTCTGAATGTCTGTCTCCCCCAATAAATGTTAGACTCCTTGAAAGCCAGAAATGTGTCCCACATGACATCTATGTACTTAAAGCACCAAATACCTTGTCTTGCTCATATATTTGCCTGGCTTCAAATCCTAGTCTAGCACTACTGGTTATGTAACTTTAGCCACTCCACCTCAATTTCCTCATCTGTAGATAATGGATAATAATAGTACCTACCTCATAAGCTTGTCATGAGGATTAAATAGCTAATATGTGGCAAATAATTTAGAACAGTTCCTGGCACAATAGTAATCTTGTAATCAATGTCAGCCACTGCTAATTGGTGTTGTTTTTAGACTGAGTTGACTTTCCAAAGACTCCTGAGACATCTTTTGACTGATCTCTGCATTGGCATTGTTGTTTATCTGCCTCATTTGGGACAGCTGTGACTGTACAACCTCATGGACCCTACTGGCATCTAGAGGTCACTGTTGAGGACAGAAGCTGTGTCCAGTCAGAATTGAGTTTCAGGCAAAGTTTTGTCACTGGGTCTTGACCCTAGCACACTGTCTTAGGACCCAGGCCCTTTCTCACCTAAGGATGCACCTTCATATTGTCTGGAAGCTGTGAAGTCCCCTCTACATAGGCACATGCACACACACACACACACGTGCACACACACACAACCTGGAGCACATGACCTGCTGCCTGCCCTTGCTCTTGTCACTCTTGCTGAGTCCTGGTTCCCCAGGGCCTCTTTTGTCCTGTTCCCCTCCACCCCTCCAGCCTCCCATTAATAATCTTGCATCTCTTGATTCTCCTCTCTCTGCCTTCACAGGTGACAAATAACTCCTTTGGTGGAACTTCCACATGAATAAGAAAGAGGAGAGGACTTTTCTTCCCCCTGCCAAGTTACATGTGTGCATTTTTACAAGAGCTATGGGAAGATGCCCTGCCTTTATCTTATTCAAAGGAATGAACCCAATGATGTGCATCTGTCTTAGTTTGTTTCTTCTGGAAGCAGAACCTGAGTCCTAGACTTGTGTGCAGGGCATTCATTTGAGAGGTGATCTCAGGGAAAGGCAGCACGAAGAAGGAGATTAAAAAAGGGGGAAAAGCCAATACAATAGAAGTGTGTTTTAGGGTTCCTTCCACAGGGAATCAGGATTCGACCCTGCTAGGACATCCTGGGAAGTATATGGAATGCTTCTGGACTTGCCCACCTGAAAGAAAGGAGGCAGGAGCATTTATCCCCAATTCCTGTCCTGCATTGATTGAAGATTGCCCCTGCAGGTGTTAACCTTGCACTTCTGGGTTTTACGTGTGCACTAGCCAAGAGTGCTATTGCAGCCTAGCGTAGAAAATGGAAAGACTAGAGGTCTGTACATGAGGTGGAATGCTGCCAGTTGGAGATGAGTCTGAGCTCACAAGAAACTGACCACCTCTAGCTGAGGCTTGCCAGAAGATGCGGCTCTGCACAACAGAGTGTCTGAGACCACATTGCAGGCCAGGTGGAAGGTATGTGAGTACAAGCATCAGAGAGGCAGTAGATAGGGCCCATCCTCTCTGTATAAGAGGCACCTAGCTGAGAATAGACAGGAGGGTAGAAATTGTCCCCTTACACCACCACCTCCTTGTCCTTGCTGCCTGTTCTTTTTTGGAGGACAACAGGGGCCCCAGACTGCATCAAACACAGCTCCAACCAGTCTGGAGTCCTGAAGCCTGGCTAAGCATGGCAGCACTAGGGCTTAACAGCCCATCCTACCAAGTTGCAAAGTTTGGTTGGATTCTGAGCTGATGCTGTACCACCAGCCTCCCAGATTTCAGGGTTGGCTGTGCTTTTGTGTCCATTTTCATCAAAAGCAACTCATGGCCTGGTCGGAGGAGCAGCACAAGGGTCCTAAAGGGTTCCATCTGAAGTGATCATCATTTCTCTTCCTCTGGGGATCTGAGAAACTTCAGGCAAGCCCACCAAGACTCAGACAGAAGCCCCCTGATCTCTAGAAGGTCCTGTTTTATCAGTCTGAGAGACCTCAAGCTGGGTGACTGGAAGCTGACATGCCTTCTATTTATTTATGAAATTTGTAACTGTGGAAATTAGCCTTAGAAGTTGTAGACCCATTACTATTAGCTTTATCGTCCTCCTAAGACATACCCTGAGGCATCCTCCAGATTGAATCCTATTGTGCTTTGCAATAAACCCATAATTGATAATGCCACGGAGCTTTAATATGGATGGAGAAATGAAATCTAGAAAGTAAATACATTCAGAATTTTGCTAGCAGGCTGAATTTAAAACTGATTTTCTGAACCTACCAGGATTATTCCTCCTCAATAATGATTTAATTTGAGTGAGCCACCCTGAGAGCTCTTGCGGATGAGGGGAGGGAGGACAAGTGTAGCCTGGTTTCTCACAGGGGCCCCTTAAAGAACTTTATCCTGCATTTTGCACCTGTAAGTTTGTGAAGATAAAATTAAATTCTGAAATTATACATGATGGGCCAGTAAATAACACAGGCATTAGGGCCCTGGCTGCTGTTCCAGTGTCCTGATGCAATCACCTGTCACTAACACTGTCAGCAGAGGGACACTGATTCGGTTCGCTTCCACAAGGCAAGCAATTATGCTGTGTTCCTACATGAGCAGGGCAGCAGCAGGGAGGGACAGGTCAGAGAAAGAAGGCTGTCTTCATAACTCCTGGCCTGGAAAGAGCCACTCTGGCTGCAGGTGTTGGGAGAGGCTCCATAGGTGGTCTGCTGGCTGCCTCTTAGGAGAAC
The DNA here is from genome assembly GCF_029289425.2 of Pan paniscus. Classification (NCBI taxonomy): domain Eukaryota; kingdom Metazoa; phylum Chordata; class Mammalia; order Primates; family Hominidae; genus Pan; species Pan paniscus. Next base: position 40,933,853 of record NC_073272.2, read on the forward strand.
GGAGCCCTGAGGAAATCCATTCCACTTGACTCCTAATAGACTTTCAGGGAGACAGGATAAGAGAGCTCAGATTGCCACCTTCTCTTGATCATCTGCCATCAAAGAGAGGGTTAGCAATCAGCTATCCACTGGATGGGATTGTGTGATTCAAAGTTTGAATTCTGGAGCCAGACTGCCTGGGCTCAAGACCTGGCTTTATCACTTGCTAATGGTGTGGCCTTGGAACAATTGTGTAACCTCTCTCTGGGCCTCAGTTTCTTGAATTGTAAAAGTGAGATGTGGAAGATTCAATTGTCCAGGAAGCCAATCCTAAGATGGAGACTGGCATGCAAGAAGGTAATTAGGGCACACTCTCCACACCAACACTTGTGAAAGGGTAGGGAAGGAAGCAGTGTGGGCCGAGGGAGAAGTACAGATGTAAAGGAGTCACATCAATGAACGCTTCAGCAGACTCCCTCTTGGGGGGATCTGACATTGGGATGATCCAGGGTTGGGGGTGCAGGGTTGAGCTTTTATACTCCTGTATTGATCAGTAGTTGCATGAGGTTTGCTGACTCTTTTGAACTGAGGCATTCTTGAAGAGACTGATAGCTTAGGACCATCTGCAGACAGCCATCCCAGCAAGAGGGTGGGGAGAGGGGTAGAGAAAAAGAAACTGTTGTTCCTAAAGAGGTTGGGGGATTTGAGGGAGGCATACAGTTTTCACTGCAGACAATAAATACAATAACCTACTTCACAAAGTTAGGTGGCTTAATATGCATACAATGCTGATGACAGCAGTGCCTGGAACAAAGTAGGTGCTATGGAAGGAAGTGTTAGCTATTTTTATTATAAGGTGCTCAGACCTCTTCCCATTTAAAGAACCCACGCAATTGGCTATAACAGTGCAGGCACTTTTATGGGGAGTGTGCATAAGAGTATGAGAGGAAACATTAAGGAGCAACAAGCTTTTGTTCTGGGTTCAGCTGGCCTACATTTATTCCCAAAACTCATTGTGAGGAGAAGCAGGCTCTGTGTGTGGAGGGGACACCCCTAACAGAGATGACACGCTTCTTTCCTCTACTAGTTCTGGGTAAAACAACGAAACAGGCCAAGGTGATGTATTCGTTTGCGTGGGCTGCCATAACAAAGTGCCACAGGCTGGGTGGTTTAAATAACAGAAATGCATTTTCTCACAATTCAATAGGCTGGAAGTCCAAGATCAAGGTGTTGGCAGAGTTTTTTTCTGAGGCCTCTCTCCTTGCCTTGCAGAGGGCTGCCCATCACCTGGCATCCTGTGTCCTGCATGTGCACCCCTGATGTCTTTCTCTGTGTCCAAATTTCCTCTTCTTATAAGGACATCAGCCCTACTGGATAAAGGACCCAATCTAATAGCCTCATTTAACTTAATCGTATCATTAAAGGCCCTGTCTCCAAATATGGTCACATTCTGAGGTACTGGGGATTAAGGCTTCAACATATGAATTTGGTAGGGGGGATCACAGTCATTCCCCTATTTCCTCAATTGAGGTCTGCTCACCCCCTCCAGCTGCACTTCCTTACCTCATTCCATGCCCCTACTCCTCCCCCTCCCCACCACCAAATGCTCATCTGGCTGTGCTCTAACCCTTCTAGCTCCCTTTGTCTTTCCTGCCAAAGCTTACCTGTTTATCATCCCATTTCCTCAGAGCTATGCTGGGTGACTCCATTGCTTGTGGCTGAAAACCAAATTATACTAAGGTATAAAAGGCTGAGTATGCTACCCAGGGTTTTGATAGTATTTTTACAATAAAGATACTTCTTGGGGTGGCAATTTCATGGGGGTGTGGGTGACTTTTGTTGACGGGTGAATGGTAAGACATTTTGGAGCTGGTGAGAATTTGGACTTATTGGCTAAATCACACTGAGATTTTGTCATCTAGCCCGGGGCTTCACAGAGTTAACGGTGCACAGGAATCCCCTGGGGATCTTGTTAAAATTCAGATTCTGATTCAGGATGTCTGGGTGGAGCCTGACATTCTGCATTTCTAACCAGTTCCCAGCTGCTGCTGATGCTGCTGGTCGAGGTGCCACACTTTGAGAAGCAAAGGCCTAGACCACATGTTTGGAATTTGGGATGTCACCTATGGTTCAGCCCTCAGTGGCTACAACAGCTCTGGCTTTGAATCATGAAGGTCCCTCTCACAATGCTGAGGGAGGTTTCTGGAGAGAAGGGACCTCAGAGGCCCCGGCTTCTATGGATCCCAGTCCACATTCTTCTTCAGTGCAGTCTTGGGCAGGGAGGAAAGGTGAATTTGGGCAGAGGGGAGCAACGGCACAGGAAAAAGGACAGGATCTCTCATTTGAGGAGGTTGTAGAGAGTATTTAATAAGAAAGTAACCAGTATTTCAAAGGAAGGAGACTATGGAAGCTTCCGCAAACCATGTGGACCAAAAGCAGGTGTAGACCCAGGGGAGCCATGAATCTGCAAGCCACTGTGGCATATCTGGAATTTGGGGCAGAGCTGGGGGTCTGGGAGAGCAGGCCAATAACTACCAGTAATAGGCCAGTGGTCTGGGCAATGTGGGTGGGCCAGCTGAATTTCAGGACCATGAGGAGATAGACATTCCCCCCATGATCATATGATCATCACATTTGGAAGGATTTTGCAACTTAGCTACAACTATTATGTAATAATTCACTCATTTCCAGTTTTTAAAATAAAAAGCAATAAAATTATAAAACAGGGCTTCTGATTAGCATAATCTGAAGTTTGCCCATGTTTCTTCCAGAAAAGATGTAATGCAAGCCCAAAGCAAAAGTATTTGACTTGTGAGTTGCCTGGTGGGCTTCTCAAAGACAAGCACATGGTTCCCCATCTGGATTTTGGAAATACTGACAACAGTGGATGCCTTCTCATTACTTACCTCCTTTGTATCCTGGGTCAAGAGATGTCAAGCTAGCCAAACTGACCTAGCCCAAGACTCATATTAGAGATGACAAAGTTTGTGCCCAGAAAAGGTAAAAGAAGACCCTTGGTCCCTGTTGAAAAAGGAAGAACAAAGCAGTGGCAGGCTAGGCAGGACTAAGGGCAGGCCAGACCTCTCCCCTGAACCAAACAAGGGACAGTTCTTTAAGCCCTCTGTTTCTAGATGTTAGAGGAAGATAATTGGGAAGAAATTAGTTCCACTTAACAAGTCTTGATTAAGCCTCTGTTTTGAGGAAGGCAGAAACTGTGGTTGACTCTGGAAGGTAGGGATGACCAGCACAGGTTTCTGCCCCAAGAGCCCTAAGTTTGAGTTAGGTTGGTAGGGTGGACTTGAGTTGACATTGAGCCCACCCTGAACCACATGACTTCAGGACACATAACTCTTTGGTAAGGCTTTTTTATTTCCGCTAAGATTTTTCTTGATATCAACCCAAAATTCCACTCTCCACTCATGCATTCCCTCACCCACCACTCATCTGTCATCCATCCAGTGTCTTACAACCACTCCCATATCCAATCCACATATTCACCACCCATCCACCTACTGCTCCACCAACTTGCCTCCCATTCTATATCCATGCATCCACCGACCATCCATCCAATCACATGCCCTCTATCTCACTATCAGCCACCACCTATCCATGTCTCCTTCTATCCACCATCCACCTAGCTATTCATTCACAAACCCACCCATCTCCCACCTACTTATCTATCCTACCCACCACCTCTCCATTCACTCATCCTTCCACCCACACACCACCCTCCCAGAATCCATTCATCCATTTACATATCTATCTGATTCTTTATTCATTCAACATTTATTGAGATATATAGTGGTGAGTAAGTCCCACTCTATATCCTCTGGACATTCACAATTTAGCATATAAAGATAATATCATTTGATAAAAAGTTTACTAGGGAAATAGAACAGGAAGAATTAATGATGAACTGACTGGAAGCATCAGAAAACAGTGCCTAGATGAGAGGGCATTTGAGCTGGGCCTGGAAGATATTATGGATTTCACCAGTCATTCCTGGCAGAGGAAGCAGCCTAAACAAGGATTTGCAGGTGTGAAGAAACACTCTGAAGTTTTGTGAATTGTTGTGAACAGCTGATACTTAAGATGGTGGAAATGGGAAAAAGGCTGCTAGGAGGTAAGGTTGGATAGGTTATCTGGGACCAGTCTTGAGAAAGATTTTGCATCCCATGCTATGGAGGTTGAACTTCATTCCAAAAAGCCAGAATCATCAAAGTGCCATGACCATGATTTGTACTACAGAATAATCTCTGGTGATACTCATTAAGCTGAGAGAGAGGAAAGAAACAAGAGGCAGAAGAACCAGTTAGAAGACGATTTCATTATTCTAAATAAGAGAGGGCAGGCATCTGGCTGTAGGAGTGGAGTGGAGATGACAAAATTTAAAAACAATTTAGGTGGTTGAGTCATTTGCATTAGTGTAACTGAGGTTTCTACCAGGGGCCACAGAGTTGACAGTGAGGTTACTTGCTAAGATGGAGCAAGAGGAACCAGATTGTGCAGCCAGAGGAAGAGGATGCAAGAAGCAATAATCTCGATTTTGCCTGAGAAACAGGTGAATCTGGAATATAGAGGCAGGTGGTATTCAGTCCAGAACTCAGAAAAGGTACCCTTCAGGTGATAGGTGTGGCTGGGGCATAAGGGGTGCATAGAGAGACCAGAAGGGCAAAATAGAATGCTGGGTAGCATGAGACCTTAGGGTGGCAACAAAGAATGCTTACCAATGGGAAACAAGGAAACTGAGAAACCAGATGCCAAGTGAGAAGAGATTTTTTCATAAATATTATCATTATTTTGTGTGCTATTCTTGTTATTATTTAACTTTATATTTTCGAATCATTTTAGACTTACTGAAAAGTTGTGAAAATAGTGCAGCATTCTCATATACCCTTCACTCTGTTTTCCATAATTTTAATGACTTGCCTAACTATAGTACACATATCAAAATCAGAAAATTAACATAAGCACAATACTATTAACTAAACTACTGATTTCATGCATGTTCACCAGTTTTTCCACTAGTGTCATTTTTTTATGTTCCAGGATCCAATCCATGATATCATGTTCTACATTTAGTTGTGTCTTTTTAGTGTCTTCTAGTCATTGAGGAGAGGAATTTGAGGAGAAAGAAATGGCCCAAGTTAAATACTGAAGATAAGCCTGGTGGGATGAGTATTATAAAGATACTATTAGTCTTGGTAATTGTTGGAGTCTGCTCCAGTTTCTATTGCTGCATGATATATTATCCCAAAGCTTAGTCCCTTAAAACAATAGCAATCATTTTATTATCTCTCAGTTTCAAACAGGGCACAGCAGAGATAGCTTGTCTTTACCCCACGATGTCAGGGCCTCACTAAGGAGACTCAAAGTCTGGGGGCTGGAATCATCTGGAAGCATCTTCACACACATGTCTGATAGTAGATACGGGCTGCTGGCTGGAACCTTAGCTGAGCTATCAGCCAGAGCACCAACATGTGGCCACTCTGTGTGGCTGCTGGGCAGGCTTCCTTACAGCATGGTGGCTAGATTCTAAGAGTGAGTACCTCAACAGATGAAAGCTGAAGAAATCACACACTGTCACTTCCACTACAGTCATAGACATGCTCAGATTCAGGGTTGGGGGGAACATAAACCCCATGTCTTGATGAAAGGACTGGCAATGTCACATTATAAGGTGATCACATGGTATGGGAAAGCGTTTTATGGCCATCTTGGAAAATGTAGTCTCAATAAGGCTTTCAGTTTTCAGGGGTGTGGTGGGACAAAAAGTTAGGTTGAGAGGAGCATGGGGTAAAATAGCAATAAGGAGGTAGAGAGAGCATGTTGTATATTTTCATAGGTAATTTGGTATTTTAAGGGCACAGGGCACCTTGAAGAGGAAGTGTAGGAAGCAAGCGTTTATTTTGGGAAAAGAGATAAATTGAATGTGTAGAGAGGACTAGATTGCAGAGATTAAAGAAATAATTGGTGGAACAAATTTCCTGAGAAAACCAAGAGGGATAGCATCATGCAGTTGCCAAGAAAATGGGCCCTGGAGCCAGATGGTCTGTGTTCAAGTCCTCACTCTCCTAATCACTACTGGGTAGCCTTGAGTAAGTTGCTTCTCCTCTTTGCACCTCAGTTTTCCCACCTTTAAAATGAAGAAAATAATAGAGCAAACCTTTTAGAGTTGTTCTCAGTAGAAGATAAAATATTGAAAGTGTGGCTGGAACAGAGTGAATTGCTCATAGCATGTTAGCTACACATAGCTAAGAATCAGGACAAGGGAGGTGTCATTCTGAACAAGGAAAAGGAGTTATTCTTGACAAGGAAAGGGGATGCTTTTCTTCAGAAAAGAATGAAAAACAGAAAAAAGTAAAGTTTGAAGGCAGGGGAGATGGAATCTGGAGAATTTATGCCTCAACTTGCCTTTGATTTGTCTTCCAATTAGGAAATTAGGGCACCTAACAAGACTGAGGGAGCTGTAACTGGGTTGTGAGCTTGAGGAGAGAAGAAAAAGTTAGGAGCAGCCACCTTAATGGGAAATGGTGAGTGGGGACAGTGGGGCTGGGTGGGGATTACCTAGGTTGGGTAAAAGATGACCACCCTTTGTCAGTAGTTCTGCTGAAGTGGAAAAAGATCAGTTTACAATCTCCTTCTGAGACACAGTTGTAAGATTCTTTCCAACAGGGTGACTGGTATTGGAGGGGAAAAACAAAGGTTTGGTACTCTGGTAGAAAGACCAAGGTGGGAGGATACTGAGGATGCTGATATGGTCATGATGCTAATGACTGGCAGTGGGGGATGTCCAAGCCAGTCTGGGAAAGAGAGGAGAGAGTGTTTACTGAGGAATGGGAGAAGAGGAGAGCCTGGGGGCCTGGTGGACACAGGAGGGTTAGATCAAAGAAATGAGAGAGTGAGAGGATAGGAAATGGTGGTTAAGGAAGAAAATTTCTGAGCTGGCAGCTTTCACATGTACACAGATCATGGCCAGAAAAGAAGTGTACACACATTATTTGCTTTGGCCCTTTTCTACCCACTAGGATTCTGCCTTTACCTACTTCCTACCTGGTTGTCTTCCTTTCTGCTGCTATAACAGCATACTACAGGCTGGGTAATTTAGAACTTTAGAATAAAAAATATAACTTTATTTGGCTCATGTTTGTAGAGGCTGGGAAGTCTAAGAACATGGCACAGTCATCTGGTGAAAGCCTTCATGCTTCATCATTCCATGGCAAAAGGGAAAATGAGCATATGAGACAGGAAGAAAAAGGGAGCCAAACTCCCACAATGCCTAGCCCACTCCTGCAATAATGGGATTAATCCATTCATGAGAGCAAAGCTCTCATGACCTAATAACCTCTTAAAGGGCCCACCTCTCAACACTGTTATAATAGCAATTACATTTCAACATGAGTTTGGAGGGGACATTCAAATCATAGCACTGGCCTTTCTCATGAAGCTCACCCAACATACACACACACCCACATACTCACACACAGTCTTACTCAGGTCCTCTGATCCCTGTGTTGCTAAGGTTTCTTGCTAGGACATCCCACAAAATCCCTGGCGGTTGCTAATGCTCACCAAAAGAGAAAGAAAGGCTTGAGAGTGTGGAGAACAAAAAAGGAGTCACCCAGACTTGAGATAATAAGAAATGTTGGGCATGTTGAGTGACCCAGCCTGTTAGTGCCCTGAGGCCTGGCATCTCAGTGTGTGAAATGCGAAAGTTATTTTTATGTGAAATTTCCCACAGTCTTGTCACCTGGCGCATCCTGCCCGGGTGGTGTTGATGTAAAAACAACTTGAAAGAAAAACAAACCAGAAAAATGAAGAAGTTCACATTCGTTAAGCAAAGCAAACATTTCCCTCCTAAAATTAACTCTGAAACTCTATCTTGGTGGTTGACTGTGACAGAGGGAGGGCATGAAATAAAAGACAGTATTATTTAGATTTAGGGCATACTTCCTAGTCCATGGGGTTCAGCAAGTTTCTAAAACTGTAGGATTCTTTGCATTATCTAAGTAATAATAACTACAATAATAAAACTTCTTATTTATTGATAGCTTACTATGTTCTGGTCACAATGACAAGCACTTTTCCTACATTTTCCCATTTAATCCTCGTAACACTCCTATGAGGCAGATGTTATAATTTTCCATTTACAGAAAAGGAAACTTAAAGCTTCAATTAAGTAATTTACCCAATATAACACAGCCAATGATAAAACTGGATTTGAATCCGAGAGTATTTGATCCCCTGAATCCAGGTTTAGTCACTTCACTATATGGAAAATATGGAAAAGAAAAAAAAATTCACTCAAAAGCAGCATTGTGACATAGTGTTTGGGTGTATTTTCGCCTTGCCTCTTTTCATGTTTTAATTTGTGTGTGTTTGTGAGTATGAATCTATGTAATTATCACATACTGCTTTAAGCAAATTTTCTTCCCCTTCCAAGTCAACATTATACAACGTTCCTTTGCCCATGGTACTATCCAGTCATCCTAGCCATCATTTTAAATATATTCATAACGTTTCATCTGGTAAATGCACCACAATTTATTCTATCAGTCCCTTGTAGCTGAAAGTTTAGATTTGGTATTTGTGTTGCTGCTGTTATAGTATTCCCATGCATACAGTGTTTTTCAGATTTATGATCTTGTCTTTAGACTAGATTCCTTTGGATAGAAGTGGAATTGCTAAGTCTAGCCATATGAACATTTTTATGGATCTTAATTTGTGTTTACCAAATGCCTTCCCAACATAGTTTTATTAATTGACATCATTGTCAGCAATAATTTCGCCACACCCTCAGCAGCACTAGGTAAGATTTTAGGCAATTTTATAGGAAAAAATGGCACCTCATTATTTTAATTTGCAATTATTTTCTTACTAATGAGGCACGACATTCTTCTAAATGTTTGTGAACTAGTTGTATTTTCTCTTTGGCAAATTATCTACTCTTGTTCTTTGCCCATTGAAATATTAACAACTGAATGCTTTTGTTTTCTCTCCATTTTCTGATTTCTATATAAAAATAAATTTGCTGCAGTATTTTATAAATGTTGTGTGCATGTATGTTATATATATAAACAAATATTTTTAACTAAGAATAACTATAAAGTTAAACTGGTTAGTCTCTTTCCTTTCTGGTGTCTTCTGTCATTTCAACACATAGAAAGTTCTTCTTCCCCCAGAGGTTTGCTAAATGTACACTTCTATTTCCTTCTGGTTTTTCTACTAGATATTTAAAAAATTATATGTCTCTCTTTAATCCATGTGATATTTACTTTGTGTATGTAGTGAAAGAGGATGGCTGACTCCAAAGAAGACCACCAGCCCTTCCTTGAACAATGAAATTCGTAGACAATCCAACAACAACAAATGGAAACCAACTAATCATTTCACATTATTCCTCAGCTAAATCTTTCCAAAGAACTGATAGATTATGTCATAAAATTCACTGGGGAAAGTTTATTTCCCTTGTCCAGCCTTTGGTTGAAGGGCTGATAAACTGTGAAATGACTCAAAAGAGAGCAGACAAAGGGCCTGGGTAGCCCATAAACTGGTCAATAAACCCTCCTCCCCCAACAATTGAGAGGTACATATGGAATGCCAAGCACCAAGTCAAGAACTTACTGAGACAATAATAGGATACAGAGAATAGTTTTCAGTCTTCACTTTTCTAGGCGTCTATGTAGCATTTGACACTGTTTGCCAATTTACAGACTCTCCCTACTCCCTTGACTTCCCTTAAACCATCTCCTGTTCTCTGAACTCTTCAACTATTCCTCAATCTCCTTTTCTGGCTCCACTCCTTTAATGTTTATCTTTCCTGGATTTTGTCTTCAACCTTCTTTGTTCCTCCTTCTGCTCACTTTCCCTGGATAAACTCATCTGCTCGCATGGCTTCAATTACCATCTACATGCCGATAATTGCAAAATTCATGTCTCCTCTGAGACTATCCATTGAACTGCTCACAGGACACATCCATCTGGAGGCTCTCACCTGTGCTTCAAATCTATTAGATCCAAAATGAGCTCACCAGCCCACACTATCACTACCACCATCAAAATAGCCTCTTTCATTTTTCTCTCTTGGATACACTGACTCACTAAAGGACCACATTTTCCATCTGGTTAACACTGTCCCAACCCAGTCCTTTTCATTCTATCTCCTTCAAACCCCTTAAATCCATCTCTGCTTATTGCATTCATATGCAACCTCTTTGGTTTCAGCACCCATGTGGATTATTGCAATAGTCTCAAAACTGGCTTCCTGGACCCACTTCAGGGATCCCTCATGGAATTTCCCAGGAAAGATGCACAGGGCCTTTTGTGATAAAGCCCATGCTTACTTTCTCATTCTTATTTCTTTTCCCTCCATCCCTGACACCCCACACAGTAGCATGACTTTGTGCATGCTATTCTTACCACCTATAATGCCGTCCTTTGCCCCTGCATCCTCATTTCCAAGCTTTTGGTGGTCTTAGTGGGTCTCCTTGGCTACACCATGCCTGGACTTCATGTGCATTCTGTTAAGGTGGAGATGAGAATCAGACCCCCACCAGCCTGTCCCTTCCTCATCCTCTTGGGGCTCATCTCTGGGAAAAGACACATAATATTTCATGAGGTTCGCTCTAATAAGGTTAATGGCTGGTCTAAATCCAGGTCAGAAAGCTGGATAAAATATTTTTTTCTGACTTTTTAGGGCTTATTTGGGGACTTCCGACTTGTAAGAAAGCCAAGATGAAAGTACAATTTGATTTCCATTTTTTAAAAAAGAAAACTCACGTGTGTTTCATTCTTCACACTTGGATGCTCTTTAGTATTCTTTGTAAGATTCTTTCTCCAGGGTGGCTTAGCTGAGCTGTGTGGCTCTCAAATAAGCTTCAGGGCCAGACCTGTATTTGCATACATAATCAGAACTGCCTGTCTGCACTAGTCTCCCCAGGAGGCATCTTGCTTGGGAAAAGGCTCAGGCTGCCCCCTAAAATGTGGGTGGCATCTTCCTGGCTAAGAGGACCCCTGACTGCTCAAAACAGCACAGTTTCTGAATGCCAGAGAGGTCTTCATATAGCCAAATTGGGTCAGCAGATTTTGTGTTCTTAATCATGTATTCTTGTTTGATTTATTAGTCTGCTACTATGTGCCAGGCACTGTGTGGGTGTTGATGATGCTGTCCTAGTTTGGGTTCCCCGAAAAGTAAGCCTGAGACAAGGTCTAAGATATAGATTGTTTATTCAAGAGAATACCTAGGAGGCACAATCAAGGGAATGAGAAAAGTGTGGCAGGGAAGGAAGAAAAGCTATTGACTTTAATAAGCAGGTTACCACTGGGCAACTTAGGCGCCATCTCCCTGAGGACTCTCTGAGGCACCATGTAGAACATCCTGGGAATACTCTTAAAAGAGGACCGTAAGCCTGGGGCATCAATCCACCAACTCCCATCCCTAGGGTGTTAACTTCTTTGGCCCCAGAGGTATTAATTTCCTTACATTACAGGGTTATGCCTACTGCAGCAGATCATGCTCCCAAGGTTCAGGGGAAACCCTGAGACACAGAAGCAAAAAAAGGCAGGCTCTTGAGGTTGGAAGTTATCAGTGTACTTTGAACCATACACTGTGGCTGCAGGTAACTTGGGTCGGCCAAGGTGATACAGGCTGAGGATTAGACACCAACAGGGTCTGCTACAGATGGAGAGATGAATTAGACACGTTACCTCTGCCCTCAAAGAACTCATTAGCTTATGGTAAAGACAAACAAGCAATCTAACCACCAGATGCTGGGATAAGTCTTGGCTTGGTGATCAATACAACCTGCATGGGGGCATGTAATTCACCCTGGGCTGGGAGAAGTGAAAGATCAGTGATATCTTCTAGAAGACACAATAGTTGGGCCGGCCAATCCTTGAAGGATGCACATTCTTCAGGCACAGAAGGAGGAGCAATGAGCTTTAGGGTGCACAGGCAGTGAGCCCTGAGTGTGCAAGGCATGTGCAGTGTGAAGTGCAGGCTTCCTGGCCTTGCCAAAGCATTGGCTTCATTATAGGGAGCAGTAGGAGGTTGGCCAGAATATAAACAGGGGCCAGATTGTGCAGGAACTTGAATCTACCTGAAGAAGGCATTTACATTTCAGCCCCCATGAGGCAATGAGGGCCCATCAGTGTTTAAATAGTGACATGTTCTGAGCTTTAGCAAGCTCTCTCAGAGAGCAGCTTTGAGGGTGGGTTGGATGGTGACAGGTGAAATTTGAGCCCAAGGATCATGATTAGGAGTTTTGCCAGCCAGGCTCTGGGCAGGAAACAGATGGCACTCTCAAAAGGAGTGGAAGAGTTCCCAGACATCAGAGAGTCCCATGGCTATAAGAGAGGGCCACTCAACAGGAGCTGGGGCCTTACGTAGAGGAAAGCAGCCAGAATCAACCTCAACCTGGTAGGGAGGGTGGAGGAGCCAGGGGAACAAATACTCCCACTTGTCTGCTTGCCCACCCTCTTAGCTTCTGCCAGAAACTCTCCTTGGTAAAATCCAACCATAAGCCAGATGGTGGGGCTTCCCAGTTGATGTACCCCACAAAAGCCAGCCTTTCTGGGGTTCAGAGGAGGGTGGATGATATAGTTTGGATCTGTGTCCCTGTTCAAATCTCATGTCAAATTGTAATCCCAATATTGGAGGTAGGGCCTGGTGAGAGGTAATTTGATCATGGCGGTGGGTTTCTCATGCATGGTTTAGCACCATCTTCCTTGGTACTGTCCTTCTAACAGTGAGTGAATTCTCATGAGACCTGGCCATTTAAAAGTATGTAGCACTTCCCCCATGTCTCTCTTGCTCCTGTTCCTGCCATGTGAGATATCTCACACCCCCTTTGCCTTCTGCCATGATTGGAAGCTTCCTGAGGCCTCCCTAGCAGCAGAAGCCACTATGCTTCTTCTGTAGCCTGCAGAACTATAAACCAATTACACCTCTTTTTAAAAAAATATATTACCCGGTCTCAGGTATTTATTTATAGCAATGCGAGAATGAATAATACAGAAAATTGATACCACTTCCACATGTTTAGGTATAAAAGATACCTGTATAAAGATATCTAAAAGTGTGGAAGTGACTTTGGAACTGGAAAACAGGCAGAGGTTGGAAGATTTTGGAAGGCTCAGAAAAAGACAGGAAGATGAAGGAATGTTTGGAACTTCCTAGAAACCAGTTAAATGGTTGTGAGCAAAATGCTGATAGTGATATAGACAGTGAAGGCCAGGCTGAGGAGGTCTCAGACAGAAATGAGGAACTTCTTGGGAACTGGAGCAAAAGTCCCTTTTGTTATGCCTTAGCAAAGAAATTGGCTGCATTGTGACCCTGCTCTAGGGATCTGTGGAACTTTGAACTTGAGAATGATTATTTAGAGCAGGGGTCCTCAACCTCCAGGCTACCAACTGGTGCCAGTCCATAACCTGTTAGGAACTGGGCTGCACAGCAAGAGGTGAGCAGCAGGCGAGTGAGCATTACCACCTGAACTCTGCCTCCTGCCAGATCAGTGGCAGCATTAGATTCTCACAGGAGCATGAACCCTATTGTGGACTGCGCATGCAAGGGATCTAGATGGCATGCTCCTTATGAGACTCTAACTAATGCCTGATGATCTGAGATGGAACAGTTTCCTCCTGAAACCAACCCCCTCCACCCTGTCCATGGAAAAATTGTTTTCCATGAAAGTGGTCCCTAGTGCCAAAATGATTTAGGGTATCTGGCAGAAGAAATTTCTAAGCAGTAAAGCATTCAAAATTTCGCTTCTTCTAACAACCTATGCTCATGTGTGTGACCAAAGAAATAACCTAAAGTTGGAACTTATATTTAAAGGGGAAGCAGAGCATAAAAGTTTGGAGAGTATGCAGCCTGCCCATGTGGTGGAAGAGAAAAGCCCATTTTCAGGGGAGGAATTCAAGCAGGCTGCAGAAATTTGCATAAGTAAAAAAGGAGCCAAGTGTTAAGACCCAAAACAATGGGGAGAAGGCCTCAAAAGCTTTTTGGTGACTTTCTTGGCAGCCCCTCCCATTACAGGCCTGGAGGCATAGGAGGACTGAATGGTTTTGTGGGCCCTGCTGCCCTGCACAGCCTTGAGACACTGCTCCCTGCATCTGGACTGCTCCAGTTCTACTCATGGCTCAAAAGGGCCAAGGTACAGCTTGGGCCACTGCTTTAGACAGACCATAAGCCTAGGCAGCTTCCAAGTGGTATTAAACCTGCAGATGCACAGAGTGTAAGAGTTGAGGCTGGGGAGCCTCCGCCTCAATTTCAGAGGATGTATGGAAAAGCCTGGATGTCCAGGCAGAAGCCTGTTGCAGGGGCAGGGCCCTCATTGAGAACCTTTACTAGGGCAGTGTGAAGGGGAAATGTGGTGCTGAATTCCACACAAACAATCCCAACTGGGGCACTGTCTAGTGCAGCTGTGAGAAAAAGGTCATGATCCTCCAGACCCTGGAATGGTAGATCCACCAGCAGCTTGCAGAACACTGTGCCTGGAAAAGCTACAGGCACTCACCACCAGCCCATGAGTGAGGCCATGGGGGCTGAACCCTGAAAAGCTGCAAGGGCAGAGTTGCCCAAGGCATTAGGAGCCCACCTCTTGCATCAATGTACCCTGGATATGGGACACTGAGTCAAAGGAAATTATTTTAGAGCTTTAAGATTTAATGACTGCCCTGCTGGGTTTAGAACTTGCATGGAGCCTATAGCCATATTCTTTTGGCCAATTTCTCCCTGTTGGAATGGGGGTATTTACCCAATGCCTATACCCCCATTGTATCTTGGAAGTAACTAATTTGTTTTTTTATTTTATAGGCTCATAGATGTAGGGCACTCTAGCCTTGTCTCAGATGAGACTTTGGACTTTTGAGTTCATGCTGGAATAAGACTTTGGGAATTATTGGGAAGGCATGGTTGTATTTTGCAATAGAAGAAGGACATGAGATTTGGGAGGGGGTGGGGTGGAATGATATAGTTTCGATCTGAGTCCCTGCCCAAATCTCATGTCAAATTGTAATTCCCAATGTTGGAGGTAGGGCCTGGTGAGAGGCAATTGGATTATGGAAGTGGGTTTCTTAAGAATGGTTTAGCACCATCGCCTTGTTGCTGTTCTCATGATAATGACTTCTCATGAGATCTGGTTGTTTAAAAATCTATGGCACCTCCCCCCTCACTCTCTCATACTCCTGTTTCTGCCATGTGAGATGCCTCACTCCCCCCTTTGCTTTCTGCCATTATTGGAAGATTCCTGAGGCCTTCCCAGAAACAGAAGTGCTATGCTTCTTGCACAGCCTGCAGAACTGTGAGCCAATTAAACCTATTTTCTTTATAAATTACCCAGTCTCTGGTATTTCTTTATAGCAATGTGAGAATGGACTAATACAGTGGAGAAGCACAAAGACTGGGTCTAGAGTGGCAAACAGAATATCCAGTCCAGGAGGTCCCTGAAGTTGGCCAGGCCAGAGGTGGAAGCAGGTGAAGTTACTTTTGAGACCATGGAGTTTGAATAGCCTGAGGCACTCTCTAGTGGCGGTGGTGAGTGATCTGGAGACACCAGGCTGAAATTCCTACTGCTAGAGGATCATTTCTTGGATGCTGAGCTTTTCTAATGAGTACCTACTTCTGAGAGGGGCAAGACTTTGTTTCCCATCTGCCTTTAACTTCAGTGTAAAATGGAGCATTGATGACAAGTAAGGACAAAGCCTGAATGAATCTTTGAGAAAAAAGGGCCGTGTGGAGAGGGGGCCCCCATATGTCTCCATGAAGCCATGTTGGAACTTTGGTAACCACAGGCCAACAGGAGGGGAAGGGAGACAACACAACTCTGGAGACAAAGGGCTAAGAAAATAGAGTGCTGGAAGACATCGGAGAAAAGCTTAGCTTGGGCAGCCAGTGTCAAGGCCTGATATTATCTAGGAATCTGTAGAATTACACAGAAAAAAAAGCCAGCTTCATGAAAACCCCATTGTTATACATATACATGGTTCCTGCAGCCACACATAGGCAGTACATAAAGACAATTCCCCTTTATTAGTCTGGTAGGGCTGATGTAACAAAGTGCCACAAGCTGGGTGGCTTAAACAACAGGTATTTATTGTCTCACAATTTCAGAGGCTAGAAGTCCAAAATCAAGGTGTCAACTAGGTCACACTCCCTCTGAAGGCACTAGGAAAGGATTTGTTCCTGGTCTTCTCTCTTACCTTCTGGTAGTTCCTTGGCTTTTGGTCACATGATCCCAATCTTCACATGGTGTTCTCCTTGTTTGTGTCTTTCTGTGTCCAAATCTCCACTTTTAATAAGGACACCAGTCATATTGAATTGGGGACCACACTAATGACTTCATCTTAACTTTCATTTGCAAAGACCCTGTTGCCTAATAAGATCACATTTTAAGGAATTGTGGTTTAAGACAAATCTCTTTGGAAAGTCATAATTCAACCTATAAAGCCTCCCAATACTCACATGGAGTTGTTGTGACTCACTCCTCCTAAGGTCAATCTTTGTATGGAGTCCAAGGAGTCTTGGGGATGGCAGCCCCAAGGTTTGTGAGCATTGGCACAGCAATCCTCCCTATGGCTGCAGAGCATAGGGCTGGCATGGAGCCACAGGGAGAGGAGTCCTTCCTGGAGGGCTTTAGGGAATTTTTTACATAGAAAATACAAAATGTAGGCAGAGAGACCCACATTTGAATTTTGGGTATCTAGAAACTACAATAGTGACATGGTCTATTTATTAAGCACTTGAGTCATACCAATGTCTGGACTTGGATTTCCCCTTAGCAGACCCCAAGACGAGGATTTGAGTGCAATCATTTATTTGGGAAGTGGTCCAGGAGGCACCATGGGAAGGTGAAGCAGTGAGAAAGGGAGAGAGAAAAGCCAGTGGAGAGTGAGCAGATGTGTGTATTACCAGTGTGGGCAACTGGGGCTCAGGCCCATGGGAGGCCTCTCAGAGGCTGCATGGATCATGAACATGCCATGGAGTGGAAGCTGGGACTTTTATCCAACAATTCCCATCTCTCATTGGTGGAGGGTTCCTCCAGGGCCAAAGAACAAGCTCAGGCAGAAAGACGCAGGAAGCCACCAGCAGAATGACAGCTGACTGCAGTTAACCTCCTGAGTGGACCACAGGGATGTGGGAGGGGCGCCAACAGCTTCTGGTGGCCCCATATGTGGCACTTGAACCTCACAACAGAACTTTAAAATAGGTATTCTTATCTTCACTCTGCAAACAAGGAAATGAAGGTTGGGGGGTTAAAATTATCCCAAAAGTCATAATTTAGTAAGTAGCTTACCCAGGATCATAACTCATTTCTATATTATTTTGGGGCCAATATCCTGAAGCATCAAACTTTATGACTTCCCAACTGATCGGTGTTTTGTGTTATCTTACTCTGAAGAGACAGAATTTTTTTTTCTGAACTGGGTCTTAAACTAATAGTGACTCAAAGTAGAGACACACAGTGACTCTGTAGAAAGGTTACGCCCCAATGCCAGCCTTGTGAAGATGAGCTTAGTTCTCTTGAAGTTTCTCTGCATGGTGCCCTGAGATTCATTTTTGAGGATATGTGGATAGGAGGGAGAGACCCCTGCCCAGACCCCCTGTTGAAAGCCTTTCATGGGAGTGTGGCTGGATGTCAGGGCAGAGCCCCACAGCAGCCACAACCAAGTTTCAGTTGGCACCCATGTGGTTCCCAGACTTGCTGCTGCCTTACGTTCCCAGTAGTTCACAAGACCTGGGGCAACAGGGAGACCCTGAAGTGGGGCCACTTAAGTCTTCCCATCACCTACCGCTACGATGAGATTCTCCCCCGGTTGGCTTGGAGTGACAGTGATAGATTAAATGCACCAATTAAATTAGATCCTATTTTAAAGAGCTTGAGCTGGATTTACTTTTAATTATAGTGCTGTGCTTGCTGATGAGGTATTCTTGAGGACTTAACAATGGTTGATTGTGCATCTGAGTGTTCAGAGAGCAGTTTCTGGGAGATACTGGGGATGGGTTTCTTCCTAAGGAGCTCCTTGGGATAAGACAGAGGAGGGAGGAGGCAGGTTGAGAAGGAGAGAGGGAGGGGAATATGTCCTATCTCCACTGAGAATCCATCTCTCTTCTTCTTGTTTTCTGCTTTATGAGTCCCATGTTCTTTGGAAACTTAACGAGCCCAGCACAAGGTAGAGAAATGGGCCAGAGGCCATGGAGTCAAGCTGGCTTGGGGCCCCATAATGCTTCTGCTCCACTTAGCTGAATGTGCTACCTGGGCCCAGGTAACTAACCTGTCCTATCTGAGCCATAGTTTGCTTTTAGTGTTTAATTAATTCATTCAACAGGTATTTCTTGAGCTTCTAGGATGCACTAACATTGTTCAAGGTGATGAGAATAAAGCAGAAGAAAAAACAATAAAAACAAGTATCTGTCCTTGTGGAACGCACATGCTCATGGCTGGGGTCAAGGTGCGGGGGCAGAAATAAACAAAGATAACACACAATATCATGTAGTGGGTGACAAATGCTAAGAGAGAAAATGAAGTGGGTTTAAAACATTGTGGGACAAGAGGCTGTATTTTAGACAGTGGTCAGGAAAGGTCTCTCTGAGGATGGCATTTGAGCAAATTCTGGAAGCAAGTGAGGGGCTAATCCATGTGGCCATCTGGGAACAGCATTCTAGGCCAAAAAAAAAGAGTAAATACAAAGACCTTGTACCTGGGCTGGTGGAGTCCCAGCTGCCCCCACTAGACCTTCTGCCATGCTAGCAGCCAAGCCGTGTCTGTGACCACTTCTCGCTGCCTTAAGGGAGACAGATTCTCAGACCTTTGTGATAGCCTTTCTGGAGGTTCAGCCACTGGAGGTGCTGACCTACATACAATCTGGCCCAGGAGGGAGTGCAGTGCCCATGTACTGATTAAGTGATGCATGCTCACAGTCCCCATTGAGTATGTTACTTTCAGGACCCAATTCTTTGCTGTAATGAAAAAGAAGAAGGATTCAGAACAAAAACTCATGAGCCAAGTTTACACATAAATAGCTTTACTTGACAAATACTGTGGACCATAAATCTAGATGCTTGAGTTTTGGTCTCTTCTTTGCCTGACATTTGCAAAGTAAGTAAATTTGGGCAAGTTTTTTACCCCTCTGAGCCTCAGTTCTGTGTTCTATAAAATGTAAAAATGAGAACAGTGTACTAGACCTGGATGATATCTTGTAGCTAAGGATAATGTTGGGAGCAAGACTTTGAGAATCATGGAATCATGGAAAAGGAGATTTAAAAAGGCCTAGGAAGAGGTCAGAGAAGCTCCCAGACTTAGCCTCCAGACATGGGAAAGTTTCCAGAAATCTTTGCTTCAGGCTTGGAAGTGACAGCCCCATCAGTGGCTGGGGTGGCAGAAGAGTTCTTCCCATGACTCAGTTAGGTTCTCCAGAAGCAGAATGAGATAAGAACCCAAGTGAAAATAGTTTATTTTGGAACTAATCCAAAAAAACACTAGTAAAGCGAGCGGAGAAATAAAAGAAGGCATCACCAAGTCAGTTGCCACTGTGGGCAACTGGAACTTAATCCTGCTAGAAACCACTGAAAGTCAGCACAGAATGTGTGCCTCAGAGTTAGCCCACCTGAGGGTGATGAAGCTGGGGTATTTATATACCCAGTCCTGTCTGTCAATGGCTGAGGGTTGCTCTGCAGAATTAGGAGGGATGTTAATCCTTGGTACTTCTGGCTGTCAGCAGCAACAGGTAAAGTATGCTTCTTGTCCTAAGAAAGCCCTGAAGCAAGGGAATAAAGGAATTGCTGGCTGGGAATTGGGTGGTATTCTTTAAAATATTAGCGGCAAGAAGATATGGGTTGGATTCTGACACCATCTACTACAACCTCCAGAATATGCAACACTGCCCCAGATCAGCCTTGCAGGGAGAAGGCCTTGAGCTTATGCTCCAGACCCACATCATAGTGGGCCACCCCTCGGTTGCAAGTGACAGATCTGCTCCCTGATCCAAGGTCTACACCTGTGTGGTCAGGCCTCTGGCCTTTGGGAAGTATTAGAGACAGGAACCAGGAAAAGGAAACCCATCTAAGAGAGACAAAGCTTAGTGGTCCATGCAGTTCAGTTTGCCATAGAAGCACCTTGTGCTCAGCCCCTCAGATAGTGGACGATCCTGGCAGATAGGGATGTTTCTGTGTGACGCCCCCTGCAAGGAATGCTATTCCCTGACTGTCAAGAGAGTAGCTGGCAGTATTGTCATGTCAACCAACAAGAGCCCACCCAAGGACGCTGCTGGTGACAGAAGAGATGGAACAGAAACGGCCATTGCCAGGAAGTGCACCTCTATGGCAGGTGGCCAGAACCAAGATAGTTAGTTTTCCTTGCTCTTGACATTGTGATTGTGACCCATATTATGCACACACACTGCCTACTCTAGACTGGTTGGGCACTGGAAAACACCTGTCATAATGTTGTGCCGACTTGCTGGGTAAGCAGGAACAAGTGGGTGCCTGTGTTTTCCCCTCCATAAAATGATTCAGATGGTACTGGTTCCTTGGCCTCCACCGTGGGAGGCAGCAAGAACTGACGCAATCACGTCTGGGAGGCATTTGGAGCATCTTGAAAGAAAGAGGTTGTCAAGAATTCCTGTTATAAGATCCTAAAGTATTTTTTTCTTTTAATTTTAAACCTTATGAGTTTTCAAATTACATTTAAGGTATTTCAAACCAGCAGCTGTTCTGAGAGCTGCTGACCACAAAGTGAAGGTAAAAATAAAATTCGAATTAAGAAGATGTGCTCCTGACTTGTGGCCAGATTCCAGTTTGGATCTTAAAAGCTTCCTCCCTGGCCAGCTTCCTGTGCTGACCCCCAGGGTCACTTAGCTCTGAGCGGCTGTGTATTCTTTGCCATTAGATATTGAAAACAGGAAATGAAGGGGCCTGTCGGGGGATGGTGAAGCTTGAAACAACTTCAGAGAACAAGCTGATGAAGTCATAGATCTTATCTCCTTGCCTTTTCCATGTCGGGTTTCTTTAAAGATAAGGTAGTGAATCAAAATGTGCCGCTTTTTTTTCAAGATGGAAGCAGAGGAGGATTTCTTTAATATCCCCTTCCCTTCCAGTGTTTCCAAAGATAACCAGATGAGAGAAATGCCTCGATCCTGTGCACGTGCATGTAAAATGCGATTACAGGACAATTTCCCCATCTTGGTCCCTGAGGGCTGGGGGAAGAGAGGGAGGAGAGATGACGCTTGGGATGGAGAGGAGACAGATAGCCATTCAGACTTGTGTTGTTGTGTATGATGTTGATGATGTTGATGTTGTTATTGTTGTTTTGTTAAGGCAGTGCTCAAGCTAGAGGTGTCGTTGTGGGCCTATGGCCAGTTTATACTGTAGAACTGGATGACCGGCACTGTCAGGGGCTGGAGGGAAAAGAAAAATCTTGTGTATTTGGATGGGACACACCCAGCTAGAATGCCAGTCCTGTGGGCATATTCCTAAGTGCTAGATCCCCAGACTGGGCTGGCTCAGACAGCAGTATTATGTGGAGAGTGGCTGAAAGCACCCCAGGAGGACAAATGTGAGATGGGACCAAGGAGGGAAGGCAGGCATTGGAATTGGACACATAGGTCTGATGGGAGGGTGAAAGGCCATGGGTCATGAGCACAGGCACTGAGAGGAACAGGGAAGGTGGGAGACGGGCGTGGGACAGCTCAAGGGAGCAAAGATCTAGGGTGACTAAGAACACAGGCAGACCTCGGATCTCTTTGGGACTAGCAGACTTCAGTTCAAATCTGACTCTGCCACAGGGATGTGATCCAAGCCTCAGTTTTATTTTCCATAAAACTGGTCAATATCTCTATCATGGGATTGTTATGGAGAGAAAACAAGGTCACCTTTTTTTTTTTAACATGCTTGAGGCTGTGAACTGTGCAGGGTGCTGTAAGGATGTATGTATGTAGTTCCACAAATTTGGTGCTCGGGGAGGAGCAGCCTGCCAGGTTAAAGGGAATACGCAAAAGTAGATGCTAAGCTTATTTATGAAACAGCTTCTTTGGCCTTTTGGTGAACCTAGAGAACAATTTACTTCTGGCAAGGCAAAACTGTGATGAGAAAAAGATTCTGGGCTTTGTGAGCTGTTTGGGGCAGCTCCCTGGGAAAGGAGGCCCCTTGACTCTCTTGAGCAGTAGACACCTGTCTTTGGCCCGCCCTACCCTGCCAAGGGTGATAAATGTGGGTCAGGCCCTACAGAGGTCAGGCTTCTTCTCTCTTGAGGCAGTTAGGGAAGAGGAACTTGCAGGAAATGAAGTAAGAAGGGCTCTATGGGGTTAAAGGGACTGGGGAGGCATGGCAGGCAAAACACAGAGGGGATTGGGGATGGGAGAGTTTATACACAGCACGACCTACACAGCTATATAGAGGAGCCCAGGAGTGGGGATGTGAGAATAAACAGAATTAATTAGAGCAGAGAAAGGCAACAGGCAGGGCAGCAGAGAGAAGAACACAGGGGATGGCTGTTCCAGGTTTGATTTCATGTGCAGTCCAAAGAGAACTGAAAGGCTGTTGCCTTTGTTGTTCTTTCTTCTGCTGAATAGCCTATCATAAATGAAAAAGCACAATCCACGGGCTATCTGCTTGTCCCAAAAGAAGGAAAAGAGAAGATGAGTTAGTATCCCCAGGAGAGGGACTCATCAAACAAGCTTGCTGTCCCCTCCCCACTTCTCTCCATGCCCCACCCTGCATGGGGATGAAGGAAAGGTGAGAATGCTCCTTTCTTTTTCTGGAGCTACAAGAAGAGATTCTCTCTTCTACTGGATGGTAAAGGGCAAATACAGGAGGCTCTGCTACTCCTGGGCTACCTACAACCCCCACAGGAAGGCCTGTGACCACTTCAGCATACATAGGGTGGGTCGAGTGCCTCTGAACTACATTGTACTGTGCTGGTTGCAGAGCAAGGCCCAGAATGGGGTGAGGGCATGGGTAGGAAGCCTGGTAGAAGAAATGTTTACCTAAGAACCCGTTGTACCATGAGAGAGATCATGGCAGCCCAGGGTTGGAGGTTCTTAGGCAGTTGTTTCATTAAGCTCTTAGGCAGTGGCTCTGACATGAAAGAAAGGTGCCCATCCTGGCACCAAGTATCTGTCAATAGGCACTTTTTTTTTCTTTTTGGTAAAGATGGAGGTCTCAATATGTTGCTCAGGCTGGTCTCGGACTCCTGGCCCCATGCCATCCTCCTGTCTCACCCAAAGTGCTGGGATTACAGGCATGAGCCACCGCACCTGGCCAATAAGCATTTGTTCAACGAACGAATGGATGCTGGATGAGAGCAGAGGGGTAGCTAGGAGCACAGCACAGTGAGTGTGCCACCCTGTAACAGTGAGTAACTGACCTAAGAAGGAAGAATGTGGGGCCCCTGATGGATACAAGGCTCTGACTCTGGAGAGATGGAGAACTGAGCCGAGAGGAGCAAGCTATGCATGAGATGAGTGGATGAAGGACAGTCACATCTGAACAGGAACTGAGGAGGGGGGCTAGGGCAGGCTCACATAGGACCATCCTGTTGCGGCCAAGGAGAGAACTTCAAGCCAGAGTTCCAGAAATTTCACTGAGGTAACCAGAGCCAGTGACTATTCTTGGTACTGTTACTGGGGCCTTTTCTTATTCACACTCCAGCATGATGGGGGGAAAAAATAGATTATTTGAGAAACTCAGTTTATTCAGTTTCCTCAGTCTGAGGTATGTCTTTTTTTAATGTTCAACTTACTTTGATTAGAACTCCCCATCTTGCAATGTCTCTTCTCTAGCACCTGCTGCTACCCTTCCTTCTCTCTCTGCATCCCATAATGAGTCCAAGTGCTGCCAGAGCACACTTGCTCAAGGAGTCAAAAAAATTGAGAAAATCTTTTCCAGCCATGGTCTCATTATCATCATTCACCAAATGGTCCTTGTGTTCCTAGGCAACATGTTCCAGAATCTTAACAGAAGCTTGGTTTGGAACAGCCAGACTGGAAGCCGCCCAATATACATCAAAAAGGGCATGGATAGATGGATCAGCATATATTCATACAATGAAGTACTACACAGCAAGGAAAATGAACAGCAACATGGATGGATCTCACAAATGTAATATTGAGCAAAAGAAGCCAGATACAAGAGTCCAGATCACATAAGTTCATTTACGTGTCTATTTCAAAAGCAGGCAAGAGGAAGGTGTGGTGTTAGAAATTAAGATGTGTACAGTGGAAGAAATGGGCGTAATAAGAAGAGGGCATGAAGGAGGCTTCTAGGGTGCTTGTTTTGCTTTATGTCTTGACCCAGGTGGTGCTTGACACAGATGGGGCTTGTGTGGTCATTAAGTGAGCTTCTGCATATGTGTGTTTTAATTCATAATAAAAAAGTTTAAAGTCCATAATGCCATCACCCAGGAAACAGGGAAATGCTGGTGGTACACAGTCTAAGTCCAACTTTGTTCCACGCTGTGGAACTAGGCATGCAACTCCAAGGTTTACACTTGTCTGTGGTAGTCCCAGACCACAGTAGAACTGGGCTTCTGGGTTTTCTTTTGTTTCTAAACATCTGTTTTCTAGATGCCCTCCTAGGCAACTTTCCAAGGACACACCAGCTCAGCAATGCACCCTCTCTTTTCCTCTTCATGCATGAACACCAGGCTTCTTGCTTGGCAACATCATGCTCCTCAGTCCCTCAGGGATGGTCTAAAACCCCCAGAAAGAAGGTGTCAAGATTACTATCCCATTTTTCTTACAAGATCTCTTGCTCCTATGTACATTTGCCCTAACCTTCCCTAGAAAATATCAAGTTCCTCCTCCCTGAGCTTCATGGAGGGACAGTCTTTGACAAGCCTTCTCCATAGCGAGGGTTCTACTTGCCTTATACCCACAAAACAAAAACGTCCAGCATCAGTGATGGGCTCTTCATAAACAGAATCGTCTGCTCCTTGGGGATTTGAGGTCTCTTCTGCTAGATATGAGGCAGCCTTTAACTCTTAATGATTTGCTTAACTGCTTCCTTGGTTCCTGACCATGTAACTGCCCACTTTTGCTGTTCATAAGACTGACTATTTCTACAACAAAGATAATCTCTTTTGTCTCTGTATGTCCACTTGTAGCACAGTGGTAACCCTGGCAAGACCCATCCTTACCAAACAAAGCCCCGCCCAACCAACAGTGTTGATTGAAAGAATAAGTGAATAATGAGCCAATTAACAATCACCTCCATAGCCTGGCTGGTCAGGATTTCAAGGGATGTGACTGGAGTGGAAAGCTACCTTTTTGTTAAAAAACCTGGAGAGGAGGTGAAGGGGAAGGACAGAGGGAGAAGAAGGAAGAGAGGGAGAGGGAGAAGAAGGAAGAGAGGGAAAGGGAGGCTAAGGAGGGGAAAGGGAAAGGAAGGTCAAAGGTAGAGGGAGAGAAAGAGGAAGAGAGGAAGAATGAGAAGGGAGGGGAGAGGTTGGGGAAAGTGCAGGGGGCAAAGGAAGGACAGAGGGAGGGGAAGGGAGAGGAAAAGGAAGAAAAGAGGAGGAGAAGGAGGAGGAGAAGAAAAGGAAAAGGAGAAAGAGAATGAAGCTCTTGGTAAGAGCCAGGAAAAGTCATTTAGTTAAGCAAGAGCATCCAGTTCATGGGCTTCCAGGATGGTTAGCCTTAAGCCAAAGACCCATGTTGAACCAGCAAGAATGCAAAACCTTTGTAGCAAGCCAATTTCTCTTAGCCAGGTAGGCATGCCTCCATGTAGAGGAGCATGGCCACATAAGTACAAGGAGATTTGTCATCCAATTGAAAAGTGTTGTAATCCAAGTAATTTATTTCCAAAGTTAGGAGGACTTCAAGTTCAGCCTAATATCATCAACTCACAAAACACACTCGCTTATCACACACACTCATACCTGCTTTCTCAGACCATATAAAAATAGGGCCTGCAGGCCTCAGCTTCCTTTCTCCATCTGTCCACTCCTCACCATACCACAATTCTCCTTTCACAACCCTAGGTTCTCAAGTATTTCCTAGATGATCAGTGGGAGGCCTGTGCCCCTTTCCTTGATGTGAATCTCTTTACTCACCTCCTACCAACAGCCTCCTTTCATCCAGGAATTGGTAAGAATATGACTGGTGAATCCATTTGTAGAAATGCAGTTGCTCATTGTATTAGTTAAAGTAAAGCCAGAACGAGCCTAACACAATGGAAGTGGTTTTTTTTTGTTTTTTTTTTTTTTCAGGTAAAGTACACTTGGTGGAAGAAGCAGGGACTTTTCTTCACACAGTCACTGAGGTGTTCAAACCTATGGAGAGCTCTGCCTCTCTGACAGTAGAAATTCTAATTCCATTAGTTCAGGGTGGGATGTGTGCACAGAATTTTGTTTTAAGTATCCCGGTGTCTCTCTTGGGCAGCCAGGGCTGAGAATCTCATCCTGTCTTCCAACACCATTGTGGGCATCAATATCCAACCCCCAGATATGGGAAATGGAAGAAACACATCAAAGGACCATGTGGGAAATACAGATAGTTTTTGACTTACAGTGGTTCAACTTACTATGATTAGGCTTACAATTTTATGACTTTACAATGGTGTGAAAGTGATACGCACTCAGTAGAAATTATAATTCAAGTATCCATACAACAATTCTCTTTGTCACTTTCAGTACAGTGTTCAGTAAATTACATGAGATATTTAACATTTTATTATAAAACATGCTTTGTATTAGGTAATTTTGCCCAATCATAGGCAAACGTGTTCTGAGCACGTTTAAGGTAGGCTATGAGGTTGTGTAGGTTGGGTGCATTAAATGCATTTTCAACTTATAATATTTTCCAATTACAGTGAGTTTTTCACAGCATAACCCCATCATAAGTCAAGGAGCATCTGTATTTATGGATTGGACCAGGAAGTAATATACATCACTTCTGTCTACATGTAATGGGCCAGAAGTCAGTCACATGGCCACAATTTACCCCAAGGACCACTGGGAAACATAGTCCAGTTGAGTACCCAGGAACAAAGCAAAATGTTTTTGAGGGACATGTAGCTAGTCTCCACATATCCAAGATTATTGCTGTCTCTGAAATATGATCTTAAATTTAGAGAATACATCTCGGTTTTGTTTGTTTTGTATGACAAAAATGATATGGAGACTGAGGGAGTTATGAGTTCTAGAAGTTCCTGGGGGAGTTAATGGCATGGCCCTCTATTGACGTAGTCTGACTTGGAGATTGTGAATGATGCAATGTTCATTAACCTTTGGGCTGATCCAGGGATGTAGCCACAGAACTAATGGCTGTTGGAGGGGGTTATGGTGAGGACTGGGGAGACAAGAGTCTTCTAGAAAATAATGTGAAAGTCAAGGCTGTGAATGGCAGAACAGAACCTGGGGGAGCAGGGAGAAACAACTGGAAGAGAGAAGAGGAGAAGGGCCATAGCCTCAAAAATGGGTGAAACCATATACACTGTGGAATACTATGCAGCCATAAAAAGGATGAGTTCATGTCCTTTGCAGGGACATGGATGAAGCTGAAAACCATCATTCTCGGCAAACTATCACAAGGACAGAAAACCAAACACTGCATGTTCTCACTCATAGGTGGGAATTGAACAGTGAGTACACTTGGACACAGGGCAGGGAACACCACACACCGGGGCCTATCGGGGGGTGGGGGGCTGGGGGAGGGATAGCATTAGGAGAAATACCTAATGTAAATGAGGAGTTGATGGGTGCAGCACACCAACATGGCACATGTATACCTATGTATCAAACCTGCACATTGTGCACATGTACCCTAGAACTTAAAGTTAAAAAAAAAATGGATGAAACACAGCCCTTGTCTTTAGGAATTCATAAACTCTAGGGAAATAACAGGTGTTTGCCCAGGTCCTCATAGTGGAATGCTAACTGAATGGATGAATGGGTCTAATGCACAGCCTGGTCTTTCAGGCCAACAGTTTTTCAAAGTTATTGTGCCACTGAGACTTTTGAGAGTGAATGAGGTTGCTAACTAGATAAGGTACTGAAGTAACAGAAATAAACTGGCACTGTCCCAGGAAAACTGGACAAAATAGTCACCCCATTCATGGAAGTCCTATCAATCCATACACCGTGGACATTCCCTCCAGGGCCCACCCTCTGAAAAAGGTGGACATGATTTGAGGCTTGTGGTACTTTCTTGCAAACATATGTGCTCCATAAAGCTGAGAAGCTGCAGATGTCCTTGCAATAAAAATCCATAAACTAACACCTTTTCCTCAGCAACTAAGAGGTTCTGGACACCTACTCACTGCTTAAGCTCTTCTTTTATCATTTATGAGCATTTCCCAAACATCTCCTTCTCAAGCCTTCACAGAAGTCGGTTGAATCTGAAACTCTTAGCAGGTCCCTGAACCACACAGCTAAAAAATTACATGCCATGCACATCTGCAGTGAGGAACGTGAGGCTTTCTAGGGGAGATTTATTGCCTCCCTTCCCTCCACCTCTTGGAAGGTTTCTGGATGCTGTTCCTTGTGTATAGCATGTGCCTCCGGCTTATCACTACAGTAAGTATAAAAGCAATTAATTTTTCCCCCTTTGGAAAGCGGAAGTTTTAACCGCACTTGAATACCATTTGCATTTCTGATTTCTATCAAGTTCACACTTCCAGCAAAGAGAGTCCTGCTGATATAATTTTTTTATTGCATATTCTCTAGTAGGAAGCTGCTTCTTTTGCCTCTAAAGCAGAAAACATGTACACATTGGGAGGTGCTCAGCTCTTGACCTCTTCTTCAGGTTAAATCACCTTACTGGTATTAGGGAGGCGAGGACAGGTGGGGAAACTTGGAGCAGGGCCCTCCTGCATTTTTATATAGATGCTCACATATGCTGAGCTTGTGAAAATTAGTTGCCCGATTTGAGTGAGGTGGGCAGGTTTCAAAAGCCATGTCTTTGTACCTGGTTGTAATTTGCTCATACATTCAGAGAAATTTTATTAAGACATACCAGATTTATTTCTTGCTTTTTTTCACTGGTTTATATCCTTTTACACTGTTCTGCTTCTACATCATTATTTAGACCTACAGAATGTTTAGGTTATGAGGGGCCCAAGGAACCATGTGATCTGCTGATCTTCTCATGTTATAAGTGAGGAGACTATGGTAGATCGAATAAATGGTCCTGATGCTTCTTCACCCCAACCTGCAGTCGCATCATGGTCATGGCATATCATGGGTGGAGCATACTTTCTACCTCTTGATTTGGGGCCAACTGACTTGCTTTGGCCAGTGGAGTGGGACTTATGCTAGTTCTAAGCCTAGGCCTTAAGAGGTCTCACATATTTCCACTTCCTCCTGATACCTCTGCTGTTGCAGAGAACATGCCTGTTGTCTTAGTCCATTTGTACTGCTATAACAGAATACCTCAGAAATTTATTTATTTCATAGTTCTGGAGGCTGGAAGTCCAAGATCAAGGCACTGACACCTGGGTGAGGGCCTTCTTGCTGCTTCTTCATGTGGCAGAAGGTGGGAGGGCAAGACAGATGAACTCTGCCCTCACATGGCAGAAGAGCAGAAGAGAGTGAACCCACTCCTACAAGCATTATCAGTATTAATTCATTCATGAGGGCAGAGCCTTCATAATCTAAGCACCTTCCAAGAGGCCCCACCTCCCAACACTGTTGCATTGGAGATTAAATTTCAAACATATGAATTTTGGAGGAGACAAAACCATTCAAACCATAGCAGCTGTCTAGCCCACTAGCATGTGGAGCAGAGTTAGCCCAGCCAAGCCCCAGTCCTGTGATATGAAGCAGAACCACTACAGTCTGAAGCATTGCTGCTAAGCTGAGCCCAGACTAGATTGGCCAAACCCCAGCCGACCCGCAGATCTGTGATACTAATTGTTATTGTTGTATGCTACTAAGACTGTGGGTATTTTTACATGCAATAGCTAACCAATACAGACACTGAAGTTCAGAGGGGAAAGGTGGCCCTGTCATTGTCACACAGCTGGCTTGTGTCAAAGGCAAGATTAGAACCCATGCCCTCTGCTCTTAGCCCTGTAGGAGTTACCCCAGGATTTTCACACACATGTGAAAGATGCTGTTTGGTCGTAGGTCTTGCAGCTTTTAGAAAATGTAGTTTGTAACAAATCGTTGAGAGAAAACAGATGAAACTTTACATGGCTCCAGGGATTAATAATGTAACAGGGATTGTTCCACTTCTGGTTTGAAGTGAATCTGAACTGGCTGTTCCACCCTGTCTCCTCCTCGTCTCTGACAGCTGTGGAGCTCCCCAGGAGGAAGGGTTTAATGGCTTGGGAGCTGCTCCAAATAGCATCTGCAAGAACCAGATCTTGAGCAGCCCTGGAGACCAACAATGACTGGAGCTGAGATTTGGCCCTTTTCTAGACAAGCAGGAAGCCCAAGCCCCAACCTCAGCACTCCCAGACCCAGGCCAGCCTATGTGAGAAACACAAGGAAGACCCTAGAAAGGTAAGCTGTCCCCACATCCCAACTCTTTCCCTACAAATGTTGAAATCCCATGTTTAGAACTTTATTTCCTTATGCTCATTAGCCCTGAGATGCTAGTATGTGATGGCATGCACTTAGAGAAGAAAAGTCACACTTGCTCTTATATTAGCCATTTATACCTCCCTGCAAATAATGATCCCACCCCATTTTCCAGGAGTTACCACCTACTGACCTGTCTCACCTTGGCCTGCAGAGAAGAAATACCGGTCATAATTAGAGTGGCTGGCAGAACTTCTGTGTGTTACATTTTCTTACCAGTGGCTGCATAGCTGCTTGCTTCCTGGCATAACTCTGGAGCTTTTATCATACTAAAGGACTCTTTCTTTTCACCATCTTTAAAGCACTCTGTCTTGATATGGGCTTTGGCTCCAGATGGAGGGTGGGTATGAGAAATGGGGAAAAGAAAATCTCAGGATTCCATATAATTATATGTCTGATATTCTATCAATATCTTCCTCCATTCTATGTTATAAGTTCAAGGAAGGGAGAGATTACATCTCTCTCATTCTCTCGTATACCTAGTTCATATCACAGTACCAGGCACATAAGGAGCATCAGTAAATATTATACAAGTGAATGAATGAATGCTTGAACAAATGAACACAGCTGTTCTGGTGATAACCCACAGATGACATCTTTGCACACCCAGCCTGCCACAGTTCAGCATGTCAGACCTGGGCCTGTGGGCCCTTTGGCATCTGGTTGAGGCCCCTCTGCTGCTCCCTATGGCACCATGCCACACTAAGCTTGTCTCAACACATCAGTCACTGCTGAGCTGACATCTCTATCAAACAGGCCTCTCATGACTAGAGGATACAGGGAAGAGGATGGAAACTGTGGCAGCCGGGGCAAGTGATCAAACTCTGCTGCCCAGTCCCAACCCTGAATCCGCTGCCAGGAGATGGTGAGCTGGCAGCATCTGCTGCTGTCTGGGACCAAGGCTGTTCATCTAGTGCCTGGTGCCAGCTGGGCAGCAGAGCAAAGTCACCATGCATAGAGGAGTCCAGACTGGCAGGTGCCACCAACTGCCTATGAAAAGGAGGAGAGTCTGACAGGAAGTGTCTGATGAGGTGTTCATGTGGCCTTTATCCTCACTCACTGCCATGAGAGGTTATCCTCACTCATGCCTGAGTTCAGTTCAGAGGGAGCAAGAGAAAAAAAAAATCCTGTTTTCCCCTGCGTGCTTCTAATTTCTCTAGTCCACGTATACTGCTTAAGTGTGGGTTACCCTGAAAGCAGACTCTAAGATAAGGAATGGGTGCAGGCAGTTTATTTGGGAGATGATCCCACAAAGCATGGATGAGGGAGCAGGGAAGGGAGGAAAGCCAGTTTAGTGTGTGCTAATGAGCTGTGGATACTTGCTGGAGATCGGTCCTGCTGAGAATCCTCTGAGAAACCAGGTGGAGTACACCTCAGGGAATGGGAGGCTGGGTATTTATCCAACAACTTCCTGCACCCCATTGCTTGAGGATTGACCTCTGGGACATTAACTCCCTTACATTTCCAAAGTCGTGCCTGTGCTGAGCTGAGAAGACTCCCAGGGTGCTGGAACAAATCATCAGGCAGAGAAGCTGAGAGGTACAGGTCCTTGCAGAGGGAGAGCTGTAGTGTGCTCTAGAATTGTCCACCTCAACTGCAATGAAGTCAGGTAGGTCTAGACAGTATGGGTGGGCTATCACCAGGGTCTGCATATTTTGCTTACAAATGTTCTAGAGCTAGAAAACATGGGTCCCAGGCCTCTTCCATGTAGCTGAGAGGTCTTAGCCAAGTAAGCTCCCCCTCAGCCTTGACTATTCCATCCAGGAATACATATATATTAGATTTTGTCCATCTAACTTTGAGGGACTGTTATGGGAACCAAATTAAACCAGAGAATCAAATATGAATTATTTCATTAACATAAAATCCTCTTCCTTTAATTAACTTACCCAAAAAGCTATATTGTTCACCTGTCAGTAGGTTAAATATGAAGAGTTTCCAAGGATACGAGTTGTCAAAGATACTTTAAGAAACTGAGGGTAAAATTCAGTTTCAGATAAGAATGTGTCAATGAGTCAATCTGCAGTGGGTTCCAGATATTCCTCTATATACATTTGGCCACATGGAAAGGAAGACTGTCATTACCTCATTCAAAGAATTCTTCCCAGATTTGGCTGGCCCTGCTTCAGCTTGAGTTATTATCCTCCCCTTCATGCAATCTCCTTCCCCACAAATTCTCCTGTTTCTCAGGGTGATGCTAAGAACTTCTCTGCCTCCTTGGTTCCCCGTTATATTAGTTGAGGCAATGCTGACTGTTATAACTTATGAACATCCACAAACTCAAGGGCTTATGACAACAAAAATTGTTTTACTATCACTCACATGACAATCCAGCCTGGGTGATCCTAGTTGGGCAGAGCCCCTCCATACAATCATCCAAGAACCCAAGCACTTTCCATCTTGTGGCTTTGCCATCTTCAACACAAGGCTCTCAAAGTTGCCATCTTCCATACAAGGCTCTCAAAGTTGCTTTGAAGTTGTTCTCTATTTGCAGCCAATTGGAGAGGGAAAAAAAACGGAAGATGGAATGGAAGGTTTTCAACAATCCAAGTCTGGAAGTATTGCACGTCACCACTTGCACCCATGTTCCTTCGGCCTGAACTCAGTTAACATGGCCAAAACTAACCGCAAGAGAAGCTGAGAATTATGGTCTACCCGAGTGCCCAGAAAGAAGAGAAAATGGTTTCAGTGGTCAGATAACAATTGCCAACATAGCTTTGATATTTATCTGATCAAAAAAGAGCTAGATCAGGTGGGAGTTCAGCAGACCAGGAGTCATTGCCAGGAAGCAAGTCAAGTCCAGGGAAGTCAGATGAGGCAAGTGATGAGAGCCAAGCAGAGATCATGGTTGAAGAAGCCAGCACTGTAGCTTTATCTTACTCATTGGTGCCTATATACCCACCAACTTACCACCCAGAAATGCTTAATTTTCCTCAAAACACTACAAACTTCCAGGTCTTTGCTCTTATTTCTTCTCCTGACTGGAGCCTCTTTCAACTTCATCTAGCTGATCAATCATATGATAGCATCAAGGAACCATATTAATGCACTTACTTCTGGCATTAATGCCCTTCTGTAATCTCCCCTTGAATCTGGGCTGGTCTCCTATGATTACCTTTAAGTGACACTTGAATAGCTACAGGCCTAATATTTAAGAAGACTTGGCAGCTTTTGTTTTTCTGTTCTTGGGAGCCTGATTCACTGTCTAAGAAATCCAGCTGCCTCTGTAAGAGAAAACACGTGAAAAAAACTATGTGGACAGAGGCCCAAGACTACTTGGAGAGAAAGAAAATCTCAGCTGAATTCAGCCATCAGCCAAACTGCCTGCTGAATTCAATCATAAAAGTGATTACCAGCAAAGCTAGCAGAAGAGTCACCTAGCTGATCCCAGCCCAGATTGCAGAATCACGAGCAAAATAAAATGTTGTTTGAAGATAAGTACTGGAGTGGTTTTAGGCAGCACTGGATACCTGCTGGATACCTGGTGCAATGTCTATCAAGTTTCATGCCAGCCTCTGCCTCTTCTTAGATGCATTTTCCTTATTTCTCTCTCTACTTTCTCTAACACTTCCCTCTTAGCATGGTTAAGAATCTGACTTTTTAGATGCACTTCCACAGAATCCTGCACACATATCTCTTCTACCGTTTCTCACTCAGTATCATATAATTTACTTTCTTGTCCCTCTACCTTTAAGAGCTGTGCACTTTTTGAAAACTGGAACCAAATCTTATTCCTTTCTGTGTTGTTTGTGCCTAATACAGTGTCTTCTCAGACAAGTAGGTGCTCAAAAGTGATTCTTAAATAATAAATCATTGTTTCTTAATTTGTTCATGAACTTGAATATAAGTGGTGTCTAAGAGAAAGAGAGACCAAGGGAATAAGAAGGTGTGCCTTCAACCCAAAAATTCATAAAGGAAATTCAGAACAGGTCCGTGTGAGAGAATTGTGCTGGATAACTGGATTCACTTTTCTCAAACTCCAGTTGAACCACTTTCTATTTGGGTATATTGGAAAGCTAAAAACTACATATTGGGAGAAAAGCGAATCCTTACACACTGTTGGTGGAAATGTAAATTAGTACAGTATTATGGAAAACAGTATGGAGGTTCCTCAAAAAATTAAAACTATAATTGCCATATGATCCAGCAATCCCACTGCTGGGTATATATCCAAAGGAAATGAAATCAGTATATCAAAGAGATGTCTGCATTTCCATGTTCATTGCAGTGCTATTCACAATAGCCATATATGGAATCAGCCCAAGTGTCCAACAACAGATGAATGGATAAAGGAAATGTGGTATATATTCACAATGGAATACTATTCAGTCATAAAAAAAGAATAAAATTGTCATTTTCAACAATGTGAATGGATGAACCTAGAAGCCATATGTTAAGTGAAATAAACCAGGCACAGAAAGACAATACACGATCTCACTTATACGAACAATCTTAAAATTTTTTGATCTCATAGAAACAGTGAATAGAACAGTGGTTACCAGAGGTTGAAGAGTATGGGGGAAGAGGGGATAGGAAGAGGCTGATCAATGGGTAAAAAGATGCATCTAGAAAGAAACAATAAGTGCTAGTGTCCTATTATACAGTAGGGTGACTATAGTCAACAATAAGGTATTGTATACCTCAAAATAGGTAGAAGAGCAGTTTTATATGTTTCCACCACAAAGAAATGATAAATGTTTGAGGTAATGGATATGCTAATTGTTCTGATTTGCTCATTACAAGATGCATACATTTATCAAAACATCACACAATACCCCATAAATTTGTACAATTATTATGTGTCAATTAAAAATGTGAAACAAAATAAACCATATTTTGAACATTACTTTAGAACTAGAGTTCTGCCCATTTGATATAATTCTGAGAGATTTGGAAGGTGAAAGGGAGGTGTAGGTCATCTTTCCAAGGCAATTCAGGTGGCCAAGTAGGCTCTGGCCACATGAATCCTGTCAGTAACTGGACACCATAGTCTGCTGTGTGGTCAGCAGCTTTATGGATGCAGGTGGCTGTGAAGGCAGTGAGAGTAAGTTTCCTGACATCTGGGTTATAGCTGTATGGAAAAAGTGCTGCAAGGGCATGGGACACTGGAAAATACCATTGGCTTTGGTCCAATGATTGCTGACAGGCCTGGTGGTCAAGAGCAAGAGAAGATTCCAATAATTGGGAGGCATTATTCCCTCATGTGCCAAGGATACCCAATCAGAGGATGTCTCTGGGAGCTTCCTGAGAACAGGGACCACATGGCTGAAATCCAACATTTCGATTCAACATACCATCTGGAGGAGCTGGGCAACATGAATACAAGATCAGCATCGGGGGCAGGGAGATTCTGTATCTTGTCTAGAGTCTGTGAAAAGAATCCAAGCTAAAACTCAAAAGATGGGGTACTGTGGGGTGAGTCTCAACACCATACAGTCAACCACATTTTATAACATGGTGTTGATAAGGCTCTGAGTGAGGCAATGTTGATTTGTCAATGATGTATATTTTCCCAGAGGCCAGAACATAAATTAAAATTTACTCCACTTTCCTGACAAAAGAAAATTTTAAAACATCGAACCCTTCCTGCAAGGGACATCTCTATGTAAATGATGGAAACAAGATCGCATAATGGTTTGGAGCAAGGACTTTCACATCAAGAAGACCCGGGTTTGAGTCTCAACTCTATCACTTTCCAGTTGTTTAATGTAAAATGAGTTAATTATCCTCACTGAGGCCCTATTTTTTAGTTTGAAAACCCTCATATGTTGCTGTGATGATTAAATTAAATGTTGCCTTTGAAAGCACATAACACAATGCCTGGCAAACAGTAAGTGCTTAAAAAATGATGGCCACTAACCCAGTGGATTGTGAGAAATAATCAAAAGCCAGTCTAGGGTAATTTACTCACATGGAATCTATTGTTAGCATTTGAAAATTCTTTGAATGATAAAAATGAGACATAAAATTAAGATATTATTTATAAATATATTTATATTCATAATATAATACTAAATAGAAAAAATGACATTTTCTGTAACTGACAATGATAAAATATTCATTTTAATATTTAATTATTAAAGGTTTACAATATGCCAAGTGTTGTGAAGCACCTTATATGCACTAAATTATTTAATATTCTGAAAAATCCTATAAGTTAGATACTATTATTACTCTCATCTTACAGATGAGGAAACTCAGGGCACAGAAAGACTAAGGAACTTACCCAAGGTCACACAGCTAGTAGGGTGCTGAGTTCAGATTTATCCCCAGCTGCTCTAACTAATCAGCAATTAACCACTACCATAAAATGCCTCTCATTTGCAGAATATTTTAGGAGAGTTGCAAGATCAGAACTTATTTGTAAGCAGGAATTGTTCTGTTATTAAAAAACTTACAACAGAGACTAGAAAAAGAAATATATTGCTCATGTGAGTAAATATTTACATACACCAAAATATTTATGTTCATATATGTGAGTACTGCTTTCTGCAGGGGGAGAGGAAAACGTGTAAATATTTACTCACTGGAAATAGCTGACAAGTAGTTAGGAAATAAGAATATTTATACTGTACATTGGTTTTGTGCTGTCAAATTGTTTCATCTGGAGTCTATGCACTAATTCCCAAATTGGACATGCAATACAAGAATCCTGAAATTGTAAATTCAGAGCTCCATTTGGAGTTACCTAACTTGGTTGTGAGACTAATTTCAAAACAAAGTTAATTCTGATTTTTCTAAATCATATTTTCTAAAAATGTACACTGCTTTTTAAGATGTCCTGATTCTTTCTAGGAGAAATTATCCTTAGGCTAAAAATCAAAGGCCCTGTCTTTATGCCCTGAGCCCCATGCTGTGGGTTCTTGCTAGGAGACATACTCTGGGGACCACTCCTGGGCCAATAGTTAGAAGTGGTTGGGAAGCAGGTCAAATAGTTAATAGGCCAGACAATGGCCCAGATTGGTAGTGACTCCCAGACAGCCAAAGATAGAAAAATTTTCAAATAAAAAAAATCACATAAGTAGTTGGGATTTTGAGAGATATTATAATGAAATAGAATTCAAATAAATGAATAAATATATATTATGGACCTAGTGTACTGGCTTTGGACTGACACTTTCACATGCCACTGTGTTTAGTCCTTACTGCAGCAGATAACTTTTGTATCAGTTGGATAACCTTTAACTGCAAATGACAAAAAATCTCAGTGCAACTGATTCAAACAAAGGATTTACTCCCTCATGTAATAAGGAGGTCTAAAATGTGGATGCTCTAGGATTGGTTAATTCAGTGATTCACCTCAGTCATCTAGGTCTTATGCTCTTTCCATCTTTCCCTCTGCATTCTTGGTATATTATTTTGTCCTTGGCAAAATCGCCTCATGGTCGCAAGACGGCTGCTGGAGTTCTGGAATTCATTTGCAGATATTATAAGGTGTAATAGAAAAAGTAGAGTTTTTATCTCGATACATCTCTCTTCATCATCCAAATAT
This sequence comes from Pan paniscus, assembly GCF_029289425.2. Classification (NCBI taxonomy): domain Eukaryota; kingdom Metazoa; phylum Chordata; class Mammalia; order Primates; family Hominidae; genus Pan; species Pan paniscus. Next base: position 40,971,839 of record NC_073272.2, read on the forward strand.
TTCCCAGAAGCCTTCCAAAGCCTTCCCCTCCCAGAGCACTGGCCAGAATTAAATTACACACCCATGAGTAACCAATCACTACCAAAGGGAGTGGGACCATCATACTTAACTTAGGCGAATCATTTCTTGTAAATTTGAGAATTAGGGCATAGACTCCAGTTCTCTGGCTCGTGAGGCCAGGACTACAGCCTGCTTCCTTTGAAGCATGTGGCCTCACTGAACAAGGAGGATTCCTGAATGACATTGAGGTTTTGTAAAAAAGGACAAAGAAGGTAAAAAGTTACCGGGTAGGCAACAGGGTCCACTGCATCCCATTTGAAACGTGGGGAAAACGAAGCTCAGAGAGGTTGTGACGTGCATTTAATAAATGCTACAGCTGCAATCCAAATCCAGAGTCTTTTTCTGTCAATACCATGGCTGCCTTAAGTATCTCCAACTGCTGTTGCTTTTATGTTACTGGAACAGTTGGGTGCGTGGGCACAACTGATGTTTTCCACTGAGCTCCCTTCTCTATTTCCTGTCTAGACGATTGTGAAAGGGCTGCTTGTGTGAATTTAATTCACTCATAGGCATTACCTACCTGCCACGGGCTACAAACCTCATTCCTCCCTCCTTCTCCAGCAATATTGTCAAGAGGCCACACTTGCCCTAGCTTGGAGATCTGCCCAGAGGAGCATCTCTGGACCTAGGCGGCAAGAGTGAAAAGCCAGGGAAAGGACTATGGCTCCTTGGCCAGCACTATTTTTGCTGCAGGTGCCTGAGCTTGTCCCACACTCTGTCTCCACCATGCTTAGATTCTGGCTTCCCAGTGCTCAGTTCCTCCAGCTTGGGTTGTATATTGCCTGTCATCCAGCTCCCTGCCCCTCTGGCCCCTGCAAAATATATGCTCCTCTTTCCTTATGATGATGTCTTCAGTATCTCTGCATTTCTGGAGCCTTCCTTGTCTCTTTGACATAGACCAGGGTGCTCCTCTTTTCAGTTTCCTTTGCCTTTAGAACATTCCTCCCCTCCCACTTAGGGTATTGTCTTATATCAGGTTGTCATATATTAGTTTGTTTCCACATTATATTGTATTTCCTGGGGATGAATCTACATCTCTTCATCTTGGCTCAGTCGGCCCCAGTGAAGATCAAAATATCTTTAGCATAGTGGCAACCATCTTCCTTGCAAGATCTATACACATAAATTTTTACACAGTTTTTGTGAGACTTTTAATAAGTTTTTGTTTATTAGCTAATGAAGGAAGAAGGAGATTTATTCATGTTTGTTTGCTTTGTTTATATGTTTGGTTTGTTTGCTTGTTTGTTCATTTTTAATGCTAAAACACTAGGAGAAGAGAGAGAAGAGAGACAAGAGAGTGGAGAAGGGGCACCATGGCAGAGGCCACTGGTCACCTGCTTAAATACCCTAAATATTTTCCCCTTCTTTTTTATTAATGGAACCTTCATTTTGTTCATGGTGGCCCAACTAGAAGTCTATATTTTGCAGCTACCTTCAGCTAAAGGTAGCTACATGCTACAGCTCTGGCCACTGAAATATAAGTAGAAGTTAGTATATGGGCTTTCAAGAAAGCTTGCATGGTAGAATCTTTTGAGCACGACCCAGATCTCTCTTGTTGATCCGAAAAGGTCTCCGTGATAAATCTCCCACATGCTAATGTCCATCTAAGAGTCTGAATTCTGGGCAGCCCAGCCCATGACAGCTCCTTAAAAAGGGAGACTCAGCCAATTGATATTTATTGATCTTTGACCTTCTTTTTCCTACCTTGTACAAAACATTATAAAGAGGGCAGAGAGCCATCTTGTGACCGTGAAACAACAAGCATAAAGTTGAAAGCCACCCATTCAGGACAGCCAAATGAAAGCATGAAGAATCCCCCTGTCTTGGTGGCATTGTAGAACCATGGTACAGTCCTAGACTGACTGACTACCTCTGAATTTCATGGTCTGTGAAAAATAGAAGCAAATCACAATTTGACTAAGCCACTGTTATATGCAACAAAACCTATTTCTACCTGAAACAGCCACCAATAGCACCTGAAGGACAGTTTTGAGCCCTTGTTAAAGAGAGAGTCACTCGCTTAGTAGTCAACAAATAGTCAATATGTCTCTTCTATTATCTTCAGCTCTGTGCCAAGCATTGGGGAAATAGCATTAAACAAGACAGGCAAGGTCCCTGCTCTCACAGAGTTTAAATTTGCATAAAGAGAGACAGAGAAATATGTAAACAAAATGAATAGACAAGGTAATTGCAGAAAGTGATACAGGCTATGAAGGAAATAATCACTGTTTTTTGCTAATGTATAACTTGGGTGGGGGTAAGGGTCTGCTTTTAAAAAGGTGGTCAGAGAAAGGCTATCTGAGAAAGCAAAGGCGACATGATCTTTAAAGACTGAGAAGAAGGGAGAGGTGTGAAGATAGGGGAAGAGAACAGAAAGGCACTGGGGAGAGTGGACCAGTGTCTGAAGAACAGATAGGAGCAAGGTGTGCCTCAGTCTTGGTAAGCACAAGGAAGTACACAGGCGTAGATCACATAGGGCATTGCAGAGCAAGGCAGTGTGCTCAAATTCCAGTACAATTATAATGGTGCACCGCTGAAGCAACAGCCTGCGAGATGTTCCATTTTGGCTGCTGTGAAGAATCGGCTATAGTGGTGGCAAGAGTAGCAGTGGAGAGGCCATTTAGGAAAACAGGTGAGGGAGGACGGAGGTTTGGAATAAGACTGTAGCAGTGGAAATGGAAAGAAGTAGATGGATTTGAGATTTTGGAGGTAAGTCCAAAAGGACTTACTTCTGGACTGGATGTAGGGAATGGGGCAAAAGATTAAAAAATGATTTCTAGATTTTTGGCTTTAGCATCTGGAAGAAAGTGAGGCCATTTACCAAGATGACAAAAATTTAAAGGGAATACATATGTGATGAGGACAATTAAGAATTAAGAATTCCATTTTTTTTCTATGCTAAGTTTGAGATGTCTGTTAGAAATTAAAGAAGAGATGTTAACTGATATTGGGGTGGTGAAAATGTGTCACTTAGATCTCTTGCTGCATGAAGCAAAGTTGATTGATGGTCCCACCTTCTACATTGCACACTGAGGCCACATTTGCCACAGGCTGCTCCCAGGCAGTGACTGAAGACACCAGGGATACTAAAGCAGGTCCACTCCTGTAGGACATGGGGACTCCTCTGACAGGCAACCTTGGCTCAAGGACTCTCCATCAGCCTGGCTGGACATTTTCTGGAATTCTGCTACAGTCCAAGACTTTTTCTACCCAAGTCCCCTTCCTTCACTCTCCTTCCACAGGTGTCAGACCTGCATTGCTCTCTGGAGGCTCCACCTGCTCTAGCTCCCTACCTGCTGTTTTACTTGACAGGATTTTCCTCCAATAATTCTCTTGCACATGTAATCCAGTCTGTGTTTTGGAGGACCCAAATGAACAAAACTAAGCAGGTTATCTATAAGCTTGGAGGGGTCTGTGCTGGAAATGTAAATCTGGAATATAGATGCTTCAGTATTCAAAGTCATGAGACTGTATGCGATCACCTAGGAGTGTAGGTATAGATAAAGAAAAGATGACTGTGAGACTAAACCTTGGAGTTATCTTTGTAGAAGTTGAGTAGAAGACAAAGAGCAAAATTTGTGTCATGAAAAATGAGGTATGGAAGTATTTTAAGAAGCAGGGAGGGCCAGGCATGGTGGCTGGTGCCTGTAATCCAAGCTACTTGGGAGGCTGAGGCAGGAAGATCGCTTGAGGCCAAGAGTTCAATACCAGCCTGGGAAACAGTGAGACCCTGTCTTTACAAAAAACAAAAACAAAATTAATTAGCCGGGTGTGGTGATTTGCACCAGTAGTCCCTGCTACTTGGGAGACTGAGGTGGGAGGATTGCTGGAACCCAGGAGATTGAGGTGGTTGCTGTGACCTGTGATTGTGCCACCATACCCCAGCCTGGGTGACAGAGCAAGACCCTGTCTCAAAAAAATTTTAAATTTAAAAGAGAAGAAGAAGCAGGGAGGGCCAACTGTGTCAATTGCTTCTGCGAGAACCAACACAATGAGGGATAAGGAGAGTGTCCATTGGATTTGGTAACTTGGTAACTTGGAAATCAGAGCATGTAAATTTGTTGGGTTAGTGTTGAAAATATGGAGGCTTCATGTCATTATTTCCACTTTGTTAACAAAGAATGACATGAGAGCATAAGCTTTTGAGTAAGGAGTTGGCGAAATGTACGTTTGAAGAAAGAGAAGAAAGTGTGAAGTAGGTTTATCAGAGGGCAAATTTAACAAGCTTCCTAAGAAGGCTTGCCATGTGGTTAGAATGCTATTTCGAGGTTTGTGGTTATATATTTAAAGTGCAATCAGTTAGACCATTTCGGTAAAGGTCAACATGGAAAAGGCTGATTTCATTATAAAAGCATGTGAGACAGAGACAAGTGGAACTTTCCAGGACCCAAGGGATAAAAAGCCACCCAAGTTTGGAGAGGAAGTCATTCTTTCCCCATATCTTTTCACTCTAGATCTCAATGCAACTTTGGCACTCTAGCACTTCAGGGTTGGCACTGCCAGAAAGAACTGATGTGTGGTGGAACTGTGAGTAAGACCATAGCCCCCAGGGGAACCACATCTTCTCAGCAGCGTTGGAGCAGGGTCCATGAAGAGGAGTCATCTCCTGAATGGTTGACTGGTTGTGGTTCTCCTCTAAGATGCCAAAGTTACAAAACCTGAGTGGACTTCTTCTCACAGTCAAAGCTTTCTCTGAGCAGTCTCAGAAGCACCTGGAGGAAACTTTATCATCCTGTAGCCTTTTCGGTAGAAACAACATGCTGTTGCAACTTAAATACTATGATGGTTAATTGTATGTGTCAACTTGGCTGGATCACAGTGCCCAGATATTTGGTCAAACATTATTCTGGTTGCTTCTGTGAGGGTGTTTTTGGATGAGATTAACATTTGAATGGGTGGGCTTTGAATAAAGCAGATGACCCTCCCTCATATGGGTGGGCCTTATCCGATCAGCTGATAGTTTGAATAGAACAAAAATCTGACCTTCTCTGACCAAGAGGGAATTCTGTCAGAACACTAGCTTTTTCCTGGGCCTTCAGCCTCTGCTAACCTATCCGCAGATTTTGGACTTTCCAGCTTCCATAATTGTGTGAGCTAATGCCTTAAAATAAATCTCTCTCTATCTCTGTCTCTGTATCTCTGTCTCCCTCTCTCCCCCCGCCAACACACACCCACCCACACCCACACACATCCCATTGATTCTGGTTCTCTAGATAACCCTAACACAGATATAAATTCTAGTATGACTTATGTCTTGTCCAATAGTACTGCTATAAAAGGAATACCCGAGGCTGGGCAATGTATAAAGAAAATAAGTTTATTTGGCTCACAGTTATTCATGCTGTACAAGAAGCATGGCACCAGCATGTGTTTCTGGTGAGGGCTTCAGGAAGCTTCCACTAATGGCAGAAGGAAAAGGGGAGCTGGTGTATGCAGATCAACTGTGAGAGAGGAGGCAAGAGAGAGAGAGAGGAGGAGGAGGAATCAGGCTTTTTTTTTTTTTTTTTAACAATCAGCTCTCACAGGAACTAGAACAAGAACTCACTCATTACCATGAGGGATCTGTCCCTGTGACCCAAACACCTCTCACCAGGTCCCACCTCCAACATTGGGGATCACATTTCAACATAAGTTTTAGAAGGTCAAATAACCAAACCATAGCACCTCATTTGCCCTCAAAGCCTGTGGAGGTCTAAATACTAAAGTTACATTTTTTATATCCAGAACCTGAAGCATTATCACATAAAAGTAGTCTAATTAGTGTTTGTTGAATAGATGAACAGATAGATGGATGAATAAGTAAGCAGAAGGAAGGAAGAGTAGATGGATGGATGGATGGATAACTGAATAGATAATTGGATGATACTGTGGTGGAAAGAGCACTGAGCTTGGAGTCAGATATTTTGCATTTAATTCCCAATATTGCCGCTTCTTAGTTTTGTGACCTTGAATATTTCTTTATTATTGAAATGGGAATAATAATAAATAACAATACTTGACTTGCCAATCCCATAGGAACCTTGTGGCAATGAAGTTATTTGGAATGAAATTCCCCCAAAAGCTAATGCTACCCTAGATTGCATTCATAAACATACAGTACTCATATCAAAGCTCCAATAGTCCCACAGTGCTCTGCAGCATTGAGACAAGTTGAAGTATCTATTGTAGGTCTTGAGAACTGATGTTGTTTTAGAAACTATGAAGCACTCCATACCTCCAAAGCACTTTTATTATCACCTTTATTTTTTCACAGTCTCTGATCCCATTTTTTAATTCTTTCTTTACGTTTCTGAAAATTTGAGGACTTTCCTTGCTACCTGCCTTCCTGCTGAAGAAGCTAGACTTTTTGGACCAAATCTGTGGTACGCTTGGCTTTTTATTATTCTTAATAAAAAGAGGAGTTTGTTGGTTTACATATATCAGAAATATAAAGCTTTGCTTGTAGCTAAGAGTTCAGATTCCAACTCTGTCTCCTTTTCTCCATCTCATTTTGCTTTCCTTGGCATTAGCTTCATTCTCAGGCATTCTTTTTCCATGTGGAAAGATAGTGTGCTGGCCTTCTGTCGCCTGCAGTGTTCTTTGAGTTTAGCTCTATTTCTGATCCAACTCTCTTTTCTTAAGATACTCCCTCACCCCAAAACAAACATATGTATATTCAGCCAATCTCGTCTTCTTGCTTCATCTTCTGATTGGGACTCAGACCAGCATCCAGCAGAACTAATAGAATTTCTTCTACCAAACTGCCTTGGGATAAAGAATGCAGTTAACTCACTGGGACTCCAGATTGGTTGGCTGCGGAAAGCTCTATGATTTAAAAAAGAATCATGATGTATTGAATTCTCGACTTTCTGAAAAAAAAATACTCCTAGGCTGTCAGGGGGCAGAAATACACTGGGGACACTGGGTTCCATTTTCAAAACTCAGCTGTGTTTTGCATCGAGACAATTCAGTGCAAAAGGCTCTCTGAAGCTACTCTGAAAGTGAGAAGCCTCAATAGCCATTGAAATGGGCTAAACGTGTCTGATTTAATTAAATCATAGAGCAGTCCCACTCCAGAGCAATATAATTATATTTGTCCATTTATATAACTGTCGACTGCTTTCCTTCTGTCCAGAAAAATGGGATTGGGCCTCTTGTAATATCAGCTTCTCTAGACTATGCATACATACAGACATCCTAGAAAAGAAGGACCATGTCTTCACATAGCACTGTGCCTGTAGCAGAGCTCAGTAAAGAGTCCTCCAGCATTTGACTATCTGATTCTTAGCCATTGATCTTGTCCTATTAAAACAAGAATTCAAAGGGCATCAGAAATGGATTTCCATACACTAGTATATGACAGTTCCTAAATTAAAGTTTTTTGCTTTACTTCCTTAGAACAGCGTATCCAGATTTTTATTCAGGGTCATAAGTGAAGCATAGCATTGGCAAACAGATCCCTCACCCAGAAAGTCAGGGTGGGCTTGAACAACAGGCAGGAAGCTGGGATGCCATCCCAGTTCCTGTTCTAAGTATTTCTGCCCTGGCCCCCTGAAACTAGAACACCACCAGCTGAAACCTTCGTTTTGGCTCTTTGTATCGGCAAAGACCTCTAACACATTTTTCTATTTAGAATCGGAGCCATCTAGTTCTGTGTTTCCCAACACAAACTCTACTAAGAAAAGGTAAGCTCTTCAAATTCTCCACCATGGATCAATTAAAAATGATATAGATGTAATATATATTTATTACATTATTTAATAAACATGAGAAACCTGTTGAAACTCTTTTTATTCATTTATTTTATCACTAAAATAAAATATTAGTTCACATTAAAGATATTTTATTTAAAGATGAATTTTATTCATCTTTTAAGATTCAGATTTGAAGAAGTAAGGGTTTTCAGTCACAGAAAAAAAATACAGTCTGGAAAATTTGTCCTGGACTAATGCCCGATTGAATGTCGGGCTTTGATTCAATTTCAAACCTTTGTGTTTCTTCTACAGAAAGAGAGAACTGATGCCTGAGATCACAGACCTGAGACCAAAACTTTGCTATCTAGACACCAGTCCCATGAGCTTTCTGCCGTCCTAGGCTCCCTCATAATGAACGCCAATGAACAATCAATCAATTTACAAATAAATTTGGTGTTTGTGAGGTTCAGTGCTCTACCTAAACAGAAAACAACTTGTATTTCCCACCTGGAAGAATTAACAGTATATGTTTTCATCTTATTGATTGGAAATTGGTCTCCAATTTCCAATGTCAGTATGAAATAGCAGTTAGGATATATTTCAGTACAACAGAAAAATCTACCTACCAGTGGCTTATACCACAAGTATGCATATTGCTTACTTAACCAGTAGCCTGGAGGTGGCCAGTTGCAGGATTGGTTCAGCAGCTTAACCAGGCCAACAAATATCCTCCAATTGCACAATCCTCAGACTGATGCCTTTATTCTCAGATTGGCTGCCTCATGGTCTCAAGATGGCTTCAGCAGCCCCAGGCATCATCCTCACATGTCAGCATCCAAAGCAGGAAGAAAAGAATGGGTAAAAGGCCTTGTTCTCTTGTGGCCCTGTTTTATCGAGGAGCTAGTATTTCTCAGTGTCTCTCCAGCACAGATCTTCTTACATCTCATGGTCCAGAACTGGGTCACAAGGTACTAGTCAATTGCAAAAGAGAATTGTCTGGTTGCCTTGGTCTAATCATGATTTATCCTTTGAGCCTGGGCACATTGCCAATGAACAAACCAAAGTTCCATTAGCAAGGTAAAATGGGGAACACCCTTTGTCTAAACAACCATCAGTGTCTGGCACACAAAGTCACTCAGACACTGATACGTGAAAATGAGAAGTGTTCCCCCTGGAAGAAATGGCCACAAACTGCCTCTTTTCAACATTGTGATACCATCAATAATTTGTGTCTAAAAATATAGAGACACCCTGTCACATAGCACATCCTAAGCCCATAGCAGTTTGTCCAATGAGCTTTTGTAACCCCCTCCTAAAGATACATCAACCCACAGGCAGTGCTACTCAAGGCCATGGGGCAGTCCTCTCTCCGTGCTTCTAGGACCTACCACTTCACCTCTACTCTGTTCTCCTCCAGCGCCTTTCAGCCTTCAGAAAAGAGGTCTAGGGACTTGCTAACACCTTTGTATGTTTCTTTACTGCACACACCTCCAGGAATTCCCTTAACTGCAAACTCGGTGCCCTGAGAGGCCCCAGGTATCAAGGGATCTAATGTTAGTGGCAGCCCAGCGAAAATGCTACTGCTGCTCCAGGTGTGAAGTGCTTCTACAGATGAAAGAAATTCTTTTTAAAAAGCCAAGGGGAAGTATTTCTTTCATGTCGAAATTTTAGATATTGTAACATGGAGATGGCAGTGGGGAGATGAGCTGTTTAGGGCCTCTCCTGCAGCCCCCAGATTACCCCATCAGAGGACCCTGCCCAAGTGGACAATCGTTAGCTCCAGGGAGCCTGTGGGCCAGCCTCTCTCTCCCAGATCACTGTTGTGTCCAGGCTTTGCATTCAGGAAGCACACATCTTAGGTGATTCTGAGTGTTATCACCAAGTTTCCTACTCTTTGGAGTTGATGTCTCTGAGTTTGTACTGCACATGAGCATGTTTATGTTATTCTGTGACCCCCTCTGCTGTGGAGCTGGTTTCTTTGACGATGTTTCTGTTTTCTCTTCCAGACTGGGAGCTCCTGGAGCCTGGGGCTGACATCATATTTATATGTGTATTTCTTGTGCCTGGCCTAATGCCTGCATCTCAGAGGAACACCCAGTAACTATTACATTAACAAATGACCTCAGAGACCAAGAAGGAGGATAAAGCTCTTTCCAGGTCTAAAGGCAGGGTTGAAAAAGAGAGGGAGACAATTACAGCCACTGCTTTCTGGCAGAAGACCCACCACGAAGTCCTGCAGTCCTGAGTTACACCACACCCTCATGCACACACTACAAGTCCCACGGCTGCCTTCATATTTACAATATCCCTGTGGCCAGGGCCGTTTCCTGTGTTCGATTTAGATCTATCAATAGAACACACTCTGAGAGTTTCACTTTGTGCTTTGTTTTCCCTCTGTACTAACAACATGAGTGTCCTTATCACAGTCACACATGCAGGCCCCCAACTCTTGCTCTCACCTTCAGATTTACTCAGGGCCACAGGAACCCACTGTCACTGAGTGTCTTTGCCAGAAAGCAGAGACTATAATTGTCTCCTCTGTTTCCAAATCCCGGCTTTATATCAAGGAAGTTTGATCCTCTCTTTTGGTCCATGCACTTCTGTGTCTTTTTTCCTTATTCTGTTGGTCTCTCTCTCTCTCTCTCTTTCTCTCCCTTTCTCCCTCTCTCTCTCCCTCTTTATCCCTCTCCCCCCTTATCCCTCTCCCCCTTTCTCTCTTCTCTCTCTCTCTCTCTCTCTTTCTCTCCAAGGACAGAAAAATATCACCAACTTTAATCCGGACTAATCTGCCCATGTGTCCGCCAGGTCTCTAGAAGATGCCGTAGGAAGAGAGAGCAGTGTTTGTGTTTGTCTTTGTGTTGGAAGAGGCACCATCTGTGTGTGGGGGAGCAAACATGAACCGGGGAACCTGCCAAACTCTACACAGGGAGGGGAAGGTGTGGAGTATGCCATCCAGAACCCAATAGCTCCTGCTTCGAGGCTGCCCAATGGGCCCAGAGCTCCTGGAAGGGTGGCTGCTTGGGCTGGCTGTGTGCATTCATGCTGAAGCATTGCCTTTTTCTCCTTGAGTGCCTGCCATTCAGAACCACTGGGATGCAGAGGACACACACACACGCCGGTGTTTCCAGCTGTGCCAGAGCCTGGAGCATGTGAGCTCACAGAAGCCAGCCTTTGCCAACTCAGACCAGGTAGAAACTAAGGACTGGGCAAGGGCTGAGGGTAGAGTTAAAGAAAGCAACCAAATCTGACAGATGAGTGTGCAAGTTTCCCCCTGCCTCAGTTTCCTCAGCTTTCAAAAAGGAATCATACTCTTTACTTGCTTTGTATATGATTTATAAGAATATCATAAACTGTTACCTGCTAAGTGCCTGACACTGTTTCAAAAGCTTTACTTTTATTAATTTATTCAATAGTCACAGCCACTCCACTAGATAGGTACCATTATTTTATCTCCATTTTTCACGTAAGAAATGTAGGCACAGAGAGGTTGAATAACTTGCCCAAGGGCACACAATTGGTAAGTGGCAGAGGTGGGATTTGAACCCAGGTAGCCTAGCTCCAGGGTCAGTGCTCAGAACAGTCACACTATACTGCTTTGTGATGTGTAAATACAAGTGCTTGAAATAGTCTGAAGTTCCATACAAATGTATTTTCACAAATGAGGTCAGGCAGATACTCTGCTCTGGAGAGATTATTAACTCAGTGTCATAGACTCCTGGACAATTCTTTTGGCTTTTATTATTATTTTTAATTGACACACAATAATTGTACATATTAATCAGGTACAGTGTGATGTTCTGATACATGAGCACGATGTGCGGTGATCAAATCAGGATAAGTACTATATCCATCACCTGAATCATTTACCATTTCTTTGTGTTGGGAACATTCAAAATCCACTCTTCTAGCTATTTGAAAATATATAATTGTTGTTAATTATAGTCACCCTATACTGCTATAGAACACTAGAATTTATTCTTCCTACCTATTTGTACTCTTGTATCTGTTAACCAACCTCTCCCTATCCTTCCTCCCAACTCCACTCTCTCTAGCCTCTTAGTAATCACTCTTCTACTCTCTACTTCTATCACATCAACTATTTTTAGCTCCCACATGTAAGTGAGAACATGCAGCATCTATCTTTGTGTGGCTCGCTTATTTCACTTAACATAAGGTCCTCCAAGCTCATCCATGTTGCTGCAAATGATGGAATTTTGTTCTTTTTAAAGGCTGAATAATATTCCATTGTGTATATGCACCGCATTTTCTTTGTCCATTCATCTGTTGATAGACACTTAGGTGGATTCCACATCTTGGCCAATGTGAATAGTACTTCTATCAACATGAGAGTGCAGACATGTCTCAAACATAAGAAAATCAGTATGTCAAAGAGACATCTGCACTCCCATGTTGATTGCAGCACTATTCACAGTAGCCAAGATATGGAATCTTGGACTATTCTGATGGGCAGAGGAAGCAGCCACCAACCAATGCCAGACAGGAAGTTGGTGCATACATAGTCCAGCTTGTGCATCCCTTGGGTGGACAACTTTAACATGTGCTCTGTAGCATCTCCCAGAAGACCTAGTGGGACTGAGCCCCAGTGGCCCACAGCAATAACGTGCTCATCAGCATGCCTTTTATTGGCTGCCTTCCCTTCCCTGTCTCACTTCCCACTCTCCAGCAGTGCTTCCTTGGTCAGCTTCTACATAAACAACTCACACTTCAGTCCTTGCCTCAGAGGCTGCTGCTTGCAGGGCCTAGCCTTAAGATAACATATACTTTCTAAGATGTTTCTCATTATTTCATCTTTACAGCAACTCCATAAAGTAGATGGGGCAGGTAATATAGCTCCCTCTTACAGAAGAGGAAACTGAGCCCCCAAGACATTCAGAGGGAGACCCAATATCATGTGGTTTGTAAGTGGCAGAGCTGGATGAGAACCTGGTTCTCCTGAATCTCAGCATCTGAGGTACCTATGTCACAAGACCTTGAGATTCCTTAGGACACTGATGTGCCACTGGATATAAGACAGCATGGCTAAGTATTTTCAACTGTCAACAAAAGGGTATTTATGATTCCTGGGAGAGGCAATCAATGACTACTGAGCACTAACAGACGTACTACCTACCATATGGTAATAATATGATGCTGTGTCCAAATTCTGTTGATCCATGAAATATTTTGAGTTCCATATTTACATATATGTGTGTATGTATGTGTGTATGTATAAAATATATATATTATATTATATTATATTATATTATATTTATATATATATATAAACACACATGTACCTATAAGTTATATAGTGGCTCCAGGTGGGTGCATGTTTGTGTGTATGTGTGTGTATACTACTGCCCTAATATAATGCATACATAATGAGATAAATTGAATTATTGGTTCCAGTTCTTCACTCCTCTGGAGTAGTATTGTACATTCACATTCCTGCCATGGCATCATGGTAGCCATAGTATATCTCCTCACTCCTTGACATTGAGCTTGGGCTTGTGACTTGTTTTGGACAATGGGATGTTAGCATATGCGATGCAGTCAGAGATGTGAAATATCATTGCAAGTTTTGGCTAACCCTTTAACAAATCTGCCATTGCCATGAGAAGAACCTGACAGGTAGCAGGCAGGTCCAAGGAGGAAGAGACGCACGTGGAGCAGACCAATGCTCAACCTGCAGCTCGGCAGCCCAGAATAGCCTGAGTCAGCCAACCCACAAACATGAAAATGAGGATAAATATTTGTTATTTTAAGTCACAAAGTTTGAGGGTGATTTTGTCATTCAGCATAATTGTGACGCCAGCTGACTGATCCAATAGTAAAACATACAGAAGAGAGATTTAGGAGAAATTATATATGTGAATATATATATATATATATATATTTTTCTAATACTTCTGGCCTCCAATGGCTCATCTTGGACGCCTCCTGTGATATGTGAGCTCTGTTTATGAGATCACTTCACTAAATTTGTAGGGATTATGTGAGTTTGTTGATAATTGAATTGAATATGAATTGGGCATCTACTATGGGTGTTAGGGTGACAATACGTGGTGACTACCCTAGGATAGTCTGAGTTGTCTTTATATAATTATTATGAATATCCCCTTTCACTCTCAGAAGTGTCCCAGTTTGAACTAAACATTCTTTGGTCAACTTCACCATGCGGCAAATACTATGCTGGGTACAGGGAATGCAGAGCCCTTTGAGAGCAACAGGCACATCTACTGAGAACATGGAGTGGGGGCAAGAAGACATTGCTGGGAGAAGCAATGTCTGAGATGAATCTTGTAAGTCAGAGCTGGATGAAGAAGAAGGAGAAGGTGTCAGGACACAAGACTCACATACAGCAAGGCATGGATATGTCAGACTGTGCATGGAAATGAGTCCATGAGTGTAGGATGTATGAGAGGCGGTGTTAGATTCATAGATGATAGCCTCATTTGCCATATCAATGATTTTGGCCTTTTCCTTGAAAGCTATGGAAAATCTCAAGGGATTTTATTAGGGGAGGGCCATGATCAGATTTGTGTTTTAGTAAGATGACTCCAGCAATAAGGTATATTGGAAAGGGTCAGAGAATGGAGTTTGGGAGGCCAGTCTTGCTGAGAGACAATGAAGGCTTGAATGAAGACAAAGCGAGGAGGCAGAAAGGAAGGAGCAGAAAGGCTACTAAGGAGGTAAAGTCTATGTGACATGGTGACAGATAAGATGAAGGTAGATGAAGGGTGAGATCATCTTGGTCATTGACATTAGAAACATCTCCTTGGGTGTAGGAAGAGTAGCTCTGAGTTTCTTGAGTTCCATACAGTGATCTGAACTTGCCATCTTACTCGTGATACAACTAGTTGGACATGATTGTGAGTGACCAAGAAGCATTGTAATTCAGTGAATACAGTAGGCACTTTCAATACCCTGCCCATATCCCTTCTGCCCACCCAGGAGGTCACTGCTGAAACATCATATATATGACTAGAGCCTACTGTGTCCCACTGGTTGAGGCTGTTCTCTGGTCACGTGAGCATGCTTGGCACATGCAGGGTATGACTGAAACGACCAGGGAATTAACACATGAGGAATGATCCTCAATACTGGGCCATACACACCCTCTCAGGGCACCCCCAGCAGAATCAAGTCCCAGTTGCCCACAGCAGTAACCAACTTATTAACACATTTTCTTTTTATCAGCTTTCTTCTTTTCTTCTCTGCCTCATTTCTCACTGTGCTTCCTGAAAACATTTCACAAATAAATTACTTGAACCAAAATATTTGTCTCAAGGTCTGCTTTTAGAGACAACCAAGATAAGACAGTGGTTAAAATTATGGACTCTGGAGCCAGGCTTCTTAAGTGTGAATATCAGTTTGCCTCTTACCACCTGTATGTCTTCAGGCAAATTCACTTAATCTCTCTGTGTCTTGTGCCTCACTTTTCTCATCAGTAAGATGCAAACAATAATAGTGCCTGTCTCACAGGGCTGTTGTGAGGATTAAATGAGTTAATATATGTATATGACTCAGAATAATGGCTGGTACATGATGACTGTTTTTGTGTGCTAGATAACATTATTATTACTATTATTCCATTTGTCTCAACCAAATGTATTGCCAAGATTAATGGAAAGGAAACTTCCCCAGTAGCTCTCATCAAGCACTATTGCTCCTTGATCTCTACTTTACATTATGGAATATCCAGTTAGGAAAACAGAAACCAACTAGGTATTTTAAACAGAGAGGATTTCAAACGGGGTATTGGTTTCCAGGTATTGGAAGTCTGAAAGAGGCAAAAGAAAGTCAATTAACCAAAAGATTAGAAACTACAGGAAACAGCTACCACTGTGAAGGCTAGGAGAACAAATAGGAGGTGGTTACTAACCTCTGTGAATGAAGAGGAGGGACCATCACCTCAGGAACTGAGCCCATGGAGGACTGGGCATAGCTACTCCCAGAGACCCCCATGGTAGAAGGAAACAGAAAGAGAAAGAGGGGCAGACAATGCTGCTTCCTATCTCCTGCCTTCTGGTTTCCTACCAGTGCCTCCTATCAGCAGGGTATAATGGGAGTCAACTTGCAAAAGATCCTGGGACATAAACCTTGACAAGTTTCAACCCCAGCATTACAGCACAGAATAAGGAAGAACAGTCTTGGGAATGAGAGACAACCAGAAAACACCCAGCATACCTGACTTTCTTATGCATGGTTGGATTTCTTTCACCTACCCACACATTGATCCGTCTTTCTTTTAGACAGTCTTAGAGGTCTTGTGGGCTATTGTTGAGTAGTCCTTATTTACAGCACAAAGTTATCCTTCTCCTGTTCTTGCAACAGCCTATCCCTCACATTCCATTTCCAGGGACTGCCTTTCCTGTGCCTATGCTTCTGCTAGCATACATGTGGTTTTGGCCCACATATATGCTAGCCCACAGCATTGGAACTTTGGCCCACAAGCTCCAATACCGTGTTTCCAATATAGCAACTGCCTATTACATAGAGTTGTCCTGGTTGAAGCATCTAGCCTGCATTCTGTGATCTTAAGACCGGGTGAATATTGTGGCATATACCATAGAGTGGTTGGAGGAACTGTGTGGTCCCACACTGTATAGAATCCAAGGTTAGTTTCCTCACCTTTGAGGTCAGATTGGAAGAGGTACTGCCTGCTTCTCAAAAATTCAACCATCTTCATGCATTGCTTCACAGAGAATACACCATATATTTTTCCTGGATATCAGGCTCAATTCAGGCCAGTTGGAGTCTTTAGTGCCAACTACACACACATGTCTTAGATACTACAGAAGAGAAAGTCCCAACCTTCCGGGAATGCTCCATCAAATTGCAAATCAACTACTGATTAATCATGATACTGATAATTTAAACTAAGATTGATATAATATCTTGAAGTTTCCCATGCATAAAATTATCATATCATTTTCTCACAATTACTCTGTGAAGTAAGCACCATCACCACTTTACCAAGAGGAAGCTGAAGTTCAGAGAGGTTGATGGCTTGCCCAAAGTTGCACCACAGATAAATTCCAGAGTCTAGATTTAAATGTTGGTCTCAGTCCAAAGGTGAGCTCTTTGTCCTCTGCCCGATGGCACATAAATAAGCATCTAAATGAATATGAAAAAAGTTAGGGCCCATGGGCAGCCATAAATGGGGAGGTCAGTGCAGGCTGAAGTCAATGGGTACAACTGTGGGATGATAAGATTTGGGCTGCAGTCTGAGAGATAGATGGGATTTAGAAATCAGAGAATAGAAAGTAGGCATTTCAGCGGGTGATCTGCATTTGAGAGCAAGAAAAGACCTCAGAAATCATGCAGCTATGTACCCCATGACAAAGTGAAAACCTGCCACATTTAAGAGATTTGTGCAAACCTCTCCAACCAATTCAGGCAGAACTTGGATTACATCTCAGTGTTCCTGACCCCAGATCTTCTTTTGCTTGCCCCTGGCTCTTGGGTAATAAATAGACTAGAGCCAAATTCTCAAGAAAGTATCAAGGTCGGGGAGCTCCTGAGATCATGGTGGACAGGAGGCAGACTAGATTGCAGCTCTGGAGAGCAGTATGTGGAGGCTTGCATTGTGAATTTTAGCTCCAGATTGACTGCAAGAACAAACCACCAATCTCAAGAGGACCCACAGACCCTCTGAAGGAAGAAGACTGCTCCTGCAGGACCCAGGAGACCCCCAAATACTGTGAGTGCCCCAACTGCAGAAGTGGGAAAGGGAGACTCTACTCTCCCAAACACACACCCCCACTGGAGAAGCTGAAGGTCTGTTTGCAGGAGAAGTTTCTAACTTTACATAGAGCTGAGTCAAGTTAGAGAGCCGAGCAAAATACACGGGTAGAGGAAGCAGCAGAAAGGCCCTGGGAGCTTGCTGGGTCCCCAAGCAGCCCAGTCCTGCCTGGCCCCACAGGGATCCCTTGGGAGGGTGGCCAGAGGAGCAGGGGGTAAAATTCCACAGGGAGAAGTAATTCTCTAGCTGAACTTTGTAACAATTTGAACTGGGTGAGAAGCCTCCTGGTCAGAACTCAGGGGAGGGCACTAATACAGCATGCAGACTTCACAGGTCGGGAAAGAACTAAAGCCCTCCTCTTTGCCTGGGCAAGTTTTCAAGCCCCTCTAGCCCTCCACCTGGAAACAGACTCAGGGCTGTTGGCGGGGACACAGTGGGAGTGAGACTGGCCCTTCACTTTGCATGGGAGCTGGGTGAGGCCTGTGACTGCCGGCTTTCCCTCACTTCCCTGACAACCTGCACAACTCAGCAGAGGCAGCATAATCCTCCTAGGTACACAATTCCAGTGATCTGGGAATCTCACCCCCATCCCCCACCGCAGACTCAGCAAGACCCTCCCAAGGAGAATCTGAGCTCAGACACGCTTAGCCCCACCCCCACCTGATGCTCCTTCCCTATCCATCCTAGTAGCAGAAGACAAAGGGCATATAATCTTGGGAGTTCCAGGGCCCCACCCACCTCAATATCTCTCCACACTACTATAGCTGATGCTTTCTGGAAAGCACCACCTCCTAGCAGTAGGCCAACCAGCACAAAAATAAAGCATTAAACCACCAAAGCTAAGTACCCTCATGGAGTCCATTGCACCCTCTGCCACCTCCACCAGAACAGGTGCTGGTATCCACAGCTGAGAGACCCATAGACAGTTCACATGGCAGGGCTCTGTGCAGACAACCCCCAGTACCAGCCCAGAGCCAAGTAGATTAACTGAGTGCCTGACCCACAAGAGAGACAACAATCACTGCAGTTCGTCTCACAGGAAGCCACATCCATAGGAAAAGGAGGAGAGTACTGCATCAAGGGAACACCCCATGGGACAAAAGAATCTGAACAACAGCCTTCAGTTCTAGACCTTCCCTCTGACAGAGCTCACCCAAATGAGAAGGAACCAGAAAACCAACCTTGGTAATATGAAAAAAGAAGACTCTTCAACAGCACCCCCACACAAAAAAAAATCACACTAGTTCACCAGCAATGGATCCAAACCAAGAAGAAATCCCCAATTTACCTGAAAAAGAATTCATGAGGTTAGTTATTAAGCTAATCAGGGAGGGACCAGAGAAAGGCAAAGCCTAATGCAAGGAAATCCAAAATATGATGCAAGAAGTGAATGGAGAAATAGTCAAGGAAATAGATAGCTTAAAGAAAAAACAATAAAAAGTTTAGGAAACTTTGGACACACTTTTAGAAATGTGAAATGCTCTGGAAAGTCTCAGCAATAGAATTGAACAAGTAGAAGAAAAAAATTCAGAGCTTGAAGACAAGGTCTTCAAATTAACCCAACCCAAAGAAGGCAAAGAAAAAGAGTAAGAAAATACGAACAAGGCCTCCAAGAAGTCTGAGATTACATTAAATGACCAAACCCAAGAATAATCGGTATTCCTGAGGAAGAAGAGAATTCTAAAGGCTTGGAAAACATATTTGGAGGAGGAGTAGAGGAAAACTTTCCCAGCCTTGCTAGAGACCTAGACATCCGAACACAAGAAGCACAAAGAACACCTGGGAAATTCATTACAAAAAGATCTTCACCCAGGCACACTGTATTCAGTTTATCCAAAGTTAAGATGAAGGAAAGAATTTTAATAGCTGTGAGACAGAAGCACCAGGTAACCTATAAAGGAAAACCTATCAGATTAACAACATACTTCTCAGCAGCAGCCTCAGCAAGCTAGAAAGATTGGGGCACTCCTTCAGCCTCCTCAAGCAATATGATTATCAGCCAAGAATTTTGTATCCAGCGAAACTAAGCATCATATATGAAAGAAAGATACAGTCGTTTTCAGACAAACAAGCGCTGAGAGAATTCACCATTACCAAGCTACCACTACATGAACTGCTAAAAGGAGCTCTAAATCTTGAAACAAATCCTGGAAACACATCAAAACAGAACCTCTTTAAAGCATAAATCATACAGTACCTATACAACAAAAATACAAGTTAAAAAGCAAACAAACAAACAAACAAACAACAACAAAAAAAAACCCACCAAAGTACACAGGCAACAAAGAACATGATGAATGCAATGGTACCTCAAATTTCAATACTAACAGTGAATATAAATGGCCTAAATGCTCCACTTAAAAGATACAGAACCGCAGAATGGATAAGAACTCATCAACCAACTATCTGCCGCCTTCAGGAGACTCACCTAACACATAAGGACTCACATAAACTTAAAGTAAAGGGGTGGAAAAGGGGATTTCATGCAAATGGATACCAAAAGCAAGCAGGGGCAGCTATTCTTATATCAGACAAAACAAACTTCAAAGCAACGGAGGTAAAAAGGGACAAAGAGGAACATTATATAATGGTAAAAGGTCTTGTCCAACAGGAAAATATCACAATCCTAAACATATATCTACCTAACACTGGAGCTCCCAAATTTATAAAGCAATTACTAATGGACCTAAGAAATGAGATAGATAGCAACACAATAGTAGTGGGGGACTTCAATACTCCACTGACAGCACTAGACAGGTCATCAAGACAGAAAGTCAACAAAGAAACAATGGATTTAAGCTACACCTTGGAACAAATGGACTTAACAGATATATACAGAACATTTCATCCAACAACCACAGGATACACATTCTATTCAACAGAGCCTGGAACTTTCTCCAAGACAGACCATACAATAGGCCATAAAACGAGCCTCAATAAATTTAAGAAAATTGAAATTATATCAAGCACTCTCTCAGACCACAGTGGAATAAAACTGGAAATCAACTCCAAAAGGAACCTTCAAAACCATGCAAATACATGGAAATTAAATAACCTGTTCCTGAATGAGCATTGGGTCAAAAACAAAATCAAGATGGAAATTTTAAAATTCTTCAAACTGAATGACAATAATGACACAACTTATTAAAACCTCTGGGATACAGCAAAGGCAGTGCTAAGAGGAAAGTTCATAGCCCTAAATGCCTACATCAAAAAGTCTGAAAGAGTACAAACAGGCAATCTATGGTCACACCTCAAGGAATCAGAGAAACACGAACAAACCAAACAAAACACAGCAGAAGAAAGGAAATAACCAAGGTCAGAACAGAACTAGATGATATTGAAAGAAACAAAAAAAAATGCAAAAGATAAATGAAACAAAGTCTGGTTCTTTGAAAAGATAAATAAAATTGATAGACCATTAGCAAGACTAATGAAGAAAAGAAGTGAGAAAATCCAAATAACCTCACTAAGAAATGAAACAGGAGATATTACAACTGACACCACTGAAATACAAAACATCATTCAAGGCTACTATGAACACTTTTACACACATAAACTAGAAAACCTAGAAGAGATGGATAAATTCCTGGAAAAATACAACCCTCCTAGCTTAAATCAGGAAGAGTTAGATACCCTGAACAGACCAATAACAAGCAGAGAGATCAAAATGGTAATTAAAAAATTACCAACAACCAAAAAAGTCCAGGACCAGACAAATTCACAGAAGAATTCTGCCAGACATTCAAAGAAGAAATCGTACCAATCTTTTTGACAGTTTTCCACAAGATAGAGAAAGAAGGAACCCTCCCTAATTCATTCTATGAAGCCAGCATCATCCTAATACCAAAACCAGGAAAGGACATAACTAAAAAGGGAAACTGCAGATCAATATCCTTGATGAACATAGATGCTAAAATCCTTAACAAAATACTAGCCAACTGAATCCAACAACATATTAAAAAGATAATCCACCATGATCAAGTGGGTTTCATACCAGGGATGCAGAGGTTGTTTAACATACGCAAGTCAATAAATGCGATACACCACATAAACAGAATTAAAAACAAAAATCACATTGTCATCTTGATAGATGCAGAAAAAGCTTTTGACAAAATCCAGCATCACTTTATGATTAAAACTCTCAGCAAAATCAGCATACAAGGGACATACCTTAATGTAATAAAAGCCATCTATGACAAACCCACAGTCAACATAATATGGAGTGGGGAAACGTTGAAAGCATTCGCTCTGAGAATTGGAAAAAGACAGGGATGCCCACTCTCACCACTCCTCTTCAACATAGTGCTGGAAGTCCTAGCCAGAGCAATCAGACAAGAGAAAGAAATAAAGAAATAAAGGGCATCCAAATCAGTAAAAAGGAAGTCAAACTGTCACTGTTTGCTGATGATATGATCATTTACCTTGAAAACCCTAAGGGCTCCTCCAGTAAGCTCCTAGAACTGATAAAAGAATTCAGAAAAGTTTTCAGATACAAGATTAATGTACACAAATCAGTAGCTCTTCTATACACCAACAGTGACCAAGCAGAGAATCAAATCAAGAACTCAATCTCTTTTACAATAGCTGCAAAAATATATAAAATACCTGTGAATATATCTAACAAAGGAGTCAAAAGACCTCTATAAAGAAAACTGCAAAACACTGCTGAAAGAAATCATAGATGACACGAACAAATGGAAACACATCGCATGCTCATTCATGGGTAGAATTGATATTGTAAAAATGACCATACTGCCAAAAGCAATCTACAAGTTCAATGCAATCCCCATCAAAATACCACCATCATTCTTCGCATAATTAGAAAAAACAATTCTAAAATTCATATGGAACCAAAAAAGAGGCCACATAGCCAAAGCAAGACTAAGCAAAAATAACAAATCTGGAGGCATCACACTACCTGATTTCCAACTACACTATAAGGCCATAGTCACCAAAACAGCATGGTACTGGTATAAAAATAGACACATAGACCAATGGAACAGAATAGAGAATCCAGAAATAAACCAAAATACTTGCAGCCAACTGCTCTTCAACAAAGCAAACAAAAACTTAAAGTGGGGAAAGGACACCCTTTTCAACAAATAGTGCTGGGATAATTGGCTAGCCACCTGTAGGAGAATGAAACTGGATCCTCATCTCTCAATTTATACAAAAATCAACTCAAGATGGATTAGGGGCTTAAACCTAAGACCTGAAACTATAAAAATTCTAGAAGATAATCTTGGAAAAACCCTTCTAGACATTGGCTTAGGAAAGGAATTCATGACCAAGAACCCAAAAGCAAATGCAATAAAAATAAAGATAAATAACTGGTACCTAACTAAACTAAAGAGCTTTTGCACAGCAAAATGAACAGTCAGCAGAGTAAACCACAACCCATAGAGTGGGAGAAAATCTTCACAATCTATACATCTGGCAAAGGACTCATATCCAGAATCTACAACGAACTCAAACAAATCAGTGAGAAAAAAACAAACACTCCCATCAAAAAGTGGGCTAAGGAGATGAATAGACAATTCTCAAAAGAAGGTATACAAATGGCCAACAAACATATGAAAAAAAATGCTTAACATCACTAATGTTCAGGGAAATGCAAATCAAAATCTCAAAACCATAATGTGATACCACCTTACTGCTGCAAGAATTGTCATAATAAAAATAGTAATAATAATAAAAAACAGTAGATGTTGGCATGGATGCAGTGAACAGGGAACACTTCTACACTGCTGGTGGGAATGTAAACTAGTACACCCACTATGGAAAACAGTGTGGAGATTCCTTAAATAATTAAAGTAGAATGACTATTTGATCCAACAATCCCACTACTGGGTATCTACACAGAGCAAAATAAGTCATTACTCAAAAAAACATACTTGTATATGCATGTTTATAGCAGCACAATTCACAATCGCAAAATCGTGGAACCAACCCAAATGCCCATCGATCAACGAGTGGATAAAGAAAC
Source organism: Pan paniscus (assembly GCF_029289425.2). Lineage (NCBI taxonomy): Eukaryota > Metazoa > Chordata > Mammalia > Primates > Hominidae > Pan > Pan paniscus. Next base: position 40,995,309 of record NC_073272.2, read on the forward strand.
TGTGGTATATACAATGGAATACTACATAGCCATAAATAGGAATGAATTAACAGCATGTGCAGTAAGCTGGATGAGATTGGAGACTATTATTCTAAGTGAAGTAACTCATGAATGGAAAACCAAATATCATATGTTCTCACTGATATGTGGGAGCTAACCTATGAGGACACAAAGGCATGAGAATGATACAATGGACTTTGGGGACATGGGGAAAGAGTGAGAGAGGGGTGAGGGATAAAAGACTACAAATACGTTGCAGTGTATACTGCTTGGGTGATAGGTGCACAAAAATCTCACAAATCACCACTAAAGAACTTACTCATGTAACCAAATACCACCTGTATCCCAATAACTTACGGAAAAAAATAAAAATTAATCAACATCTAAATATAAAAAAAGAAGGAAGGAAGAAAAAAAAGTATCAAGGTCATCATCCCTTCCTTAGGATTTCTGGTAGATCTATGGATTGATCTCATCCTATTCCATTGAGTCAATCATGACATCCAGAAGACTTATCTCTCTTTGTGCAGTATGGGCTTTTGACACAATCAAGTTTATCTTTATTTTTACATGAATATGTTCTTTAGTGGTGATTTCTGAGAGTTCAGTGCACCCATCACCTGAGCAGTTTACACTGTACCCAGTGTGTAGTCTTTTATCCCTCACCCGCCTCCCACACTTTCCCTTGAGTTCCCCAAAGTCCATTGTATCATTCTTATGCCTTTGCATCTTCATAGCTTAGCTCCTCTTATGAGTGAGAACATACAATGTTTGATTTTCCATTCCTGAGTTACTTCACTTAGAATAATGGTCTCCAATTCCACCCAGGTTGCTGCAAATGTCATTATTTCATTCCTTTTTATGGCTAAGTAGTATTCCATGGTACATATATTCAACATTTTGTTTATACACTCATTGATTGAGGGGCTTTTGAGCTGGTTTCATACGTTTGCAATTGCGAATTGTGCTGCTATAAACATGCATGTGCAAGTATCTTTTTTTGTATAATGACTTCTTTTCTTCTGGGTAGATACCCAGGAGTGGGATTGCTGGATCAAATGGTAGATCTACTTTTAGTTCTTTAAGGAATCTACACACTGTTTTCCATGGTGGTTGTACTAGTTCACATTCCCACCAACAGTGTAAAAGTGTTCCCTTTTCAACACCACATCCATGCCAACATCTACTATTTTTTTATTATGGCCATTCTTGCAGCAGTAAGGTAGTATCTCATTGTGGTTTTGATTTGCATTTCCCTAATAATTAGTGATATTCAGTATTTTTTCATATGTTTGTTGGCCATTTGTAAATCTTCTTTTGAGAATTGTCTATTCATGTCCTTATCCCAATTTTTGCTGGGATTATCTGTTTTTTTTTCTTGCTGATTTGTTTGAGTTCCTTGTAGATTCTGGACACTAGTCCTTTGTCAGAAATATAGATTGCGAAGATTTTCTCCCCATCTGTGGGTTGTCTGTTTACTCTGCTGATTATTTCTTTTGCTGTGCAGAAGCTTTTTAGTTTAATTAAGTCCCATCTATTTATCTTTGTTGCATTTACTTTTGGGTTCTTGGTCATGAAGTCTTTGCCTAAGCCAGTGTCTGGAAGGGTTTTTCCAATGTTATCTTCTAGAATTTTTATGGTTTCAGGTTTTAGATTTAAGTCTTTGATCCATCTTGAGTTGATTTTTGTATAAGGTGAGAGATGAGGATCCAGTTTCATTCTTCTACATATGGCTTGCCAATTATCCCAGCACCATTTGTTGAAAAGAGTGTCCTTTCCCCACTTTAAGTTTTTGTTTGCTTTGTTGAAGATCTGTTGGGGATAAGTATCTGGCTTTATTTTCGTGTTCTTTATTCTGTTCAATTAGTCTATACGCCTATTTTTATACCAGTACCATGCTGTTTTGGTTACTACGGCCTTATAGTATAAAGTCGGGTATTGTGATGCCTCCAGATTTGTTATTTTTGCTTAGTCTTGCTTTGGCTATGCAGGCTCTTTTTTGTTCCATATGAATTTTGGGATTTTTTTTTTAGTTCTGTGAAAAATGATGGTGGTATTTTAATGGGAATTGCATTGAATTTGTAGATTGTTTTTGGCATTATGATCATTTTCAAAATATTGATTCTACCCATCCATGAGCATGGGATGTGTTTCCATTTGTTTGTGTCATCTGTGATTTCTTTCAGCAGTGCTTTGTAGTTCTCTTGTAGAGGTCTTTCACCTATTTGGTTAGGTATAATCCTAAGTATTTTATTTTAATTTTTGCAACTGTTATAAAAGGGGTTGAGTTCTTGATTTGATTCTGAGCTTGGTCGCTGTTGGTTTATAACAGGGCTACTGATTTGTGTACATTAATTTTGTATCCTGAAACTTTGCTGAATTCATTTACCAGTTCTAGGAGCTTTTTGGATGAGTCTTTTGGGTTTTCTAGGTATATGATCATGTATGTCTCAGCAAACAGTGACAGTTTGACTTCCTCTTTACCAATTTGGATGCCATTTATTTCTTTCTCAGGTCTGGTTGCTTTGGCTAGGACTTCCAGTACTATGTTGAATAGAAGAGGGGAAAGTGGGTATCCTTATCTTGTTCCAGTTCTCAGGAGGAGTGTTTTCAACTTTTCCCCGTTTAGTGTAATGTTGGCTGTGGCTTTTATTACCTTAAGGTATGTCCCATCTATGCCAGTTTTGCTGAGGGTTTTAATCATAAGGGGATGCTGGATTTTGTCAAATGCTTTTTCTCCATCTATTGAGATCATCATGTGATTTTCGTTTTTAATTCTGTTTATGTGGTGTATTACATTTTATTGACTTGCATATGTTAAACCATCCCTACATCCCTTGTGTAAAACCCACTCGGTCATGGTGCATTATCTTTTTGATATGCTGTTGGATTTGGTTAGCTAGTATTTTGTTGAGAAATTTTGCATCTGTGTTCATCAGGAATATTGGTCTGTAGTTTTCTTTTTTGTTATGTCTTTTCCTGGTTTTGGTATTACGGTGATACTGGCTTCATAGAATGATTTAGGGGAAATTCCCTATTTCTCCATCTTTTGGAATAGTGTCAATAGGATTGGTACCAATTCTTCTGTGAATGTCTGATAAAATACAGCTGTGAACCCATCTGGTCCTGGACTTTTTTTTTGTTGGTACCTTTTTAATTACCATTTCAATCTTGCTGCTTATTATTGGTCTGTCAAGAGTTTCTATTTTTTCTGGTTTAATCTAGGAATAAATAGATTGTTGTTTATTAGGTTAAATAGGCTGTATATTTTGAGAAATTTATCCATCTCCTCTAGGTTTTCTAGTTTATTCATGTAAAGGTATTCATAGTAGACTTGAATGATCTTTTGTATTTCTGTGGTATTGGTCGTAATATCTCCAGTTTAATTTCTAATTGAGCTTATTTGGATCTTTTCTCTTCTTTTCTTGGTTAATCTTGCCAATGGTCTATCAATTTTATTTATCTTTTCAAAAAACCAGCTTTTCGTTTCATTTATCTTTTGTATTTTTTTGTTTCAATTTTATTTAGTTCTGCACTGAGCTTTGTTGTTTCTTTTCTTCTGCTGGGTTTGGGTTTGGTTTGTTCTTGTTTCTCTAGTTCCTTGAGGTATGGCCTTAGTTTGTCTATTTGTGCTCTTTCAGACTTTTTGATGTAGGCATTTAATGCTATGAACTTTCCTCCTAGCACTGTTTTTGCTGTATCCCAGAGGTTTTGATAGGTTGTGTCACTGTTATCATTCAGTTCAAATAATTTTTTAATTTCCATCTTGATTTTATTGCTGATGCAATGATCATTCAGGAGCAGATTATTTAATTTCCATGTATTTGCATGGTTTTGAGGATTCCTTTTGAAGTTTATTTCCAGTTTTATTCCACTATGGTCTGAGAGAGTACTTCATATAATTTCAATTTTCTTAAATTTGTTGAGGCTTCTTTTGTGGTCTGTCATATGGTCTATCTTGGAGAATGTTCCATGTGCTGATAGAGTATATACTCTGCAGTTGTTGGGTAGAATGTTCTGTAAATATCTGTTAATTCCATTTGTTCTAGGGTATATTTTAAGTCCATTACTTCTTTGTTGACTTTCTGTCTTGATGACCTGTCCAGTGCTGTCAGTGGTATATTGAAGACCCCCACTATTATTGTGTTGCTGTGTATCTCATTTCTTAGGTCTAGTAGTAACTGTTTTATAAATTTGGGAACTCCGGTGTTAGGTGCATATATATTTAGGATTGTGATATTTTCCTGTTGAACTAGTCTTTTTATGATTATATAATGCCCATATTTTCCTGTTGGGCTAGTCCTTTTATCATTATATAATGTCCCTCTTTGTCTTTTTTAACTGCTGTTGCCTTAAAATTTGTTTTGTCTGATATAAGAATAGCTACTCCTGCTCACTTTTGGTGTCCATTTGCATGGAATATCTCTTTCTGCCCTTTTACCTTAAGCATGTTGGACACGATGGAGTTTAAATGTGGATCTTGCACCAGCATTCACTTGCCATTTAACCTTGAATAAACTCTCAAGTTATCGACCTCCCAAATTTCTGTGCTCCTATCTGTAGGAAAGGATAATAGAGCCATCGTTACAAGATGGCTGTGGGAATCAAATGAGACATTAAAATGAATAGTCATAGTAAGGGCTTAGTAAATAATAGAGTTGCTGTTTTGTGGTGGTGAGGGCTCTGCTGCCTTTGCACAATCAAGGAACCAAAAAAAAATCAGGAAAGAGAATAAAGGGAAAAATTGTCACATGGCTTAATCCACCTGATGTGTTTAATAAAACTAAAAATTATGTAGCACATCACAGTACAGACACAGATACCATCTCTCGCTCTGTGAGGTAGACTTCATGGGAACTCCTTTCACAGACAAGGAAACTGAGGCATAGGAGTGAAAATGGTTTTCACAAGGTCCCACAGCTGATTAGTGATGAAGTTAGGACTACAAACTGGGTCTCGTCTCTCCTAAACCTATGTTCTTCCCACTGTGCTGATGAAGAAAATGCAAAGTAAGGAACTGCCAAAGATTCTAGCACAGTCCAAGAGACAATTGCAAGGTCTAAACCAGGCAGCTGGTGCCAGTTGGGGCGAGAAACACGGACATAATTATTTTCCTGGGAACAAAACTTCAGTACGTTACAAAGGAGAGATCCAAGGGAAAAGGTAAGTTTTAATGCCCAGGGAGGAAAGAAAATTAAGTAGAGTGTGTGTGTGTGTGTGTGTGTGTGTGTGTGTGTGTGTGTGTGTAGAGAGAGAGAAAGAGGGAAGGAAAGAAAACAGCAAGAATATAAATGTGTGTGTCTGTCACCAGCTGGGTTTCCTGGGAAGAAAACTTTGAGACTGAGGTTAGTGTGCAGGATGTGGATTAAGGAGGGACCTTGGGATCAACATCTGGGAAATGAGAGGAAGGAAGCTAGAATGGCCAGACAGAGCTCACCAGCTGCTGGGAAGCAGGGCCAACCCCATGGGGAGCTGTGGAGCTAGAATGGTCCTTCCAAGATAGGTCAAGATGGTCAAGCCTTTACAATCTTGTAGAAATCACCCACTGTATATGAGCTTCCCCAAGAAGGTGCAAAGTTCTTTCTGCCACTGAGGCCAGCCTGGAAAAGGCTGACAGCTGAGAGTGTCCACTGATGGCACTCCCAGCAGCTGGGAAACAAGTCCTTCCTTGATGGTGCATCTGAATATGTTGTCAGTGTGTTTACCAAAATTGATCCGTGTGAGTGTTTGTGTCTGTGTGAGTATACTTACATGGTGTGCATGTGTGTGATCTCTGCCCTCCCAGTTGAAACTGGGCTCCTGCACTGAGTGTCCATGCAAGCCATTGGCCCTCCAATAATGTTGTCTCTGCCAGTGTGGGCAGGGTCTGGGTGGCAAGGCAGCTGTGAGCACCAAGCCTGCCCACAGAAGAACTGCCAGACACAGGCCCAGAGCCACACACTGGCAGCTGGCAGGGCAGGGACCCTGCATCAGGATCTAAGAACAAACTGTGCAGATAGGCCAAGCATAGACACAGAAACAGGAGAAGATGCTCTGCCAGAGAGCAGCTCAGGGATCATGAAACTCTGAGAGGGCAGAGAGAAGAAAGCAAGAGAGATAGACACATATACACACATACCCACAGAGACAGGGAGAGACATGCGGAGACATCCACACACAAAGAGGGAACAAAACGGTATGAGTCAGACAGGATCAAAGAGAGACAGAGAAAAAACAGACAGACGGACAGACAGACAGACAGACACACACACACACACAGAGAGAGAGAGAGAGAGAGGGAGAGAGAGAGAGAGAACAAACACTAAGAGAAAGAGAAAAAAGAGCAAGCAGAGAGAGACAGACATGACAGAGACAGAGACAGATGGAGCGAGACACATGAAGAACAAATAGAGAAACACAGAGGAGCAAAGACAGACAGAACAGAGAGACATACATGACAAAGAGCAACTGAGAGGGAGACAGGCAGAGACCTAGAAAGACACAAGGAGACAGAAAGAGAGGCTGAGAGAGATAGAGGTTGAACTTGGGAGTCCAGACACTAAAAGAATCTCGATGCTGGTAAAGAAGATATGAGTTTCCTTCAGAACCCCTTCTTTAAATCCAAACATTTTCTTTAGAAATTACCCTGTTTCTTTATCATCGGATCCCAGAAACTGTAGTAACTTACTCCAGACAGGAAGAGTGAAAACCAACTCTCACCTAGGCCCCCAGGGCAAAGAGAGGGAAAGCTTTGGTGGGAGAGATCTCCCTGGCTCAGTCTCATGGGAAAACTGGGTTCCATTGAGCCCACCACAGGGAGTGGGGCTAAATTCCTTCCCTCCAGCTCCCTTCCCAGAGGCCCCCTCTCATGCATAGTCTCCCCTGGCCCCTTTCCTGGAATGCTTACCCGTACACTGAAACCACTCGCATTACTGTAGGCTGAGCTGCAGAGAGTATCCAAGTCAGTGAGGGCCGAGGCCTGAAGCCAGTCTGGCAGGTACAGGGGCAAAGCTGAACTGTGGACCTCTCTCAGCAGCACCTGATTAGAAAAGGGGACACCTGCTCCAGCAAATGACTTGGAGATGCTAATAGGAACATAGCAGAGTAAAGAGGTGGAGAGAGAACACCAGCAGGCCAAAACCAGATATCAGCAGGTGGAAGAGAAGCCAGACCAGGAGAAGCCCAAGAAGATGCCTTTGGGCATGGAGGGATTGGGGGCAGGAATCTCAGACATAGAAAATCACCAATTACAAATGCAGTGCCACCGTGCTGGTGACATGCTAGAGGAACTCCTGCAGCTTCTAAGAAGTGAGAGAGAAAATTTGGCTGCTCTCTGCAACTAGGCTGGGCTGGATCAAGCCAGACCCAATAGTTGGAGATGAATCTGGGGGCGGTGTACTGCCCAGGACACACCTGCCCTCTTCCTGGGAGCAAGGGATTCTGTGTTGCCTCAGCCTACCAGGGAGAGGAGCTGAAGATAGGGGTCTCCTGCCCTGTATCTGAGGACAAACTATGTCCTTGGGATGTCGGGAGCAGAGGAGAAGACAGGAAGCTTTGCAATCCAGAAGGACTGGAGTCCTGTCCATCCCAGAGGCACATGTAGACCCTCTTTACATCTAGGTTTCTGAACTTCCTCAGCACACATTATCTTTATTCGTCTCCTTTTGCTAGTTTATGCCTTCTGTGTCAAATTTAAGCTTCCTCTCCCCTAGTGGATGAAAGCTATCTCCCTCTGCCCAGGTATGAATGTAGGTGCAAGATAGGTTCCTGAGAAGTTACACATGGCATCCTAATTTGAATGCCATAATGACAATCAATGCTTAACCCAACTGAGTGGTGAATTTCCTAAAGCACAGAATTCCCTCCTCATTTATCTTTTATTCTAAGCTGGATCTTGATGCCCTACTCTAAAAGTACTAAAATTGAAGTATACCTGTATGCCTTCAAAACCAGTGCTTCTCAAATTTTAATGTACATATGAGTCACTTGGGGATCTTGTTAAAATGCAAAGCCTCATTTGGTAGGTCTGCGTAGGGCTTGAGATTCTGAATTTCCAACCAGTTCCCAAGTGATGCTGATGCTGCTGGTCCATAAACCACACTTTGAATAGCAAAGGCCTAAACCACTACAGTTAATTGTGAAACATGGCCCAAGAGCACCAGGCTTTATTCCTAGACACCTGTCTCCTTAACATGTTTGCAAATGCAAGGGTCCTCCACAGGCTGGAACATGCAGTAGATGAGAAAAGCGTGTTTGACATCTGTTTCAAGGAGGCATCATGGTGTAATGGACACAAGGGCCTTTGGATCCAAACAAACTTGATCTCTAATTCCTCCTCCACTATGTGCTATGTGCAAACTACATAGCTTTGTTTAAAGTCACTTTTTCCCATTTCTGGCTTCCAGATGTCTCATTTGTAGAGTGGAGATATTATATGTTGCCAAAATGTGGGGGAGAATTCAAGGTAAGGAATATGCAGGTGAATCCAGCTGAGTCCATGACCCTTTCCTAACCCCTTCCATCCTCACCTTCCTCTAAACACCAGTTCTTATAATCTGAAATTTTTGTCAATCAATTATATTTGGACTGCCATGTGCTGCCTTTAAACAATGTCGTCTTCTTGTAAATTTTTACTTCTCCTTGTATTCTCCTCAACAAGAATATGAGCTTGTCTTCAAGTTATTAAATATAGTGCTTTAAATTTCACTGTTGATCACTAAATACAAGTTCAATGGATGGATGGATGGATGGATGGATGAATGGAGCAAGTCATACACATGTGATGGTATCTTCTTCAACCACTGTATGAAGCATGAAGCTTGGTGGATGTTGCAGCCCCTCCCTCAATCTCCCTGAAGCCATCAGTCACTGCTACCAAATCAAGGAGATGCTATGCAAGTTGCAGACAAGTGGCCCATTGGAGAGTGAGAGGGCAGTAACTTTAGAAAGCCCAAGATCTCAACCAAGGGTGGCCACATTATTCAGGGTTATTTTTTTTTAAAGAAATGTAGACCAAGATCCAATTCTTCCATCGTGATGGAAATGAGAGGGTCCCAATTCTTCCCAGCTCCTGTGAAGAGCAGGAACTGGGGTTACTCAGGCCACCTCATGGCAAGTATAAATCATGGGGCTGCCACTGCACAGAAGAGGCTAGGGCCTACTTTGCATGTTTGGAAAGTGTCTAGCTATACTTGTTACAAACTGTTGCAAAAAGACCCACTAGAATAATTAAGAAACTTACTCTTTATCCCACAAGTACCCTAGGATGATGCCTTTCAGAGGTTCATTACTTCTACTAGAGACCTGCACTTCATTTTTAAGGATTAGGGGCTGAGCTGACTACGAAATCTACCCTTGTTAACCACACCAACCCACTCTTTCCAGCAGCAGAAGAGGTGCTATTCAGATCTCTATTCAATGAGTATCTATCTGGACCTACTGAAAAAGAACAAATTTGCTTCAAGAGCCTTAGATAAACAATGCTCTTATTCACTCAAAACGCAAGTATGTCCTCAGAATGAGGATTCAAGACAATATTTATCAACTTGGCAAGTACATCTTCTGGCTTTTTTGAAATTACTAATTGTTATGGCATTACATTTGCTCTCTTTGATATGTTTCTGATATCCTTGGCTTTGTAGGAAAGTCCAGACTTAGGTCTGACAAAAAAGGTTCTGGAGAATGGTTGACCTCTTGGGGTCCCATCCCATTTCTGTGGCCTCTTCTATAGCTGTTTTAGCCTAGATCTTTTCTGCTCCTCCCCAAGGAGAGGTCCTCAGCTTTTCCTCCATCTCTCAGATGAAGGGAGAGGGCCAAATGATGGCTTGGCCTCCTTCCAGTTCTCTGAGTCCATGCATTAAGAGGCTGTTTTAAATTCAACACCCAGAAAATTTATTTTCCTCCATATCTTGAGGCTGCAGCATGAGAAAGATATCCTGAGTAGGAGCCGACAGGAAATTTGAAAGCAAAGAGCAGAGCCACTGGTTTAAGAAGTCATGGCACAAATGAATCAAAATGGACCTTAAAGATCTCTAGAGCCACTGGACTCCTTCATGTTATAAACAAGAAAACTAGAAAGAACTAAAAGTGGCCCCATTTTTTCTTCTTGTTTAAAAGAGGTTATTGTACAGCACTTGCTTAAAAAAAATTCCAACTATACAGTATGTGGTTGTTGTATTTAAAGAAAGTTCATCTTAATGTTTCATCTTCAGTTGTCATCTGTGGCAGGCTGTTACATTTTCCTCGCCTCCTCCCCCAATGAACCATGTCTCATATTACTGATTTCTTTATGGAGTCCCCTCTCACAATGACTTTGAGATTGACCTTAGTTTTGGCCAATGGGGCACTAGCAAGCATGAAGCAAGTTAAGGCTTAATCATCACTTGCACATTAGGTCTTGTCCTCTTGTACACTCAGTTTTTTGAGTACTCCCTCTCAGAACCCAGATGCCATGCTAGGAGAAGCCCAAGACATATGAGGAGGACATGTGGCAGAGCACTAAGGTTCTCAACCACAACCCTGACTGAGCTTCCAGCAAAAAGCCAGCACCAACTTGGCAGCCACATGAGTGAGCCATCTTGAAAGTGGATCCTTCATCCCAGGTTGAGCCACTTCAGTGGATGCCACATGGAGCAGAGACGAGCCTTCTTTGACAAGCTCTGCTTAAATTGCAGAATTGTGAGCAAATAAGTGATTGCTGTTATTTTAAGCCGCTAATGTATAGGGTTGTTTGGTTACATAGTGGTAGATAACTAGGACACCGTGTTCATGCTCAGAGGAGTCTGGTCCGACTCTCTGGGTCTGAAAGAATTCCTAAGGGGAGTCTCCATACTGCCTCATGGGGTTTCCTCTGGGGATTCAGTTGAGTGTCTTCAATCCCATTGTGGTGAGCCAGGAGAACTGTTAAACAGCTTTCAAATTTCACCTTTGCAGTAATAATGGCTAGTTTGGTTCTCTGTGTGTGTGTCTTTGTGAATATAAGTTTGTTTTCTTTCCCAAGATAAATATCTTTTTGCATAGACAAATAAGGGCTGGTAAGATAGAAAGAGCTGATTTAGGGAAAGATTCTGTAGTTTGCTTGCTTATCAGGTGCTTATGGGGTTTAAATGCATCAAGGTCCCAAACCTAAAGGTTAATGTTTTGACACTGAAAATCCATCAGTCAGGGGTTGAGGACGAGAGGACAGTTTGCATTAATTATTAGTCTGGCTCTTAATTTCAATCAATGAAAATGCCAGAATGACGGAGGTGTTTGGGCTGAATAATAATTAGCAAGGCTGACATGGGCCTAAACAAAGAGTTGCAGGAGAGGAGGACAGTGTCTGCTAGCAGGCCATGGGCTAAGAAGGCAAGGCTGGGGCTTCATTGGAAAGAAAAGCAAGAGTCTTGCCCAGAGACCCCTGGCCTTTTCCAGAGTCATCTGGAGAGGCTGAGAGGGGAAGAGGAGGCACGCAGGACAGGGCAGGGCAGGGCCAAGCTGCTGCTCTGCAAGTCTGGGCCATGGAAATTTGCAGTCTCTAGAGCATTCTTAGCATCACTGAGCTTTTGAATCTGCCTATTGTTACTCTTTTGGAAATGGGCCAACTTGTGTATGCTTTCCTGTATCTAAACACAGCCTCACTGTGGGACCGGGGATGTCCTCTTGGACCTTAAATATCAGCTGTCCCAAGGAACCCTTTTTATATGCAAGTGAGTGAAGTGAAGCTGAGAGACTGGGGAGGCCTTGGTCAAAGTCACACGGCTGGGAAGGACAGAGATAGTAGAACACCCAGGTCTTCTCACTCCCCCAACCCCAGTTGTCCTTTCGCCAGGCCCCAGTGTTTGGTAGCTTTGCATAAATTAATTATCCTAATGTATTTCTACCTTCTAACTGTGGGCAGGACACCAACCAGTTAGATATTTCCCTGGTAGGAAAGAGGAGAGGGCAATTTGGGATAGATGGATGTTGGTTGCTTGGGTGAGACAGGACTCACTAATAGCTGGAAGGAGTAGCTAGCTAATTCCCGGGATTTGCAAGAACCCAGGTGTTTTTGCTCTGAAAGCTTGTCTTAAATTCCACTAGGAAATATTATATTTGTAGTAAATATTTCTATCTTTCTATGGTCCTTTAAACTACATAAATGCCCCAGAAGGAGACAGTATGAAAGTAATTCATTTACATCTTAGCATGAATTAACACAATCAACCCCTCTACTCCTTTAACAAATAGATATTGAGCACCTTCTTTTCTCCAGACTCTGGGACTCCAAAGTGAAGTCTGTGCCTTGAAAAGCTCATGATCTCTTAGGGGAGGCAGACATATGATGGCAATACCAGAAATGGCCTTTGTTGAGCATCTTCTCTGCTTTGGGCACTGAATTTAAAAAAATAAAAATCAGTTCTAACTAACTCTCCCTCTTCATGGTATTATCTCCAGGTAGATAATTCAGTACTGCAATAGACTGAATATCTGTGTCCCCATGAAATTCACATGTTGAAATCCAACCCCCAAGGTAATTGTATTTAAGAGGTGGGGCCTTTAGGAGATGATTGGATCATGAGAACAGAACCCTCATGAATGGAAGTGTGCCCTTATAAAAGAGGCTAAGAGAGCTTCCTCATCCCTTCCACCATGTGAAGACACAGTGAGAAGACACCATCTATGAACCAGGAAGCGAGCCCTCACCAGACACACCTGCCACTGCCCTGATCTAGGACTTCCCAGAGTCTAGAACTCTGAGAAATCATTTTTTGTTGTTTGTAAGCCATCCAGTCTATGGAACTTTATTATAGCAGCCCAATCAAACTAAGACAAACATCTTCCCAAGGCCACATAGCTAGTGAGTTGCTAGAATTCGGAGCCAGACCTGTCTGATTCCCAAGCCTGAGTGTTTTCTACCACCTCACACAGTGGCTCAAAGCCTAACTAAGATTTGCACTAGCTGTGATGGAAGGAGAGTTTCTGGAAAGAGCAAGTCCAGTTGCTTGAACTTCAAAGCCACTGGACAGGTAAGGGTAAGAAGATAGAGAGAGGGCATCTGGCATTTTGGGGAAAGAATATTATAGACAGAGGGGAAAGCCTGGGCAAAGGCATAGAAGGAGGAAAGCAAGCTTTGTTTTCAGGAAACTACAAGTAGTTCCTCATGACTGAAGCCAAGAGCATAAGGTTAATCTGCCCAGAAAACTAAGTTAGGCAGGCAGGCAGGAACCAGCTCTCCCAGGGTAGTACTAAGAAAAATCTAGGTTTTTATCCTGAGACTGGGGGAAGTCTTTGGCAAATATTAAATGGAAGAGTGCTTAAAAGATATAGCTTTTAAAGAAACAACAGACACTGGGGTGTACTTGATGGGGGAGGGTGGGAGGAGGGAGAGGAGCAGAAAAGATAACTATTGGGTACTGAGATTAATACCTGGGTGATGTAATAATATGTACAACAAACCCCTATCCATGACCTGTGTTTATCTATGTAACAAGCCTTCACATGTACCCCAAGACTAAAATAAATGTTTTAAATAATTCGAAAAATTAAAATATATATAGAGAGAGAGCTTTAAAGTCCAGGATTTCCAGAGCCCAATGCTTAAGAATGTAGGTCTTGGTATCAAATCTGGGGTCTCTCCTGCTTCACAACTATAGAAGGAGTTATTTGTTCTCTTTCCCACTGGAATCTAAGCTCTCTGAGATCAGTGACTGATATGGTTTGCATCTGTGTCCCCACCCAAATCTCATGTGCAATTGTAATCCCCAGTGTTGGAAGTGGGTCCTGGTGGGAGGTGATTGGATCATGGGGGCAGTTTCTAAGTTTAGCACCATCTTCCTTGTGCTGTTCTCATGATAGAGTTCTCACAAGATTTGGTTGTTTAAAAGTTTATAGCACCTTCCCATTCTCTCTCTCTTCCTCCTGCTCCAGCCATGTAAAATGTGCCTGCTTCCCTTTTGCCTTCTGCCATGATTATAAGTTTCCTGAGGCCTTCCCAGCCATGCTTCCAGTACAGCCTGTGGAACCGTGAGACAACTAAACCTCTTTTCTTTATAAATTACCCAGTCTCGGGTATTTCTTTATAGCAGTGCAGGAACAGACTAACACAGTGACCATGTCTTATTGATCACTGCTGTAACCATGGGATCTGGAAGTCTCTGGCACATAGTATATACTTGTGGAAGACTTTTTGTTGCTCCTTCAAATCCATTCCTCTTTTCCTTCTGGACACACCAACCCTCCACATAGAGATGACATTTTCAGCCTCCTTTGCAGCTAGATGTGGCCATGCAATTAAGCTTTCACCAATAGAGTGAAAGTGGAAGATGTGTGTGCAACTTTGCCTCACGTGCTTTAAAAATTGCTTGCCCTGAAGTTCCTCTATTACCTTTCCACAAGCTAGAACACAAATGAGCCCATGGCCTGGCTTTGACCTTACTGATAACAGCAACACTCTAACAGATAGGAGAGCACAAAAATGAAGGATCTTGGATTCCTGAAGAACCACATGGAGCCAAGCTGCCCTGCAAACCAGGACCACTAACCTTAGAATTATTATATGAGAGACAAATGAATTTCTCTGTTTTGTAAGCCTCTGCACTAGGGGATCTTTTGTTACAGTGGCTTAGCCTTTATCCTAACTAATACAATGCTCAGTAAATATTTGTTAAATGAATGAAGTGTATGTTTCTGCAAATGCTATCAGAATCTCATTTTATCTCTCTGACAAGACTGTACCTTTAGTGCAGGGACCCTATCTTTGTTTACTGTCCCCAAAGCACCCAGATTGGTGACAGGATCTTGTTGAATTGAATTAAATAGAAGAAACTTAATTCTGACTAGATGAGTCTCCCTAAACCAGCCATTTTAGTAGTCTACTTTGCCAGAAGGGGAGAAAGACTGTCTCCCTAGACTGGTAATAGTTAAAGAGTTTAGGAAGTATTTGACGGTCTTTGGATGAGAAGGAGAAGCACAAAGTGGAGACACCAGGACTAAGGTTAAAAACCTCATGGATGAGTTGAGAAAAGTTACAGAATTACAGCTGGCAGAGCTCAAGCTTTTGCACAGCACTGAAAAGTCACAGGGGAGAAAGGGAATCCTCTCTATGGAGAGAAGCACGCTGGCAGTGGAAGTGCATCAGATTTAACAACATTGCCACACACACACACAAAATCCTGTACTGCTGAGAACTCGTTAGTTACATCGGATGTGACATATGGGGGGGTAATATAGTCTGGAGCCTAGATTTCTTTAATTAACCAATAGCAATCAGGAGTGAGGGCAATTCCAGGGGAATGGTAATTGTCTGGAAGTTCTGGATGCCTGCAGGCTGAGCCGCAGGCCAAAAACCCAGCCAGCTCTGTCCCCGGGAAGCACGCTGAGCCAAGGTCACAACTGCCATTTTAAACAGGGTCTTTTTTCAAAAACGTTTAGATCACAGCTGATTGTTGTGGGTGAGGATTTCCTCTGTGATATATACAACCTTGGGAGAGTGTGTGTGCTGTTTGGGGCATCCCAAAGTACCACAGTAGTGAACATACAACCTGCTGGGGCTCTAGGGACCAAATTGTTTAGTCGCTGGGTGATCAGTGACTGGGAGAGGTCAAGCTGATTCAGAATTCTTTCATTTAACAAGTAGTTACTGTATAACTAGTACTGTAAGTCCTCACTTAATGTTGTCAATAGGGTCTTGGAAATTGACTTTAAGTGAAAGGACATACAGCAGGTCCTTGAATAAGCTCAATGTTATTTTTAGTAATGTTGATAAGAAAAAATAATTGGTTTCATTATACATCGTTTCACTTATATATATCAGGTTGGAGGCCGGGGCTAGATATTTAGGAAGCATTTTTAAATATTAGAAAAGAAATGCAAAAAAAAAAAGGCCCAGTGCAGTGGCTCACACCTGTAATTCTCACGCTTTGGGAGGTCAAGGAGGGCAGATGGCTTGAGCCCAAGTGTTTGAGACCAGCCTGGGCAACATGGTGAAACCCTGTCTCTACAAAAAAAAAAAAAAAAAAAATACTCAGGCAAGGTAAGGTGCTCCTGTAATCTCAGCTAACTGAGAGGCTGAGGTGAGAAGATCACCTAAGCCCAAGAGGTCGAGGCTGCAGTGAGCCAAGACTGCACCACTGCACTCCAACCTGGCCAGTGGAGTGAGACCTTGTCTCAAAAAAAAAAAAAAAGAAAGAAAGAAAGAAAGAAATGCAAATTTTTAATGTGGTGATAGCATCCACTATGATTGTAAACTCCTTGTGGGTATCTCATGCTCTGCAGGAACTAGGGGTTCAGTAAATGTCAGATTGAACTTAAGTTCATAGAGTAATGCCAGCTAGACCACCAATGGGTTGCTTTAAAAAGTATTTTGATTGCAGGGAGAGGTGGCTCACACCTGTAATCCCAGCACTTTGGGAGGTCGAGGTGGGTGGATCACTTGAGGTCAGGAGTTCAAGACCAGCCTGGCCGACATGGTGACACCCCGTCTCTACTAAAAATTCAAAAATTAGCTGGACATGATGGTGCACGCCTGTAGTCCCAGCTACTCAGGAAGCCGAGGCAGGAGAATTGTTTGAACCCAGGAGGCAGAGGTTACAGTAAGCCGATATCGTGCCACTGCACTCCAGCCTGGGTGACAGAGTGAGAATCTGTCTCAAAAAAATAAAAATAAAAATATTTTTATATCAGCTTTAATAAACTGATAAGAATGTCACATGAATTTTGGGACCGTAAACTGGTGCTTCTAAAGTGATAGAAGTTTTCTCCCCTCTCTTTAAAGTTGTTGACATGTCTCCCTTACAATCTTGCTTATATTCTCCATCTGCCCGGTGAGCTCTTTGCCCTGATAATGCAAAAGTAAACAAACCCCCAAAGGGCCCCTCTCTGGATCATCACAAATTCCAAATAAGAACAGTCTGAATTAATGAGTTTTTTTAATTTACTTTTCTAAGTGGAGTTGAAAGATAAACAACTCTCATTTGTCCGGGCCACAGGACAGTGAGTGTGGAACATTCCCAGGCTTCAGTCAGGATACTTAACATCACTGAGGAGTTAAGCCCCTAGAGAGGAAAAATATTATGTGGTTCTGGATCCCTGAACTTCTAAAGAGAGCCTCAAATATTAACTTGAACTTGGAAGGAGGTCAAACCTTTGTTCCTGTTCTAGGCTGTGCCCTCTGGAAGCAGAGATGACGTTTGTGATACAAGATGGCTGTTAGAAGTCCACACCTGTGAAAGGGAGGGAGAGGAAGCAGGAGTGAGCAGAGGTCAGCAAGGAGTGGGACTCAAGCTGCCCTGCACACCTGGTTAAGATTTAGCCAACCCAGTGAAGTGCTGTGGACAAAGTTCGCCTCTAGAAAGTCTCATGTTGGGTAGAGAAATGGCTAGACCTTTATACTCCTCCACTGCTCAGTGGGGGACGTGGACCACCCAAGGGAAAGGCATGACCTAGGGCCAGACAGCTCCCAGCAGCTGAGATGCTCCCCAGAAGGAACTGACCGCTGGAGGCTGCCTGCTGACCATGATCCTCGCAACTGGGTAGGGAAGCCCTCCTTGAAGGGGAAGCTGGGAAGTGCATCTGTCTATCACAGGCCCAGGGGCCTAAGTGCTTCTAAGTGCTGCCCAGGGCTTGCTGACTACTCCAAGCCTCCTAGCTGGACACACTGAGGCATCCACTGAGCACCAGGCAGAACTACATAGAAATTGTTTTTCTTCCCCACATGGCCCCTTCTTCCCTCCATCCTTTATCAGACCCTGTTTCTTTCTCCACCTTTCCTTTAGGAAATAATACTCATTTAAAAAAACTATAAAACACCAACTCACTGCTCCAGGCATTGAGGCTAAGCAGGGATAAACATGAACTAGTCCCTGCTCTCAAAGAGCTTATAGTCTAGAGGAGAAAATGATATTGAACCCACAAAAATTAATTGCTTAATTGCAGGTTAAATAAGTATATGAAAGAGGCTCATGCAATGCTATAAGTGCACTGTCTATTAACCTGTTAAAGAGACTAATGATGGGTATGACTTATGGGGTGTTTGTTATATTCCAAGCACTGTTCTAAGAAAACTGTCTATGCTAACATCTATTTCTCTCAGGAAGCTCAATAGGTTGGTTTTATTCCCACCCCATGTTGAGGCTTAGAGAGAGTAAGTAACTTGCTCACTATTGCTCAGGTAGTAAGTGGTGGAGGAGGCTTTGAACTGACATAGTCTAGCATCAGAATCCATTGTCTTAACCTGTATGCGGCACTGTCTCTCCCAATTATTTGATACAGACAACAACCTATTGGGACCACATGGAATTGACACAAGAGGAGAGGTTGGTGAGCACACAGAAGTGCTGGGGAAGACCCCAGGGAGGAGAGGGGCTTGGAAAAACAAACAGATGGGCAGGAAGAGAAAAGGGACACTTCAGGCAAGAAAACATCATGGCAAGACTTGTGTCTTAGTTTAGAGGTGGGGATTTTAGTGTAAGTAGTTAATTTGAGAGATAATTCTAAAAGTTATCTCCCAATAATTCTTTTTTTTTTTTAGACGGAGTCTCACTCTGTCCCCAGGCTGGAGTGCAGTGGTGCAATCTCCGCTCACTGCAACCTCTGCCTCCCAGGTTCAAGTGATTCTCTTGCCTCAGCCTCCCGAGTAGCTGGGACTACAGGCACACACCACCACACCCGGCTAATTTTTGTATTTTAGTAGAGACAGGGTTTCACCATGTTGGCCAGGATGGTTTTGATCTCCTGACCTCATGATCTGTCCGCCTCAGCCTCCCAAAGTGCTGGGATTACAGGCGTGAGCCACCGTGCCCAGCCCCAATAATTCTTTATGTAGAAGAGTGGGGGAAAAGAGACAGGGCAGGCAGCCAACCAAGGGTGTGTTATCAAGCTAGTTACCACTGTGGGCAACTGCAGAGCAATTCTGGGAAACAGTATGTAGAACACACCTCAGTTATCCAAACCAAGGGTCAAGAGGGTTGGGGTATGTATCCACCAGATCCCATCAGACATTGGTTAAAGGCTCCTCCCAGGAAATGGGGAGGACATGGGGACCTCAATTCCCTGGCACCTCCCTCTTGCACAGGCAGAGCAGGCTCCAGTGACCAAAAGTCCTTAGGCAGAGATGCAGGTGCTGGCAGTTGGAAGTCCAACCCGCATACACAAAAATGTTAAGTACTGTAGGAGCATGATTGGGATACTGACAGCTCACAGTAGGACACTTTCTGGGGATAGTGCGGAAAGTAGCTCTGCTAGAGAGGGGAGAGTGGACTTTATGATAGGCTGAATAATTGCTTCCAAAGATATTCACATTCTAATCCCCAGAACCTGTGAATACGTTACATTACAGGGCAAAAGAGACTTTGCAGATGTGATTAATTTAAGGACCTTGAGTTGGAGAGATCATTTTGGATTATCTGGGTAGACTGGATGTAATCACAAGGGTGCTTACAAGAGGAGATAGAAGATCAGAGTCTGTAGCAGGAGGTGTGATGACAGAAGCAAGAGGTTGGAGTGATGTGAGGAAGTTAGAAAAGGCAAGGATATGGGTTCACCCCTCAGAGCCTCCAGAAGGAACCAGCCTTCCTGGTACCTTAACTTAAGCCTTGTGAGACTGATTTTAGACATCTGGCCTCCAGAACTGTAAGAGAGCAAATATGTGTTGTTTTAAGTCACCAAGTTTGTGGTAAGTTGTTACAGCGGCAACAAGAAATGAATACAGGCCTCTTCCATCAAGTTACTGCATGCCGTATGGTAAGAAGTTTATCTCTGCCATTGGCATCTTGTGTTTGTGCAGTACTTAAATTTAGAAAAAAATTTCCCTGTGGCACAACATCAATGCTTCGGGGTAGGGAAAGAAGGTTTTGCCTCTGTTTTTCCCAGAGAAACAAGGCTCAGAGAAGCCAAAGGGTTTTTCCTGGGCTGCTTAGAACCTTGGCGGATGAAACAACCTCTTTATCTAGAACCCTTCTGCCCTGCTCTTGGCAGTGCACGGCCTGCATGCTGTGGACCTTCTAACTCAGAAGTAAGTCTTTAGCCTCCTGATGCCACCACTCCAGCTGCAGCTCTGCCTGGGACTGGGAAGACCCTCAAGGGACTGAGGCCCCATCCTTTGGAATCATAGACCTGGTGTAGGCAGCCATGCTAGAACCCCTCTCAGGGGCAGTCTTAGACTGAACAATTCTCTGTGCCCACCCGCCCTTGACCTCCATTTGTTGACCTTCTTGATCCATCAGACTGCAAAAAGAAACTTTTCATGAGTGCACAGTATCACAGGAAAGGCTTCCCAAATTTTGATCTCCTTCATCTCTCCCAGAGTAGTGGCAGAAGAGATAGAGCTGCCACTAGTCAGCCAAGTGATCTTGGGAAAGCCTCATTACTTCTCTGAGGCTCAATTTCCTGGTGAGATAACCATTTCTGGTTCACCTTGCAAAAAAAGGGACAGTTAAGAGTCACTTCTGTAGGGTCAAATAAGCAAAAGCTCACCACAGAGTAATTTACCTGCCAGTTGTTAGAGTGCCTGAATTCCTACTATTAGATATTCAGATCTTTGTAGAGATGATCTTCTATTTTCAAGGGTTCCCCAACAAAATGAAATTACCCTGAGTGGTAGTTAGACCTCAAGTTGCAATAAGCTATCACTTTAACCCACGATTATTGTATTCTTTCTAACTTCGGCTGCTGCCTGAATTTAGAACATAAAAGGAAAAGAATCTCTTTGGTAGGAAGATGGGAAGAGGTTCTTTGTAAAGACAGGCAAGGAGATACCAAGCAAAGTCTTCATACTGCCTTGCAATTTTGTCCTGAGCTAGTCTTCAGACCAAGCTCTAAACTCAGACTATTTGGCTCAGTGGCTTATATCTCTTGGCCAATCATCTATTCTTAGTGAGTGTTCCTTCCTAATGTAGCCTCATTGGAAACTCATCTGTAAATCCAAATGCCATTTTACACGAGTGTCTATGCATTTGAGGTGAAGGAAGTTTTGTGTAATAAAATCTCTCAATAAATGTGAGGCCCCCTTCCCCTGCGTTTATGTACTGGAAAAGTCAAACTATAGAAGTAAGTGAAGTTTGGTTAGTATCATAGCTGGTGTCCTCAAGAAAACAGAGGCTGAGGCCAGCTTGCTGATGCTTTATGAGGCAAGTGACAGGACAGTAGGAGTGAAGGGAAAGAAGAAGTGAGGCAGGGAAAAAACGAAAATGAACACAAGGTGGTACATTTCACAAAATGCACAGCTGACCACTCAGTCATCATGGACTTCTTCAAAGAAGCTATGAAACCACTGCATTTGAAACCAGCCAATGAGAGTGAAGGGCCCTGATACCAGTCCCTTCCTACCACTTGTCTCTCTCTTGTCACAGCTCACTCCAGAGTGGTGTTAATTCCCCCACATATCCCAGCTGTGTTCCTTACCTCTCCAGGAGCTTTTAGAGAAGCCAAGTCTTCATAATTTGAAACTAGTGCTGGAGACCCTGCAGTGGGTAAGAAGAAATCAGGCTGAAGCCCAGTGAAACTAGCGAAGTGGCACTTCCCAACTGCAGAAAGCAAAGCAGTGGTTGAAGCCGCTCTGACTAGACAGCACAAGTGACCAAGAAAGAGGGGTTGGGGTAGACGGGGCCCTGCAGAACTGGGATGGTGCTTAAACCTGATCTGGAATGATTATTGAGCACCAATTTAGAAAATCAGAAAAGAATAGTCATTAAAGATTCTCCTATCTAATCCCTATACAGCGTCAATGCCTAAAGCACCACCTTTCTTCCCCTTTTGATGCCCTAAACTATCTGATGATGCTGGAAAGTTCTAGAGTTTAACATCCAAATTACTTGCGCAGATGGTCTGTCATGTGTGGAAGTGACTCAACAATCCTTCACTGAACCACATTATCATAAGTATGAGTTTGAAGAAAATAGTCCCTTAGCCCCAGGGCAATGCATCCTTTAAGTTATCAAAGCATCGTTTGTAGATGGCCTTCATCCTCCCCTGGAAAGTTAGCAGAGTGAGGCAAGCAAAGCTTGAATTAGCATGTCTGTGTTTCTGTTTGTGCTCTTGTTATCAAATATATTGTCATGAGTACATGCCTGAGCCAAGAAGCTACAGGAAGAAAGATGTAAGGAGCATAGCCAAGTCACCCTAGTTATCCCAAGCAAAGCCATTCTACATCATCTGATAACCTCCCAAGCAGACCCTCAGACATATGATTGAGCCTAGCCAAGGTGAGCAGAACCATCTGGTTGCCCCACAGCTGACTGCAGCCACATGAGCAAACCCAGCTGAGACCTGCTGAGTCCTGCCCAGAGTGGCCCAGAGTGGCTGAAACTTACAGACCTGGAAGTGAAATAAATGTTTATTATTATATGCCACTGAGATTTTAAGGAGGTTTTTGTTACACAGTATTATTGTGGCAATAGCTGGCAGATATAACTCCATCCATCCCAAGTTGAAGTCTCTCTCTCTGTGAATTTCCATTGGCTGTCTCTGTATCAGATTTTCTCACTATCCTAATTCTTTCATATTCACAAGTGTCACCTCCCAGACCTAACTGGTGGACTCTTGATTGTTTAAGTTTACATTTCTGTTTCCTTACAGATTATTTAACAGCCACACTGAGCATCTAGTAGACCTTCAAAATGTCGATGTGATTTCTAAGCCCACATGGATTTCCAATGCTACCACTATTTGCTTTTCATAGTTTTACAATGTGAGAACTAGAAAAGAACTCAGAGCAAGTCCTTCCTTTTACAGATGAGAAAGCTGAGGCTTGGAGAAATTAAATTACTTTCCCACAGCCACATAGCTGGCTGGAAGCACAGCTAGACATACTGGCCAGGTTTCTTGGTTGGGATTCCAGTGTTCCTTCCCCCAGAAGTGAAGCCCTAATCAATCAGTTTCCTAATTGACTGGCAGAGGCTGCCTGGCACCAGTGTGATGAGAAGGATTCTGAGGCTCAATCTGGACATAGTAGGAGACAGTCCCATGATCAATGAGCCAAATCTTCCAGAAGTAAGGAAGTAGACATCACTATCTCTGCCAAATCTGTTTATTGGTTAACCTGTTGGCTTATATTTATGATAAAGATGCCATTTTGTTTATTTCACTTTCATCTAGCTCCTGGTTTGAAGTACACTTTGGAAACCTCCGAAGGCTCTGGTTCACTCCTTTCTGTGTGTGTCCAAGATAAGCAATCCCTTCCCCTTGCTGCAAGGCAGCATTTTAAAAACCCTTCTTCTAGTGTTACCTTTCGAGGTGGTGAACATACATAAATGAAGCCCCAAACCAAAGGAAGGTTTAAGATCTGAAAAATCAATGTCAAAATCTGGCATTGTACACTGACATTGAAGCAATGGGGACATCATACACTGGAGGGACAGGCTGTTGACTTTTCTGCCTTCCCTGAAAAGTTGGGTACTCCTTGCCTCAGTCAGTGTCGTTCATCCCCAGGTTAAGAGGCAGGGACTGAATGCAGCACAATCAGCCTTGAACTACATTTAAGGGAGCTGGTAATCAGGCCTGCTGAGGAGCCATGGGCCTCTGGTGGGGAAATCTCATGAAAGTAGGATGAAACAGGGGCTATATTTTTATTTCTTTCACCTAAGAAAATTGAAGAATCCTTTCCTAGTGTCCTTTTTTGCATGGATTTTAACTTAATGTCACTTCCTCAGGAAAACCTTCCCCGATGGCCAAGATAGGGTCAGGAGCCCCATTGCTTGTCTTTTTTCCTTTGTGGCAAGGATATTTCATTGAATCTTAGATCCATCAATATAAGACCTCCCAATATTTTATGTACCAAGCAGGGGAAAAAATGCCACCATTTAAATTATAACTCAATGCTTTCATGCCACTTAGAATTTTTATTGTATAGTTATTAAAAGAGTACTTTAAAATGTATTTATACAGATTTGTATGATATAGCACTCTTGTGCAAAGGAAAATATACTTGAAATTAACTGGTTGAGGTAATGAGGCTTAACTTTCTTCACATGTAGAATTCAAATATTTGGAACCACTTTGTGAGTTGGTGTTGAAGCTTGTGTGCTGCCACCCAGGCTTGGTCTTTTCACTATTGCCACCACACCATCTATCACCTCTCTTTCTACCCCAAACCACCAGGATATACAAATGAGTAACACCCTAGTAAAGAGACAGTCCACACACAAAAATCAATACAATGCAAGAGCATATCTATGAAAACTATAGTAGAAGTATGCACTGCTCTGGATAAAAAAAGGGAGGAAATTTTTAATTTGATTGAAGATATCTGGAAAGTCTCGAGGGCGAGACATGGCATTCGAAGGAGGGGAGAACCTCCAAAGCTTGAGATGGAGGAGTGGCATTTCATGGGGGAGGGGAGGAATAGCATAAACCAAATGTGGTGCTCTGTAAGTAATATATTCTCACAATAATGGTTGATTCCTTTTAGTTAGAAAATAAAATGAGCAATCTGAGTTTCATTCCATGGGGAAAAGGAAGTCACTGAAAGTTCTCCAGCAAGGGAATGTCTTGCTCAGCAACACCCTTTAAAAGGGTAACTTCTTGGGAGTGAATAGGGCAGCGTGATGTGAACCAAGAAGGGCAGCAAGGAAGCAATTAGGAGGGGCATTAAGGGGCTGGGTGCAGTGGCTCTCGCCTGTAATCCTAACACTTTGGGAAGTGGAGGTGGGAGAATTGCTTGAGCCTAGGAGTTCAAGACCAGCCTGGGCAATATAAGGAGATCCCACCTCTACAAAGAATACAAAAAAGTTATCCGGATGTGGGGGTACATGTTTGTGGTCCCAGCTACTGAGGAGGCTGAGAGAGAAAGATCGCCTGAGGAGGTTGAGGCTGCAGTGAGCCATGATCACGCCACGACACTCCAGCCTGGGTGACAGAGCAAGACCCTGTCTCAAGAAAAAAAGAGAGAGAAGTATTAAGGGCCTAATCGAGGGCAGGACTGGTAGGAATATAAACAAAGACCAATCCATTTGAGCCACATTGTGCAAGGAAAACCAAATGATTAATCACAGGGTATCAGAGGCAGGCAAAAGGACAAGAAGAGGGAGCCCACTGAACAAGTCCCACAGATGTTTAAATCCAAATGACCGGGACCACTTGGGGAAAAACAGCAGGCCCTGGCAATGTGGATCTAGGCTTAGGAGAAGGGACTAAATTTGGCAATGAACGAAATGGCCCAGGCAGAGGGCTATAGTCACAAAGAAGGTGGCTCCAGATATGAGAAAAGTGGGGGCCCTCATGCATGAGGCTTGGGTTCTTCCATCAGCCAGTAACATCACGTGCCATCAAAATCTCTCACAGAGGCACAACACACTGGAAAGCAGCCACCATCCTCGTGGTGTCCAAATAGATCACTCTTTCTTCTGTGAGCCACTAGAGAAGGTAGTTGGCTTGCACTGTGTCAGCACTTTATATTGAAAAAAAACCAATAATAAGCTGTGTTTAATATTAAAGTCATATGCAGTGGAAGGAGACAGTCACATCAGGAGAGATAGAAACAGAGGAGCCTAGAGCAACCAAGGGAAACTCTCCCATCCCAGGCAATCAGTGTGGAGTCACCACCATCCCCCCGCCACCTAAGTTGTTCTCCCTCTCACACTCACTCACATATAGCCATGGTATATGGCTGATCCCAAAAGGGCTGCTTAGCTCCAGCCATCATATCTGTATTTGCAGTCAAGATAGAAGACAGAGAGGTGATGCCAGTTCTTTTAGTTTAAGTAGCTTCAAAAGCAGAGCCCCAAACAAAAACTTTGAGTGCACATAGTTTATTTGGTATCTGATCCCTGTATGCACAAGAGGAAGCAAGGAGAATGAGAGAGTAAAGACGAAAATGACAATATAAAGGCATATTAAAAAGGTTACTGCCTGGGGCCCTAGAGGCTCAATTGCACCCAGACCTCCTGATAACTGTACACAATGCCTCCCGGAAGTGTACCCCCAAAGGACAGGTGGCTGGAGCATCTATCCACTAGGCCGTGTTCCCCATCGATTAAGGGTCGATCCCAAGGGCATGAATCCCACACTTCCAGGTTTTGTTTTTATGCAGGCCCAGTGGGCTTCCATAGTGTCAGAGAAGGCCCTGGAGCAGAGAGCAGAAAGATGCACAGCACATACTTGAGACTGGATGCTGTCTTGCATGAGGTGAATTGGAACACACGGAACTGTCCACCACAGCTGTGACTGAAGTCAGAGGTGATTAGACTGTGGGCATGGGACACAGGGCATGCCACAGCCATCTGCCACATCAACAGACCTCCCAGTGTCTTATTGCTGGCAGAAGGAGAGGCTGAGAAATGAACATTTTAGCTCTTCCAGCCTCTAGAATAGAAGCAGAGTGGGGAGAAAGGGATTGGAAAGGGCTGTTAGCGGAGCAAAAAATATATAAGATTTCAGATTCACTAAGGACATGTTAGATTAGATCATCTACTGTGAATGCATCATTTTATAAATGAGAAAGGAACTGAGTCCTGGGTAGAGTGAGTAACTTGCCTGCCCCAATCCTGTAGTTGGAGTAGAGCTGGGGTTTGAAGCAAGCCTTCCAGGTTTGAAGATCTTTCCACCTCTCCATAATAACCCTCTTAGGCTGCAAAAGAATGTCTTGGCTGAAAATCTGTTTAAAAAAAGAAAATAAAAAAGCTCCTGAATAACTAAGGTGGGCTCTGTTGTCACAAGACCTGGAACAATAAGCCTAGGCATTTGGACTTGGTCTGAGAGACAATGGGGAGCCATTGTCGAATCTTAAACAGGATCATGGCAATTTGAGTTGCTTGTAGGTAAATATTATATAAATATAAGGAGTTATTTCTCTGTTGATTATGGCTGCTGATTCAGCCAAGGGGAAATGGAGTTCTGGACAGGCTTGTACCTCCAGCAGTGACTGCAGGTGCTGTCAAAAAGAGGTGCAGGCTGCTGTCTGACATTCTCAAAAGGCCCCTGCTCTCCTGAGAATGGCTTGATGCTTATTGCTAATAACAAGGCTGGCAGCCAGCTGCAGCTTTCACTCAAAATTCTCTGGCTTTCAGTAATCAAAGCCAGGCCTGGGTTGTTCCTTGGCCCTAGACTGCAAAAGGAATTTCCTTTATTTTTGAACATGGAGAGAATAAAAAGAAGTACAAGTTGTTTTATAAGACAAGTGGGGCAGCAATTTGAAATAGGCATTTAGGCATCTCTTAGGGATTAACATCGGGACTCATTTAAGGGCTTGGAGTGTTAATAAGGATGAGATGTATTTATTTTTCCCTGGGTTCTTTTTTAGGAATCCCTGGGCAGTGTTCTGGAATTGATCTATACTGGCTCAAATTTCACATGTCCCCCCATTTTCCATGCAGACTCTCCCACCCCTCCTTTTGACTGAGTTGTGCCTCCTATTAACTTGGAGAAAATGCCCCAACCAGGGTGCACAATTGGGCATAATTGGTACCCAGAAATACTGTTCACTGGGTTGAGGCAGCTCAGCAAACAAAATGGCCTCCTTTTACCTAGGGAATCTGGTTTGAAAATTGGACATTAAGTTACACTTCTAATTGAAATGAATTTGATGGTTTCAGAACAGTCCCCAGTGATCCCAGCCCACATCATAAAAACCACCATAGGCAAATTGGCACCATTCAGCCTTGGCTCAAACAGGCTAGGGAGTAAAAGAAGATGTAAACTGAATTTGTGGTTGCTTTTATCTTCAGATAGACAGGCTGGGGTTGGGGGAGCTTCCAGAGGGGAATTCTCGGAGTGGATTACATCATTTTCCTGACAGTCTGGGAGGCAGTGGGGTATAGAAGAAAAGCACCAGATTAAGAGTCTACCCTTGTCTCAGACAGTAATTCATGTTCATTCTTTGGTAAGTCATAACATTTTTTCATGCCTCAGTTTCCTTGTCTGCAAAATGGGAAAACTAACATCTCCTTGCCTCATGGTTGGTATTGGGCCCAGGCAATGACAGCTGAATGGTTTACCTAATGGACTGAAGAAGCCCTCAGAATCTAGGCCTTCTGATTGCTTGGCTGGTGTTCACCCCACCAGCTGACATCCAAAGGACAAGATGCTTGTCTGTCTTCCCAGGAAACTTGGCTGTGAGGTTCAATGATCTCAAAGCAAAGAACAATGACAAGACAAGGAGGGTACTAAAGGGTGGACACTGACCTGTCACCAAGGCACTCTGAGCCACCTCATTATTCACATCAGTTCCTTATTCATCTCAGGCATATCTACCTAAGCAACAACACACATGTATTTTGTACCAACTATGAAAGATGCCAGTTCTGTAATGCACATTCATGCCAGGCACCCTGCTAGGATATTCAAACCTTCCTCTCTGCAACCATGTCAGGTAGATTTTAATACTCCCATTTTATAAATAAGAAAAGTGAGGCACAGGAAGATCACACAGCTTAGCCGAGGTCACACAGCAGTATGTTATTGACTGGAAATGTCATATGCCATGGCCTGTCTTCCCACTCCACTGTGTTTTCAATCACTGTTCTAAGGGGAAAAGATAAAAATGAAGAAGACCCAATCCCCACTTTTAAGAAATTGATAGTCTAGCCACATATCTACACAGAAATATGTGTGCACAAGCAGAATAAAGGTCTGAGGGAGAGGAAAGAGAGATTATTAGTCAGCCATTGCTGCTGTAACAAACAACCCCACACCTCAATGATTAGAAAACAACAATTCTTGCTTACTTATTTTCAGGTTGGCCATGGGTCGGCTTATGTGGCATGGGTCCCACTGAGCAACTTTGGTTTTGGCTGCAGATCTGCTGGGCTTGGGTCGTTACTGTGGAATGGGTTCAGTTCAGCTAGTCATGGACCCGCAAGTGAGAGTGGCCATTTACAGGGGAGAAGCTCTTCTCATGGTGCTGGCAGAGACACAAGAGGTAAAGCACAACCACATAAGCACATGGCAAGATGCTGCTTGGTTCATTTCTACTAACATCCTATTGGCTGAAGCATGTCACATGGCCATGCTCCAAAGTCAAGGGGGCAGAGCAAAGGGTAGAGAGGGATACAGAAGGGGTGAAGAATTGTGTCCAATAATCTATCCTACACCAGAAGGCTTCAGTTTTTACAGTAAAGTATCTGCATATTAATTTGAAATGATAAGCATGTATTATTTTTAAATTTAAAACTCCAATTTAAAAATACCATCAGCCTTCTCTATCCATGAGTTTCTCATTCACGGATTCAACCAACCAGGGATTGTAAATATTTTAAAATGAATTAAAAGTAACAATAGAACAATACAAATATTACAAATTAGAAAAACAATACAGTATAACAGTCATTTACAGTTGTCCCTTTGTAACCACAGGGATTGGTTCCAGGATCCCTGTGGATACCAAAAATCTCGATGTTCAAGTGCCTTATATAAAATGGTGTAGTATTTGCATATAACCTACACACATCCTCCCAGATACTTTAAATCATCTCTAGTTACTTATAATCCCTAAGATAATGTAAATATTATGTAAATAGTTGTTATAATGTATTGTTTTTAAATTTGTATTATTTTTCATTATGGTATTGTTATTTTTTACTGTTTCTTACAAATTTTTTAAAATGTATTTTTGATCCATGGATTTAACTGTGGATACGGAGGGTTGACAGTACATAGCATTTACATTGTATTAGGTATTATACATAATCTAGGGATAATTTAAAGTATATGGAGGATAAGCATAGGTTATATGCAAATACTGTACCATTTTATATAAGAGACTTGAGCATCCAAGGATTTTCCTACTTGAAGGGGACCTGCAATACATTGTAAAAACCATCTCAGGGAGGTTAGAATGAACATACCCCAAGGTAATATTTCCTAACCCATCTCTTATATGCCAATTAAAAAATTTACACACAGACACACACACAATACTACAATATAATGGTTGC
Organism: Pan paniscus; assembly: GCF_029289425.2. Taxonomy (NCBI): domain Eukaryota; kingdom Metazoa; phylum Chordata; class Mammalia; order Primates; family Hominidae; genus Pan; species Pan paniscus. Next base: position 41,025,110 of record NC_073272.2, read on the forward strand.
TATAACATAAATGTGTTTCCAATGCTATGAGAACCCATATGAGAGACACTTTTCATTCATTCATTTATTCATTCAACAAATATCTATTTCATATTACTATGTCCATAGGCATTGGAAATGAAGAGAAAAACAAAATAGGACTGATCACTGTCATCGTGTAACTCAAAAGTCAAAAACAGGCTCTGAACATATACAACTGGAATGGATTAAAGGAGGGGTGGACAAAGCTATGGAAACAAAAAAGATAAATAACTCATTTACATGAGGAGTATTGCAAAGGCTCCTAGGGGTTGTGTTCCAATATCCTTTCCTTAATTGACAGTCAGAATCCTGAATTGTAGCTGAACAATGGCAGATAATGACAACAGTTTCCAACTTTCCTTGCAGCTAGCTATGGCCATTAAATTTTGGGCAATAGCTATAAGTAGAAATGGTGTATGCAACTTCCAGAAAGTGCCCTTCTTTCCCCCTTATCTTTCCTGTTGGCCAGAATATGAATGTGATGATTGGAATCAGGGAAGCTGTCTTGGACCATAAGTGACTTTGAGAATGGAGACCATAGGGGATGAAACAAGATAAAAGGAGCCTGGGTCACTGAAGACTTTTTGGAGCAAAATAGCCAAACCCACTCTGTACTGCCTACCTCTGGGCATTTGTGTGAGCAAGAAACACACCTCTATCTTGTTTAAATCATTGTTATATTGAGCTTCTGTTATTTGCAGTTAAACTCACCCTAACAGATAAAGGAGTTCAGGGGCAGACCTCCCTATAAACGTGAGAATAAGCTGATACCTGAATGGTGAGTGGATAAAAAGTGCAGGTTAATCTCTTCCAAGAAGAAAGAACAGCATATGCAAAGGCCCAGAGGTGGGAGAACACAGGAATTTAGGGCAGATACAAAGGGGAAAGAGGTAAAGGATGGCCATTATGAGCTTAGATCCCATTCAGTTACCCATACATTTGTTCCCTACACCTCTCCTTTCCCCTGTTCTCCTTCCTTTCTTCCTACTTCCCTCTCTCCCTTTATTTCTTTCCCCATCACTCCATCCCTTCTCCCTCTCCCTCTCTGCCTTCATCCCTCCTTCCCTCCCTATCTACCTTTTTCACTTTTTTTTAGAGAAATATTTATCGAGTACCCACTGTGTGCCAGGCACTGTACTAGCCACTGGATGCACACCCTCATAGAACTGACAGTCTACTAGAGGGACAGATATCAATGCGAGAGGTGGGAGTGAGAGAAAGAGCATGTGTTGACTTCCTCTGGCATATATGAGGAAGCACTGTTCAGATCCCCTTTCAGGGAAAGATTTGCTGCCCAACTACGAGAATTGCAGTTAGCTGACAGCCTACAGCTGTTGGCTTCAGCAGGGTCAGCCTCAGCTTTTGAGCTGAGGTCACATTCCTCTCAGAGCGGCCCTGGGCCAGCAGCTGAGCAAGGAGGTGGTATTCTCGGCTGGCCATTTCTGCCCAACAAAGGGCTGCTCTCATGGGCACCCTTTGCTCAGAGCTGCCACTAGGCTGACAGGAACTTTTCAAATCTGCATTGCGATCTTCCTGGAGAATCCAGCCTTCCATAGGCCTCAAGGCAGGTGAGAGCTCATCATAATCACTGGAGGAACCAAAGGAAGACCTAGTCTGTCTGGAGCACAGAGAGGGAAGAGAGAGTTCTGGCAATGAGACATGAACTACAACACCATGTGTGACTTAGGAGGAACTGGGGTTTTATCCTAAGTGCATTGAAATAATGCTGAGAGGTTTTTAAAATTCACTGTAACTGCTGCATGGATTGGAGAGGCCAGAATACCAGTTATGAGAAACTGCAGTCAATCAAGGGAATAGCTGGAGGGAGCTGCTTCTAGCTTGGTGGCTGCGGGAATGAAAAGCAGTGGAAGAGATGTCCTGGGAGTTTGTGGAGGGAGAATGAGCAGTACTTAGTAGTGACAGATTAGATCTTGGAGGGAGGAGGGTGATAGGAAGGAAAGTATCAAAGGCAAGCAACTGAGTAGAGGGATTTGCCCTTTACTGAGATGATAACAGTTGCGAGAAAAGTAACAAATTCGGTGGTGAAAATCAAGAGCCGAATTGTGGCCATGTGGGTTTTGAGACTGTTGGATACACAAACCTGGAGTTGAAGACTGGTCTGGCCAGGAGATAAAAGGGAAGTTACCAACATGCCCAGGGTACTAGACGCCCCGGGAGCATATTAGGAAGCTTAAGGAACTGCCCCCTTCCCTCCAGGCCATCTTCTATTTCTTCTTACTTCTATGCTCCCAAAAGCGTCGTCTTCTTTTTTTTTTTCTTTTTTTCTTTTCTTTTTATTTCTTTTTTAGACAGAGTCTCTCTCTGTTGCCCAGACTGGAGGGCAGTGGTGCAATCATGGCTCACTACAGCCTTAAATTCCTGGACTCAGGTGGTCCTCCTGCCTCAGCTGAGAACCTGGAACTACAGGCTCATGGCACCACTACAAGCTCATTTTTAAATTTTTTGTAGAGATGGGGTCTCACTCTGTTGCCCAGGCTGATCTTGAACTTCTGGCCTCAAGCAATCGTCCTGCCTCAACCTCCTAAAGTGCTAGGATTACAGGGAGGAGCCACCGCACCCAGCCCCCAAAGCTTCTAAAGCCTTATTTCATTCCAGGGAATCTTCTCAGGTGGAGAGGAGACAGACGGTGCTGAGAGAGGTCCTTGTACTCCCTACTCCCATCCTTAGCTTTGCCCTTCAACCAAAATACACTTTTGTATGATGAGCCTTTTGAGTAATTGGTGCATTCTACCACCCTTACAGATAAGACTCTCTCTGTCCTTAGGATCAACTACTTCCGAGGAGGAAGGTGTGCCTGCTCCAGGACAGCCCAGGGACTTCGGAGGGTTGCCCTTCTGCCTGCCTAACCCTAAAATGCTCCCCATAAAACACTGTGCCTGCTAATATCTAGACTGCACATCACAGATATGCAGTAAACGTGTGTTGAATGTATAAGGTCATTTTATTATTTGGTTGCCCGATCAGTGTGTCTGTCATAAAGCCCATCTCTTCGATTTTGCCTTTCAGCATAGATGAAAACAAGCTGGCCATTATTTTCCAGGCAAGCACTTGTCAAATAAATGTTCCTCATAGAGATGTAGCTTGCTGCAGAGTGAAAAGCGTGGGAAGAGAGCCCCATCTTTCTCATCTGTATAAAACAGGATGACAATCCCCACACCACACACTTTACAACTGAGTTGGTATGAAGAGCTAACAAAAGTCCTCAGCCTAACAGTGCTTTGGGCTTTACAGAGAGACAGTGGGCTGATACACCATTGAGTTCTATTCCAACCCAAGTCTGATTCGTTGAGTGGAATAATCCCAGTTCCCCTCGTTTTTCCTTAGATATGACACTTTGCAGCAAAACATTTGATGCCTGCAGGCTTTGGGAACTGGCAGTGATTCACAGACAGCAAGCAGGATGCTGGACATTGGTCAAACTTTGGCCCTGCACACCTTCTCCCACTACCAGTTATGCTGGTGAGGAATTTCCTCTTTCCCATTGTGTTATGTGGGTGGGTGGGATGGTACCTAAGGGGCCTCGCCACTCCCCATGGAAGACAAAGAGTGTTCTCCTTCACTACCCTCATCCAGCAAAGGGCAGCTATGTGACCTCATCTTCTGAGAGGATCTTGAGCAGTGAGCAGAGTGACACACAGCCAGAAGAGGGTTTGCAGGACACTCCTTTGCCCCAAGAGCATTGTCCTGCACCAGCCTCTATAGTGCCTGCCACACAGCTGGGTTCCCACCCGGTGTTCCTGCCTCCCTGTCATTTATCTAAGCTCCCAATATCATCCTTTAACAGTCCCTTTTGCCCAAGGTAGCCAAGAGGCAGTTTCTGTCACTTTTGCCCCCCAAATTTCAAACAGATACAGGCAATTTCTGAAAGGAGCACTATGTTATCATCAATATCCAGCGTCGCTGAAGAGGAGGATTAATTAGTGACAACCCTCTTACTTCACCTATCATTGGGGCGGTCCACAGAGGATTTATCCCTGAACCACTAATGAATTTTCCAACTGTCACAAAACAATGCAAATAAGTAAGATCCACATCTGCTGAACACCATCATGAGGTCAAACTGTGGGTAAATAAATACTTGCTTCAAGGAGAGGGTAAATCCTAAGGTGAGGAGTGACAGGGCTTTGTTTGCATAAACCCAGCAAGGTATTATGGGTAGGATATTAATTAAATCATGCTCCTGGGCCTCACGGATCCCCAGCTCCACGGCTTCAGCTTGTTGACAAACCGAACACAGGGCCCCCAGAGAGACCACTAACATTTTGATGAACAGGATTTGTTGGGGGTGATGTTTCCTAACTAGCATTTTAATATAATTTTTGACGCTTCATCTGAGCAACCTGGAAAGAATATGCAGTTAAAAGAAACGGACAAACGTCAAATTTACAAGAGAAGAAACTACCATCTAATGTTAGTCCACTGGAATTACTTCCTGGGAATAATGTCTTGCTACCTTCACCCCACCCCAGGCCTTCCTGAGACCTCCTTTTTTACCCCTCTCCCTAAACCTGGGAGAACATCTCTGAATAACATCAAGGCTGCCTCAAGTTTAAATGAACTTTTAATGAGTTTTATAATCTTCCCAAGACCCTGTAAGTCTTTCCTTTTTGTTCTTCTTTCCTTTTTGAAGAAATTAACATGATGGCAGGTACTGTCTTCAGGGAAAGGGCTTTTATTTTCAGGTTAAAATAAAAGACCTCATCTCAGCTGGAATGGAAGATTGGTGATGAAAAGACCCTCTGTGGCCACCAGAAGTACCCGCTGTCCGAGAGATGCTGACCAAGAACGTTCAAGCTCCTTGTAATTGGTCTACTATCCCAACCATTCCCATCTTCATTTGCACTACACGGCCTCTTTCAGCTCAAAATTTCATGCTTCGTTTGAAGATTATAAAGCCTCTTTTATCTGAGAATATGCAGACAAATATGAACTAATTAATGTTCCTACCAGCCCCCTGGGAGTGTGCAATTGTCCTATGACCCACTAGCTTCCTGGGCATTCCCTGACGTTACACTGCTGCCCAGTGTCAGGCATCTTTGCTAGTCCTCCCTCCCCTCACCACCCCCAATCAGCAACTGTCAACCCTGTTTCCTCCAAAATACCATTAGAATCTCCCCACTTCACACCATCTCTGCCTATTTCCAGCTGGTTGCTTGCATTGACTATGGAAACAGTCCTCTCACTTCTTCTCTTGCCCCTTCCAATCTAATTACCCAATTCTCTGCCCAACAGGCAGAGGGAAATTACTAAGACATAAATCTGAAGAAATCCCTTTTTACCTGCAATGAGTCTCTCATCTAAAGCCCCTCCCTACTATTCCCATCCTCCCCTGCCTGACTTTTGGTTTCTCAAACATACCAAGATCTTTCCTGCCTCAAAACCTTTGCACATGCAGTTCCCTTTTCTAACGCTTGGACAGGAAGGTAACCAATTATGGATGATGTTCTCCATGAGCTAAAGTCTAAAGAGTTGTTTTAAGTCTCTGAGTTTTAAGGTAGTTTCTTACGCAGCTTTGTTGTGGCAACAACAGCATCAAACACTCCTTCTAATAAGAGCACGTGGATTTTATTTTAGAGATCTACCTCATCCACCCTTCATCCTCATGATTCTGATGAGGATGACCCCACTCCTGGGGTGCGGGGTTGGGGCTCATCCTCCAGACGTAGCCAATCAGAGCATTCTATCCCTCTAGCCAGAAGAGCTGGGTCAGACTCTATATGTGACCCAAGCTAGGTCAACAAGATATATAATCCTGGAAATGTCCCTAGAAACGATTAGAAAGAAGAAAAAGTCTTTCTAACAGAGTTTCTGTGCTCCTAGGTGAGAAGACTACAGCTGTCACCGGGAAGAAAGAGCCTGCCTAAAAATCAGAGGGCAACGAAACTGAAAGGAAAGACACAGAAGTCTAATGGCATCAACTGAGTGCCTGGGCCCAGCTATTCGTGATGATTTACTCCTGGAGTTTCCAACTTTATACACCGACACATTCTCTTTTTCCTTAAGTTATTTAGACACGGTTTTCAAGTCACTTGTGACTTCAAAACTCCTGACTTTTACAAGTTCCTGCTTGCCTCTAGTCCAGCCCCGACATTGTACTCCTGTCTTCAACTGTGTGTACCCTGACTAAGTCCTTGCCTTAATTTTCTACCTATTTCTTTTGTGCTTCCAAGTCTGTAGCCTTATCTTTAGGGCCAGCCTATCCCTTCCCTCTTTCTAGAAATCAAATAGGAGGCAACAGCACCTTTCAGAAAACAAGAATGGAATCTCAAAGTCCCAACCTCTTTATACTTTTCCCATGATCAGTCTGAAACATTAAGACAAGGGAAAGTTTGAGCAAGGCAAATGGCATGATCTGGACGTGGCAGGAAAAAAATGGGATAGACTCTCCGTTCCAGTGCTTTGAAAATCTGTTGGTTGTAAGATCTGGAGAAGGAACTCAAGTTCCAATAAATGTCACTGAACAAATTGTACGATGTATGGAGCTGCCTAATGTTTCATCTGTTTGGATGAAATGGTTGTCTTTAAATAAGCTAGGTGCAAAGTTTCTAATAACCACTGTTTTTCAGCATGTCTCAGAGCTCATGTTGTTAATCAAGCAAGGTTAGCTTATTTTTATTGAGTAAAGGATGTGTTAAGAAAGGAATGGTTTTGCATTTTAAGCAAAATGGATGAATAATGAATGAATTTTAAGTAAATAAATAAAACCTTTAAGTGACTGTTTCTCTTTCAGAGAAGTCATTGATGGAAGCTATGTACTGATTATGATGATGCTGCCATTACTCTCAACATTCCTTCAATTCCTACTGTGAAAGGCAACCCTCTTTAGGTTGTACAAATTCTAGTTTGGTGGCTAATTAAGCCATGATACTAGTTTGAGATTTTTTTAAATCTTCCTTCTCATCTCTCCCTCTCCTAGTGTTTGAGGACTGATCATTCCTGATCTTAGTAACAGAGTAATTCACGTTGGCAGGTGTCACTTAAGCCCTCGTAGCTTGTAACTTCCTGACACAATTTGGAGTTAGCCCATTCTGGCATTCTCCTGCTGGATATCACCTACATTCTTAAATCTTAATGATGTAAAATTATTCTACATTTTTAATGATCCGTTGGAGCTGTTTCCTCCAAACCATTAGCAATACAAGAGGTATATAGGAATTTGACTTATTTACAACTCTGTACTATTCTTTCTAAACAGTTTCCAAGGAATACAAATGCACTACATATTGGTTACTAAAAACTGTTTGGGAATTGGATTCTTTAAATATTATGAAGAAATAGCTGATTTTCTGCAAGTTTGACTTTTTCTCAAAATGAAAGCATGTGCACACACACACAGAGGTGCAAAAGCTCCCCATCAGACAGATGCAAGGCACCACTCCATTAAGGCAGGCAGTGACTTGCTAATGATCTATATCAGCCCTCACCTATATGGTACCTACTAGCCACATTTGTGACTATCTAAATTTAAGCTTACATGAATTCAAATTGAATACAATTGAAAATTCACTTCCTCAGCCTCACTAGGCACATTTCAAGTGTTCAATAGCCACGTGTGATGAGTGGCTACTATCCTGGACAGCACAGACATCAAACGTTTCCATCATCTCAGAAAGTTCTATTAGATAAGGCTGAGAGGGAAAGAGCACAATCTGCCTTTGTCATTTAGTAAATGACTTGGGCAAGTTTCTTCACCTCTCTGAGCTCCCTTTTCCTTAGCTGTATGATGAGGATAATCATAGCTGCCTCACAATGGTTTTGTGTGAGAGAATTTAGGGAGCCCGTGTGTGTAGAAATGCCAAAGACAGGCCAGTGCTCTACTCCTTGCTTCCTGGGCTCCCCAAAAGGGAGCTGACTCCTCATCCCTCAACCTGGAGAACCAGTTCAGCTCTTCTTTTCACCAGAATCCTTTCCCTGCTTCTGACCCATCTTCTTTTTCTCAAAGCTGTTGTAACTGTATTGTTCTCACCTGCTTTGCCCAAGACAGATTCCCCAGTCCTCCCCATCAGTGTTTGGCATTTGTTCTGGGTGTTCTACTAGCAATGCCCAGCCCCGGTCCTGGGCTTCCTGCTGTTTCTATTGCATCTCCCTAACTCTTACATCCACCCCAACTCAGTGTTTTTGGCCTTCCTCAGCAACCAGGAATCTAAACCACCCTCCACCCCATAGCAACCTATGGATGACGGAGCCTTAGTTCTTGATGGTGATGCAGACACCTTGAGGTGTGGCCATGACATTCACTCAGCCCTTGGCCTGGTAGCAGCAATTTTCCCGATAAGGTCCCCAAACTGACTCTCAGTTGTCCCCTGCAGTCCCATTAGGGCCTGTGGAATTTACGACTTCCATACACAGCGCCAGGAAGTTGAGGATGGCTCCACGTGCTAGCTCAGTCTCTTTGCCCTCTCTCTGCCTGTGGCAGATTGTATTCTCCAAAGATGACTGCACCAAAATATTCCACCCCATGTGATCTTCTTAAATGTGAAGTTCACACTAATTCTTCAAGAAATGGGGCCTCTGTTTACACCTGCTGAATCTTGGCAGGCCTATAATTATAGTGGTTATGATTCTAGTGATGCTATATGACTTCTGAGACCATAAAAAGACAATACAGCTTCCACCTGGTCCTATTGGAACAGTCATTCTTGGAACCAAGCCACCATGTTGTGAGAAAACCCAGCCCACATGGGAAGGTCACATGTAGGGATGACAGTCCCCACTGAGCCCCAGCCAATAGCTGGCATCAACTGCAAGACATGTGAGTAAGCAAACCCTCAGATGATTCCAGCCCCCAGCCTTTGAGCTGCCCCAACTGATGCTTTGTGGAACAGAGAAAAGCTGTCCCCATTGAGCTCTGCTCAGATTTCACATTTATGGTAAAAATCTATATGGTCCTTACTTTAAGTTACTAAATTTGGGGATGCTTTCTTTACATAGCAGTAGGTAATTAGAACACTGCCTGATCAAACTGCACTGCAACTTTTACTCGGCTGCTAACTATATGGCTATAGCCGAGCATCATGGGGCCACCGTGTCTGGCAGTCCCCACATCCGAGTTCCAAATGCGGAACACAAAAGTCCCACTGTCACTGATCTTCCCTTCCACTCTCAGAATCTCAGTCTAGTATGGGGAAGCAAGGGTCGAACCATGTGCTTCCCCCGTCAGGGCAGATGGTTCTCTTCCTGCCTGGAAGGAATTCCCTCTACATAAAAGCCTCTTTCCACCAGGTATGGTGGCTCAAGCCTGTAATCCCAGCACTTTGGGAGGTGAAGTGGGCAGATCACCTGAGGTCAGGAGTTTGAGACCAGCCTGGCCAACATGGTGAAACCCCATCTCTACTAAAAATATAAAAATTAGCTGGGCATGGTGGTGGGCGCCTGTAATTCCAGCTACTCGGGAAGCTGAAGCAGGAGAATCACTTGAACTCGGGAGGCGGAGGTTGCCGTGAGCCGAGATCATGCCACTGCACTCCAGCCTGGGCAACAGAGTGGGACTCCATCTCAAAAAAGTAATAATAATAAAAAATTTTTAAAAAGTGTTCTTCTTCCCAAGAAAGCAGACATCAGACATCTTTCCCCCTTCATTGGGGCCTTAATTGCAGATGGGACTCTGGAAGAGATACTGACATAAGCATAAAAGTAGGTCCAAAAATATTTAACCTCTACACAAGAATTCAAATAAGCTATTGACCTTATGAGAGAGTCACAATGATGGACACCTTCAAAGGAAGGAGAAGCACCATGGAGGGCAGAGGAGAAAGACCATACCTGCTTGACTTGGTGTGAGAGGCATTCTAGATGTTATTGACATCATATAATAGACAGATGACAAGCATAGAAGCTCAGATTCACAAAATGCCTTAATCTTATTGCCTGCTTAAGATCTATTTATAATATTTTCTCCACATGCAGACAGAACACTTTCTTCACCTTTCATTCCATTTCCATATGTTTAATTTTCCTTACCTGCAGGAAGCCCAGATCTGTGGAAGCTCCTCCCTTGAAAGAAATTTGCAATAATTTTATCATTCCTCGCAACAAGTCCATCCTCACAGTGAGCTGTCCTTTGACATTTATAAGGATGTGGATTTATCCATAAGCAATCCTATTTACATAGTCTTACTCATGTTCTTTGTCATTATAATTGCTAATAACACTATGTTTTAGAATTGGCAGAATGCTTCAATATCAGTGTAGCAGATGCTTATTGGTGTGGCTGCCCAGTCCTTATTCTTTAAAAATTGTCCATGTCATGCACAGGGTTTGCTTCCATCATACATAATACTCATGTTTTTGCCATATGACTCTACTTTCCTGACCATAGATGTCTTGCCTGGGGGCAAATACATGATAAAACCTGAATGAGATTCTCTCTCTTCAAAATATGAATGGAGACATCCAGAAGCTGTAAGTTAGTTGTTGAGTTGCATTAATAACAGCATTTTGGTGGGAAGTTTTATTGTAGATGAGACAGTGAGCTCTGATGTCCAGGCCATTGTTGGGAAACCAAGTTGTGGTCCTGAATGACTACCCAAAGTGTTGGTGTAGTCTCCTTTCCCATGATCCATACTAATAATAGAGATGACCACAGGTTGGCACATGACCTGTCTGAGTTTGGGTTCCCCCAAAAGCAGATCCTGAGAAAGGAATTTGAATGCAAATAGTTTATTTAGGAAAGACCAATAAGGAAATGAGGAAGTATATTAATCAAGGTTCTTCAGATAAACAGAATAGGATGTTTGTATGCAGAGATAGAGATATAGAGAGAGACAGAGATAGAGATAGAGACAGGTTTATTTTAAGGAATTAGCTTACATGATCCTGGGTCCTGGCAAGTATAAAATCTTCTGGGCAGGCTGACAGGCTGGAGACCCAGGGAAGTGCTGATGTTGCTGTCTGGACTTGCCATAATCCAAGTTGGAAGGCAGTCTGGACGCAGATTCCTTCTTCCTCTGGGAACCTCAGGATTTTTAAGACCATCAGCTCGTTGTATGAGGCCCATCCACATAACAGGTTTCCCATTATGAAGAGTAATCTGCTATACTCAAATTCTACTGATTTATCTCATTCAAAAAAAAATACCTTCACAAAACCATCCAGAGTAGTGTTTGTCCAAAAACTGGGTACTACAGAATAGCCAAATTGATATATAAAATTAAACATCACAGGAAGTGAGGCAAGGAAGGAAAGGCCACCAATAAAGGGTACATTATCAAGCAGGTTATCACTATAGGCAAGTGGAACATAATCACACTAGGGAACTCTGGAAGACAATGTAGAAAATACATCTTAGAGCCATTCTACCTGAAGAGTAAGAGAGCTGGGATATTTATCCACCCAATCCTGATGGTCATTGGTTGAGGGTTGCTCTGGGGAATGGGTATCAGTCCTGCAAGCCTCCAGTCCTGCTGCAGGCATAGTGGGCTACAGCAGCCAGAGAAAGCCCACAGGCTGCGAGACACAGCTGCCTGCAGTCAGAAATCAGGCTGGCATGCACAGGACTGGTAAATGCTAAGGGGAATGTGGGTGGGGTACTCACAGCATCAGCTACTTTGTCATAATCCAGAGAAAGATGATCTTTGTGACGTTAGATAATAATTAAAGAGACAAGGACCCCTCTGCATCATTCAACTGAAGATGTATTACTCTGTACTCACTCTCTTAGTTCTTAAGATCTCACAGACCTGTTGGCAAGTATACTCCAGGACAGCAGGAGGAGACAGCATGAGAGAAGAGAAGCAGCTGAGGTCTTTGGTTCTCACAGGTATCTCCTTTCCTCACACTCAATGACTTTTTCCAACCTCATTCAACATGTAAATTGAGAGACAGAATAGAATTGTGCCCAACACTGCTTACCCACTACCCACTATCGATTTGCTCCTTACACTAATAGAACCCCCATTATGTCTGGTGTGATGATGTACTTAGTTAAACTACTTCTTCCCAAACTCTCTTGCATTTATGCACAAGCACGTGACCCAGTTTTGCTCAAAGAGACGTAGGTGAAAGTTGCTGAGTAGTACTCCCAGGAAAGGTTTTTGGTTTTCTTTTGCTAAAGGGAAAGACCTGGCAGAAGTGAACCCTTTGATTCTTTTCTTTAACTCTTATCCTATTATTTTGCCTGGGACACGGTCACAATGTTGAGAGGTGGAGCAGCCACTATCTGGCCATCTGAGGTTGGCAGAACCAGAAGTGAAAAACAGTCTATATTCCTGAATTTCCTGAGCAAATGCAACAGGACTAGGCTGCCTATCTCAAAACTTCTTATTTATGGAAGAAAAATAAAGCCTTTTGTGCTTAAGCCCCTGGAGTCTGGTTTTGTTCTATGCAGCCAAATGTAATCCAGGCTGATGTAAATTAATTGGAAGAATGAACAGCTTATTAATTGCAATTATTATTTATATTATTTCTCTATACCCCCTGCCAGAATATAAGCTTCATGAAGGTAATCATTGTGTTTGTTTACTACTATTCACTAATATTGGGCACTGTAGACATTCAATAAATTCTTGCTGAATTAATGAATAAATGAACAAAGAATGGCACTCATCTTTGACTGCTTAATTTACATTGTTTAGTTCCCCAGTGAGAACATTCATCAGGTGCTGAGACCCAGGCTTCTTTGGCATCCTTCAAAGCACACATCACAATGGCAAAACATACCTGAATGAAAGAATGACTGATGGTCACAGGCTTCAATCCCAGCTCAGTCAGTTATCAGCTGTGTCACCTTGAGCGAGTCACTTACTCTTTCTGAGCCTATTTCCTCTTCTTTAAAGTGAGAAGAACACTTACTTCACAGAGTTGTTGTGGGTATAGGAACAATATATATGTCTCAGATTGGGTACTCTAAAAAGCAGAGGACTTGGTTATGGGTAGTTTACTTGGGGGGTAAGCTCAAGGAGCTAAGAGAGAGAAACGGGGGACAGAAGAGAAGTCATGACACAAATGGATTACTGAAGTCTTTGATATAGGCAATGGGGGCTTGATGTGACTCTGAACTCATACAGATGGGTCCATCTCCACTGGGGTAGATATCAAAGTTGCTCCAAGATGCAACTTGGGGCCCCAAAGCATCTGCTATCGTGTGTAAAGTACCTGACCCTTTATAACCATCAAAATGGCCAAAACTAAAAAGGTGAACATACCAAGCGTTGATGAAGATGTGGGGAGGGGAGTACTCGTGCATGGCTGTGGGGTGTGTAATGAGTGCAGGCTTTTTAAAAAGCAATCTGGCTTGTCTCAGTGAAATTTAGTTGGTACATGCGCTATGATCTGGTGACCTCCCACATCCCAGGCATAGAGCTTAGAGGAACTGACTCATGTACAGGTTTATAAGGACATCTTTATTCAGATGTTCACTGAGCTTGTTGGTGACAACCTGGAGGAAAGTTAGATACAACCTGAGTGTCCATTTTTAAAGGAATGGATAAGGAAAGTAAGGTGGATGCACCTTATGAAATACCATGCAGCAGCAAAAAGCAACATACAAAATGGACATACAACAATGGCAATAGTTCTTCATGATAATGCATTGAGCGAAAAAAAGGTAAGAAAATAAATGAGATTTGTAACATGATGCCAATTATGGAAACTAAAATCCCACTCACAAAAAGGCTTTGCCTATTTGACAGGGATGCCTGCATATATCAGGACACATACGAAGGACACAGAGGGGATGCTTGTATGGGGGTGGGGCACGAAGGTGAGGACTGGGGATGATGGAGGTGGGGTGGGGGTGGAAGAGGAAATAAAACACAAGCAGGGCCTTCATAGACCAGGGTTTATTATGTGCTATGAACTGAGGAGTATGATTAATCATCTTCTCGTACCAGAAAGCCTAAACAGGTTTTTTAAAGTAAATAAAGTGCCTGGAACACCATAGGTGTTCAATAAATGGTTGCTAAAAATGTGACTGAAGGGACAATTGGGCAATTTCCCACAAAGACCTGCCATGTTCCCTAGAAACTAGAAGGCTGCAAAAGAATGGCTTTCTCCACCTCTTGCCTCATAACTAGGGGGGGTTAATATTGGGTGAGTGGACTCTGTCAATTTGGATGGGGAAAAATCATATTTATTTGCACTAACCTCTGACTGTAGTTTAGCATGTCCACAGTTGTATTAGTGATATCTATGAGTTTATCACAAAGAGAAATCATAGATATTTTTCATCACGTTATAGTTGTTGCAGATATCTTGAAATATGCTCAGCACTATATGGAAATTATAGTAGTTATTAGACTTGCCAGTAGATCATATTTAATGCATTAGTAAATGTGCATTTATCACATATCTGGCTTTTTTATTACTGTATTTCAACATCATTAGTTTCTTTTGTGATTCTCTGTATTTTATTTCATGTGCTTAAGACTATTATTCTGAGAAAAGGTCTATAGGCTTTACCAGATGCCAAAGGGGTTCAATGGCATGGCAAAGGTTAAGACTCACCCCTAAATAAGTTTTATCAGTACTTCTTTAAGTCACAAGGATTGGTGAGAAAATGCACTATTAGACTTTCCATTGCACCATCCTCACTGGCCAAGAAGGAGTTAAATGGTGTCCCCAGCACTGTATTATCATCCAGCTGGTGCTGGTGCCAAAGTGGCTAGTGCCTGTCCTTCCTGTAGGGACAAGGGAGGAGAGGAGCAAAGGAAAGGAAGGAAAGAGGAGGGAAAAGGAGAAAAGAAATGAAAAGATAATTTCTCCTGCTTTTTCACATCACTGAATTGAACTTTGCTTTTAATAAAAGCATTATTAAATAGAAATGGCATTCTCATTATTTTGCATTTAGGTGATATTCAGAAACATGGTCCCAGTAATTATTTGTGCTGGGCAGGGCCAGCACATTCTCTTTTCCTGAGTACAGTTGAACCAGCATGTCTTCTTCCAGGGCAGCCTTTCCCAAGGCTATGGAGAGATGTAAACAGTCTCTACTGTTTCTCCCCACTTACATCCATGAAACCAATAAGCACCCTTAATCAGGCCCAGAGTTCACACACTGGGCATGTGGTACCTGACACTTGATATAGAGAAATATTTCACCTCCATAATTTATAATGTTTTCATCAGAAGGCATCCCAGAAATAAAGGCTCTCTTCTTTATACACATCACAGCTAATCAGACCAGTGCTTAGTTTTGGTTCTCCCTGAGGCACACCACTACACAGCATTCAAGTGCAGCTAGTTTATTTGGGAAATGCAGGAAATACCTGGAAGGACATGGAGCAGTGAGACAGGGAAGGGAGGGCAGACAATGACAGGTGCATTATCAATCCAGGTACCACAGTGGGTGACTGGGTCTCGATCTCCTGGGGAAGCTCTGGGAAAGAGTGTAGAGCATGTGCCTCAGAGTTATCCCATCTAAGGGGTGAGGGAGGTGGGGTATTTATACATGAACCCCCATAGTCACTTCTTGTGAGCTGCTTCCAGGGGATATTACTTCCTCAGTGCTTCCAGCTTTCACAGGGAAAGCCACTTTTCACAGTTTTGAAAATATCCTTGGGCATAGATCTGCAGACACTGGCTGTTGAGGGTTAGAGGGAGCCAACTGAATTGGGAAAGAGGGAGGGGCACTGGTGGGGTGCTGATGGTATCTGCTACTGACCTAATGTTGGTAAGCCATCTGCTGCTCTCCAGTGTAACAACCTCTTCACCTCTCCCCATCTCAGTTTCTCCATCTCTGCAAGAGGCCAAGGCTCTTCAAAAGTTGCAAACCAAAGCCCTGAGAACCAAATGAGGTACTTGGGTGGATTTTGTGTGGCCTTCATGGCTTTTAAAAAATTTTTATATTGAATCAACTTCTCAAAATCACGAACTTTTGCATGAAAACATGACTATTTATGTTCTCTAGAAAAATATTTGGCAACACTAGACCCCAAACTAGATGATCCCCAATGCCATATGGTTCTGAGAATCTAGACGTTCCTCTTTCCTGCCAAAGTAAAATGGTTTAAGGGAAACCTTTCACGGCTTGTGGGCAGATTCTCTCCCGTCCCTGTTTTCTGAAAGGTTTTTGGTTCAGAGTGTTTTTGTTTGTTTATTTTGTGCGTGGTTTGGGGGTTTTGTGGTTGTGATTTTTGTATAGGACAATGCAATTTTCTGCCTTTTCACATAGCTGAGGAGTGGGGAATTTTTGGTTTTAAAAAATCCAGGTAGCCTCAGCCTGCCCTGCCAGGGTTTTAGAGCCAGTATGTTGTAGCATCAGCTGGCAAGCCGGCTGCTTGCAGGGAAGGCCCAGCCATCTGTTCCCGGAGACGGTGAGAGAGCCATCTTCCTTCCTCCACACCTGCCCCGAAACACAGGCCCAGAGACATTTTATAACCCAGAAACAGCTCTTGTCTGTGCCAAATATAGGACCTCAAATTCCTCTGCTCTTTCCTGTATTCTCCATCGGCTCCTTGTTGGTTATCTCCAGCTCAAAGAATCTCTCCAGCTACTGGGTTCCAGCCAAACGCCAGAGGCCACCAACTGTGCCTATCAACAGAAGTGGGAGTCAAGAGCTCTCAGCCCCGTTGCTGAGCTGCCCTGGGAGTCGGCAGCTGATGACACGGGCTGTCCCCTGATTGCCAATCTAGATGGCGCTTTGAAACATCCTATCCCCAGTGATCCCCTCAAAGGCAGCTGTGATTAGTTTAGTCTCCGAAGTCTTTGAGAAAAACCTCAGTGACTTTGAATAATAATAAGAAAGCCCACCTAAAAGCATAGAAAGTCTGAATCCAAGGGTCTTTTTGAACAAAATGAAGTTTTATTCATTTCACATGCATGAAATAAGGGCTAACAGGATGGTCAAGGAGCAACTTTGACTTAGTGAATGGATAAGAATCATCGATTGGGTCACTGTCTTGTCTTTTTTTTTTTTTAACAACAGAAATGGGTACTGTTAAAATGATTTTCAGGTCCATAGAAACAATCTGAATTCTTGACCTAGCTGGGAGTTGCCTTTTAAAGCGTGATTGAGAATATGGCTCTGGCATCAATCAGACTGCTGGGGTTCTGAATCCAGGCTCTCCCATTCATTAGCTGTGTGACCTTGGGCAGGGCTTGACCTCTCTGTGCCTCAAAGTAATCGCCTGCAAAATGGAGAGAATAATAGGACCTTCCTCACAGTGTTGCTTTGAAGATTAAATGAGACATCCACGAAGAGCACTCCAGACAGTACCTCGTTCAGAGTCAGAACTCAGTAAATGTTATATATTATTGTTGTGTTATTATGAATGATTTTTTTTCAAGGATAGTGCCAAGATTCACATCAGTTCTAGTTCTCCGTGACAAAAAAATAAATCCAAATTTCTGAATAGTGGGGTCTGAATTGATGAGCTCTTACCAGCATCTTGCTTTTCTCCGGGTCCTTGTCACAGTAAATCTGATAAGAAATGCAGGGGGTGTGCTCTCAGCAGACAAAAGCCCGCGGTGGGGCTGCTCTGCATTGGCTGCCGGCCTGAGGTTGAGAGGAGGGCAAGCTTGCCCCAGTGCAGCCGGCCTCTGTACAGTGCCCATGGGCCCAAGGAATTTGTGTATTCAGCTGGCCTCTCAGCACCTCCCTGCTCATTCGCAGGTGGAGGTGAAACATCAGAATTCAATGTTTTGTCACCTTGTGAAATTATGAGACTCCATTCCAGTTGCGTTTGTGTCATCAGAGCACAACGGACACGTGGGGTAATTGCTGTTGCTGGGTTACTCCTTGTAAGTTCAAACAGTTTCACATGCTGAATGACAATATGTTTGCCGTGACCTGGGTAAATTAAAACAATGCTTCCTGCCTAGGTAGACTTTGACGTGATTCAGTCCATCTGCTTCTGATGAAGGTAATACTTCAGTAAAGCAAGAAATCCAAACACACAGTGCTACCTCGACGTTTGGTTTTCCTTCCTGTCTTCCTTCCCTCCCTCCCTCCTTCTTTTCTCTTTCCTTTTCTTCTTCCTTCTTCCCTCCCTCTTTTCCTCCTCTTCGTCCTTTTTCCCCTTCCCTGTGCCATCCTTCATTTCCTCTATTTTCCCTTCCCTCCCTTCTTCTTTCCTTCCTTCTTCCGTCCTTTGCTCCTCCCCCCTTTCTCCCTCTTTCTCCCTCTTCCTTATTTCCCTCCCTCCCTCTTTACCTGTCTCCCTCTTTCCCTTCCCTTCTTCCTTCCATTCCTCTCTTCTTCCTTTTTTCCTTCTTTCCCTTCTTCCTTTTCTCCCTTCCTCCCTCTTTTCCTTTTCTTCTCTCCCTTTTCCTTCCTTCTTCTCTCCATCTCTTCCTCTTCCTCCTTCTTTTCCTTCTTTCCCTTCTTCCATTTCTCCCTTCCTCCCTCTTTTCCTTTTCTTCCCTCCCTTTTCCTTCCTTTCTTTCTTCTCTCCATCTCTTCCTCTTCCTCCTTCTTTTCCTCTTTCCTTCCTTCCCTACCCTTTCCTTCCCTCCCTCCCTCTTTTTTTCCTTCTTCTCTCTCTTCCTTTCTTCTTTCCTATTTTTCTTCCTTTCCCTGTCATTTTCTTTCCTAAGAGGAGAAACACCAGTTCTCAGCCGCTCTGCGTTCTTGGCACCAGACGCTATTCTCCATGTGTACACAAGTCTGAGTCCTGTGTCCAAACATAAGACAGAAACGTGATCAGGGCTGGGGAGAGAGTGGGGGGTGGGGAGAGGACAGGACTTGACAGGTCTTCTGCATCCCAAGTCTCCAAGATGCAAAGGTAAAGTCAGGCTCTTTCCTTAAAGGTTACATTTCACATTTTAATTGCCTCACGTGGAGGCTGCTCCAAGCTGGGGCTCCCCTAGCCTGCTTGGCAGCCCTCCCAGCTAGCTGATGCTTAGGTTTCCTGTGGAATGCCTTGCCCCTCCCTCCAGTGCCATGAGAATTGGGGCAAGAACACAACAAATGCCAATGAGTGGAGCACTAAGTGAGGCTGCAGTACTAGAGGGATCTCGTTCTAGCCCTTCATGCTTACACCGACTAGAGTAGATGCTTCTGCCAGTTACTATTGCTATTTAACAAACCACCCTAAGACTTAGAGACTTAAAACAATGTTATTGTCTCTTAGGTTCTGTGAATAGAGTGGACTCAGCCGGATGTTTTTCACTTGGGATCTCTCCAGCCATCATAGCCAGGTGGTGGCTGGAGCTGGAGTCTTCTGGAGGTTCAACAAGGCTGGACTTCCGTGATTTTTTCTTGCTTTTGTTTTCGTTTTAGTCAGAAAAACATTTATCTTGGTATCATGTCTTTTTCAAAAGTGGGAGGATGCAATTCTAGACCAGTGGCTGGCTGTTGACTGGGAGCTGAGCTGGAGCTGTCCAGTAGAGTGCCTAAGCATGACTACTCCACAGGGCTCAGGCTTCTCTCAGCATGGATACTGGATTCTGAGACTGTCCTGAGGCTCTTGAGAGGCTGAACATTCCAAGCACAAGCATTCAAGAAACGTTCCAGGGGAATCAGGAAGAAACTTCATGACCTTTTGTGACCCAGCCTAGAAGTCACATAGTATTGGTTTCTCCATAATCAATTGTTCAAAGCAGTCACAAGCCCACCCAGATTCTAGAGGAGAGGGCATAATAGATGCCACTGTGCAATGGGAAGAGTGCCAAAGAATATGGGGGACATATTTAAACATGGCTACAGTGTTTAAAAAAAGAAAAACACTTTGCTTATTTTACTTAATTTAAAGGTCCTGATTATGCCAACATCTAAAACACCAACCTGTTTCTGCTACTATGTCTGGGGGGTGGAGGGGAAGTGCAGCATTTGAAAAGAGTAATGGATGTCACACTTTTAATATTTCAGTTGTCCTTTTAGGGCTCAGGTGACAAACCAGAAGTCCCCAATATAAACGGAGCCTGCCATGGGCTTTACAAAGAACTGGTTCAATACTTTAAAACTTGGAGATTTCATATAAAACTGAATTTTCAGTATCTCTTACAAAATCAGATCTGGCAATATAAGCTCTGCATTCACTCAAGGCAACAGCAGCCTGGTGCTGAATGGTGACTTCCCCTTTTAGATAGGATTGATGTATACCAATTAGCCACAGTCCCTACCCAGCCCTATTGCCCTTAACATTGAAATTAAATACTAGTACTCCTTTATCCACATGGCTATATTGGTTTTTTTCTTGCTTTTGTTTTTGTATCTTGCTACCATGTGTTTATCAAAAGTGAGAGAATATAACACTAGACCTTGAGGGCAACATAGTCAACACAAATGGGAAAAGGCAGTTTTTATGGACATAAAAAACTTCCTATATTGTTTTTAATACACACCAAAGATGATCTGTGCTGATTTTTCTCATAGTCCTTCCTTTCTCCTTCCTTCACCCTCGCTTCTTCCTCCATTCTCTTTTCATCCCTCTCTTCCTCTCTCCCTTCCCCCACTTTCCCCTTCTCCTTCTCTTTCTGTCTCTCTCTTTTTTTCTCTTTTAGCAGAAGATCTGATAGATTCTTGTTAATAACCCTGAATTTGTTTCATTTTTAGTCTTAAGCTATTACTTGAGTTAAAACAGTTTTTCTCTCTCCTGATGTTTGTTTTTTATATGACAGCCAACAACATAAAGAAAGATTGGGGACCTCAAAACACTATCTTCAGTATAACAGACACATCAAAAGGCCTCCTGGATGAGCCTAAAGTAGTCTCCCAAAAGGTGTGGGTGGTCTGCTCTCCCCAGGGAAAGACCCCTTGCCAGCCCAGCTCTGGGCCTTTTTCGTGGTGTTTATATGCATTCCAGACCAGAAAAGGCAGCTACTCCAGAACCACCACTCCAGCTGGTTGTTCAAGGTGCAGCTTACTAGACAATAGGCAAGCAGTTTCTTCTGACTGACAACTCTATCATGTTCACATTTGGTGCTCAATGCTTGGCTACAGAGTCTAGCCCCTTGGCCCTAGAGAGGCCTGTCACCTGTTCACACTTGGCTTGGGGATTTCTGTTCCATTCATCCACCATTTCCAGACTTCCCTTGATTGATTCCAGAAGTCAGTCTCTCTCTCTCTCTTCTCTTCTCTTTCTCTCTCTCTTCTTCCTTCCCTGGAAGCGTGGGTTCAGCCCTCTTTTCCTATGTTTACAGTTCTCCTTGATTGTCATTTGGACTTGGTTCATTCACTGCAGATGACCATTTATAAATATCTGCATTCCTTTAGCATAGACCACAGTTTTCAGAACTTCTCTCCTGGATTCATTTAAGAAGGAGGGGCTCCTTTGAGAGGAAGTCTCAGCACATTCAATTCCTAAGTAGTCCTAAGAACAGAAGGAATGAGCTAGAACAGGGATCAAATAACCATGCTCAGTAAGGATACACATTGGTCCAGGTCTTTCTCTGCAGGGTGGCCCCCCAGTCTGGCTCATGATGGAGCCCTGTGAGAGGGCACCCATCCAGCCAGGGCCTGGAGCCATGCAGCTGCACGCATCAGGCACTATGAGGTAGAGGAGCCAAGGGCACAAAGGGATGAGGGTGCTGCTTCACTTGTCTCCATGTCAAGAAAACAAATATTTTGGCATAAAATTTCCCTTCTAGTTTGTTCTGATTTGGGAAGGAAACATTTTTCTGAATCATTTCCTCAGGGGAAACCCACCTATCTCAAGAAGGAAAGTATTCCTTCTGAGCTTACTATGCCACCTTGACTCATAGAGGAGGTACATCTACAGGGTCATGAAACTGATTTCTAGATTGCGACAAAAAGCAGCTTGCATGCATGCATGTATGCTTGTGCATGGATGTGCATTCCTGGGTGTGGGGGCACGTGTGTGTGTCTGTCTTTGGGGTGTGCCTGTATGCACATGTGTCTGCGTGCATATGTGTGTGCATGTATATGGGCATGTGGGTCTGCATTTGTATGTGTGCATGCCAGTTTGTAGACATTTATGTGTGCATGTGTTTGTGCTCATGTGCGTGCGCATGTACATGTGTGTTCATGTATTCATGGTTGTACATGCATGTGCATGTGTTAGCATTTGTGTGCATACGTGTGTGTGTGCACATCTGTGGATCATAACAGATCACAGAGGAGCCTAAAGGGAATGTGGGAAGGCAAAGGCTGTTCTCCCTGGAGCCTGCTAAGGTGGGTGGGAGAGTGGGTAGCTTCCAGGCATGCTGTGAATTCTACACAGCACCCTCCCTGCCGTGCCTCTCCCACAACTGACTGCTCACTGGCATCAGTCACCATGAAAATAAGAGGTGAAATCATTCTATGTGTCCACATGCCCATCCTCAGCTGAGGCTAAGTCATCAGGGTGGCAATTAGATTGTCTCCAACCTTACAGCCCCCCTGCCACAGGAGAGACCCACGGCCAGATGTCTCTTCCCACTCCTGCTCAGAGCCTCACTAGACTTTGCACTGACACCATAGGTGTGGTCATTTCCTATTTTATGACATAAAAAAATCCTAAATTTATGAAGTTAACCAAGAAGGAAGTGATTTGAATTTAAAGATTTGGGGCAAGTACCCTAAATTCTCTGAGCTTCAGGATCCTCATTTGTGAAATGACGATAATAGTATCCTCTTCCTCAAAGGACTAAATGTATATGTGGCTGGTCAGTAGATGCATGTAAAACTAGCCTGTTACATGGACTGAAGTTGATGGGGTGGTAATAGGAAACAGACTGTTGCTCAAACACCTGCATTCGCACCTGTCACCATCAGCTCCCCGTTCCCTATCCCTTGACATCTTACTCAGCGCCCATACCTTCCAGGAACCTTTGAGGATTCAATTGCCCAGTCTGATCCCCTCAGGCCCGGCCTAAGGTTTGGCAATGGGAAGGACAATCTGTTGTCTCCTCCATCTCTCATTCCTCAGCCCCTCTCCTTGGCTGTTTCTTGGTCTTCCTGTCTTCTCTGACACACTGGAGTCTGAGCAGAGAGGTGGGAGAAAAGAGTACAGTCATACTTCCCTGTCTACCCTGTAATAATCCCATCATTGGCTGTCTCTAGGAAGGCTCCCAAATGATGCCCCCTCCTGGGGCATTTCCATAGGTGTTTGGGTAGCCTTGAAACATCCTTAGCACTGCACTGTCTCTGTTGCGGGCCTAACAGGAGCTTCCCTGTAGGATTGTTGTGAGGTTTACATGAGTTACTGTAAGACTGTACAGTAACAAGGCACCCTCTCAACTCCTGCCCAGTCTGGTTCACCCCCACAACCTCTCTCTGCTGGGACCCCTCACTCTAGCAGGCAGCTCTCTTGGGTAGGGACTCTTTGAAACAGTGCCAGCCCAGTTACCTTCTACGGAAGACATTTGGTCTCCAGAAGCTCACTCACCCTTGCCATTCCAAGTCCTAGGAGTGCAGTTTTGCTACCTTTTTCTGCCCTCTCTCCCTCACTTGCCATCACAGGTGATTCCAGCCGCCCTTCCTCCTTCCAGATTCTCCAGGCAGGAGGCAGTTGCTGGTCTCTGCTGGAGAATGCTCCCAGCCTCCTAGGGACAGCTCAGGCTATCCCTAGAATTCCAGTGCACAGGTTGAGCAGGTCCATAGGTTTCTGCAGCACAGGATCAGGCCTCTGAAGAGGGTTGCCAGGTGCCCCTTCTGGCGGGCTCTATTGCACAGATAAGAACACTTCTCCTGAAGACCCTCAATTGGTTGGTGGCAGAGGTGTTGTGGGAAGTGGAACCTAGGAGGAGAAAAAACACTATGTTTCCCTCCAGGTGACCCCCCCACTCCCACACACATCTGTATAACCCCCTCACATGTCTAAGCAGCCTTCTTACATAGGCTGATGGGGCCGAGTGGGAGATGCTTATGGGACAATTTTTCACTTGCATGCCTCTCTGGAGAGACAAAATTTTGAAAAAAGATGAGTATGGTGGTTGAGAGTGGAGGCTTGGGGACAGAGTGTGTTCAGTCCCAGGATTCTCAGCTGTGTGCCCTTGGGCAAGTTACTACATCTCTCTGTGCCTCAGTTTCCACAATTGTGAATGAGGACATAACAGGACCTTCTCTACAGGATTGTTGAAAGGGTTAAACAAGTTACTATAGGACTGGGGCTTCATAGTGCCTGGTACATATTGGGTACTCAATATATGATAGTAGTGTGTGAGTCTTCCCATCCAGTTGGCAGACACCTTTAGTCCTAAGGAAGAGATGGTACATTTGGGGGCTGAAAGTGTCCATCGCACAACCCAGCTTCAGTGGACATTACAAACTTCCAGTCAAGGAGATTTGACTCTATCATTCTCCTTCTTTTAAGCTTTCGGTTGCTCCCTTTATATTAAGCCTAAAGTCAAACTTCCCTCTGTTCCACTGAACTACCTGTGATTCTCCCAAGCTTGCCACACTCACTCTTTTTTTTCTTTTTTCTAGCTTTAATGAGGTATAATTGACAAATAAAAATTGTATATGCTTAATGTGTACAATGTGATGTTCTGATATATGTATACATTATGAAATGATTACCACAATCAAACTAATTAACATATCCATCATCTCACACAGTTGCCTTTTTTGGGTGAGAATAATTAAGTTCTACTCTCTTAGCAAATTTCAAGTATACAATACAATATTGCTAACTATAGTCCCTATGCTGCACATTAGGTCTCCAGAACTTATTCCTCCTGTCTAACTGAAACTTTGTACCCGTGGACCAACATCTCCCCATTTCCCCAATCCCACAGCCCCCAGTAACCACCATTCTACTCTTTGCTTCTGTGAGTTCAACTTTTTTAGATTCCACATGTAAGTGAGATCATGCAGTCTTTCTGTGACTGACTTATTTCACTTAGCATAATGTCCTCCAGTTTCATCTATGTTGTCACAAATGACAAGATTCCTTCCTTTTTTAAGGCTGGATAGGATTCCATTGTGTATGTATGCCATATTTCTTTTATCCATTCATCTGTTGATGGACACTAAGGTTGATTCCATATGTGGCTATTGTGAATAATACTGCAATAAACATGGAAGTTCAGACATCTCTTTGATATGCTGATATCATTTCCTTGGGATATATACCCAGCAGTGGCATTGCCGGATCATATTGTAATTCTGTTTTAGTTTTTTTGAGGAAACTCCATACTGTTTTCCATAATGGCTGTACTAATTTACATTCCTCCCAGCAGTGTAAGATGGTTCCCTTTTCTCCATATCCTCAGCAACATTTGTTATATTTGGGTATTCTGATAGTAGCCATTCTAACAGGTGTAAGATTATATCTCATTGCAGTTTTGATTTTTCACTTCTCTGATGATCAGTGGTGTTGAACATTTTATCATTTACCTATTGGTCATTTGTATGTCTTCTTTTAATAAATGTCTATACAGGTGTTTTGCCCTTTTTTTTTTTTCTGAGATGGAGTCTTGCTCTGTCGCCCAGGCTGGAGTGCAGTGGCACGATCTCAGCTCACTGCAACCTCTGCCTCTCGTGTCCAAGCAAGTCTCTTGCCTCAGCCTCCCGCATAGCTGGGATTACAGGCGTGTACCACCACGCCAGGCTAATTTTTGTATTTTTAGTAGAGACGGGGTTTCACTGTGTTGGTCAGGCTGGTCTTGACCTCCTGACCTCAAATGATCCACCCGCCTCAGCCTCCCAAAGTGCTGGGATTATAGGCGTGAGCCACCGCACCCAGCCATTTTGCTCATTTTTAATAGAGCTATTCGTTTTCATGCTATTAAGTTGTTTGCATTTTTATGTATTTTGAATATTAACTCCTTATTAGATTATGGTTTGCAAATATTTTCTCCCTTCGCCCTGTTGTTTCCTTTGTTGTGCAGAAGCTTTTTAGTTTGATGCAATGTCATTTGTCTATTTTTGTTTTTGTTACCTGTGCTTTTGGGGTCATACTGAAAAAATCTTTGCCCAGACTAATGTCATGAAGCTTTACCCCTATGTTTTCTTCTAGTAGTTGTATAGTTTCAGGTTTTACATTGAAACCTTTCATCCGTCCATTTTGAGTTGATTTTTGTGTATGGTGTGAGATAAGGGTCTAATTTCACTCTTCTGCATGTGGATGTCCAG
Source organism: Pan paniscus (assembly GCF_029289425.2). Classification (NCBI taxonomy): domain Eukaryota; kingdom Metazoa; phylum Chordata; class Mammalia; order Primates; family Hominidae; genus Pan; species Pan paniscus. Next base: position 41,051,046 of record NC_073272.2, read on the forward strand.
TCTTCACAGCATCACTTATTAAAAAGATTGTCCTTTCTCCATTGTGTGTTCTTTTGTCATGCTCACTCTTGCCGTCAGGCCTTTGCTCATGCTATTTATTCCTGCTGGAAACATCTTTCTCCATCTCCTCCACCAGGGTAGGCTTCATTTAGTGTGGCAGCCATGGGAAGGCACTGCCCAGACCTCCCTTCAGTGGAAAATGCCTTGGGAGTAATGTAAATGTCTGACAGCCTCCGAGTGCCACACCTTCAGGATCCACTGCAGAATTCCTGCCGGGGCAACCCTCTCTCCAGGCTGTTCCCACCCATGACAAAGCACAGGGAGGAGAGGTGGTCAGGACTAGCCCTGGGTCATTCCTGCCTTACATGGGACCTCTCTGATGGGCAGTCTGTGCTCTGGGGATTCCCATCAGCCTGGCTGAGACTTTCTCAGAGTTGTGCTGCCAGCTGAGGCTCTCCCAAACCACCCCTTCTTCCTTCCCCTCTCCTTCCACAGGGTTACACCTGCCTCCCTGTCTGAAGGCCCTCCTCACCTCCTCCTGCTTCCCTCATGTATCCCTCACAGGTGTCTAATTCCATCTAGGTGTCTGCTTCCCATACTGACATTCCGAAGAACTGACATACTTAGCCATCAAGCCTCAGCTCAAGCTTCACTTCTTGGAGGTGTTTCCTACCTTCCCCCAGCTCTACTCAGATAATTGAGGTACCTGCCATGTCCCAGGCCCCTTCTGTGTGCTTCCAGACAACCTTGTAACCACCTCCACCAGAGCACTTTTATTCTGCTATACTGAGCAATTTCGTGTCTGCTTCCCCTAATAACTGAGTACCCTGAAGAAATTTTCCTACTAATCTCTGAATTCACAGCATATAATACAATACCAGGTGCTTAGTAGGTAATGAGGGTTTGTTGAATGAATAAATTATTGATTGAATTATTGAATGAATGGAATAGGAACCAAGGTACAGACCTTATGAATTTGGAGTTACCAGAATGTATGCATGGGAGAAATTCTTCAGAACCAAGAAAGGAAAAGGAAAATAAAAGAGATTTAAAGGAGAATTTCCACATTGTTCTTGGGTTTTGAAAACCTGAATTCTACGGCCTGACCAAAATTTTAAAGTTTCATGAACCAAAATACATGAAACTTTATCTGTTAAAAAACGCTTTTCTTCTTTTGATGAAAACATATCTTTTAGGATGAAAGTTGCTAAGAAAATAGAACCGTTTTAGAGCAATTTGGTTTGTAACTCTCCTGGAATTCAGAGGACTACACTATTTATTCAGAGATTGCTTGATTTCAGAAAATAAAAAACTCAGAGCTAGCTAAAGGAAAGAGGCTTTAGGTAAAGAAGCTGAGGCTGGGCATAGGCGCCAAGGTCATGCAGCACAAGCAGATCTCAGGAGAAATGGCAGCCAAGAGCTGGAAGGGTAATAGCTGAGGTCAGGGCCTCCTAACCTACCAGGTTACAGGCTTGGGGCTTCTGCACACACTCCTGCATAAGACTAGTAGTTCATTGCTGCCTGGAGCAAGCATCCGACCAAGGAGACCAACTAAACTAATTGTGTCCCAATGCCAAAGTGTTAGAAGGAACTTAGCTTGGCTGACTGTCCATGCCTCCTCGCGCTCAGCTGTGGCCACAGAATGTGGTCTCAGAACTACAGAGCAGGGCTTGTGGAGTAAACTGGAAGAGGAGTGCATCCTCGCCCCATCCCCACCTCAAAGCTATAGAGAAGCCATGGAATTAGACCTGGCATTGAAAACCTTGGACCACCGTGAGAGGTAGAAAGCCCCCTAACTTCTCTGCACCTCATTTCCTCATATCCAAGATGTAGTGAGTAGAGGGTGCCTGGTTTGAAGATTTCTTTCTTCCAGAGCCCATACAATTCCATCGCTACACCCTGCTGTCTCCCTAGACTTTTGAAATCCTCAATAGCAATTTCTCCCTCACGGTTAGCAAAGCCATGCACTCAAAAAAAAAAAAAAATACTACACTGAACATTTTAAGGCAAATTTTTCTTTAATTTCCTAATAATAACAAAAATCATTCGAAGCCACTTTACTGTTGGAAAAGAAATATCTATGCATACACTTATATCATTTAAGCCAAATGCCTTTTTAAAAACATTTCTCAATTAAGTATTCAGCAGAGATAATATTAAGTCTGAAGCATTTCATCCAGTTAAAAATATTAGAGATGAAAGAATTCAAAATGTGGAATATAAGAAATTAGAATGAAAGTACGATAGCATCAGACGCTTGTCCAAAAGGGCAGAACCACAGGTCAAAGCCACATCTCCCTGGATTTGCTGGCATTTAACTAGATGCAAAATGTCAGCACAGAAAATGGCTTGTTCAATGCAAATATTAACAAGAGAGGAGTGTGTCAGTGTGTAAATGCGGCTTCAGCGGAAGCGTGCCTTTCTGACCTACCTCCCACAGTCACCTGGAGGCAACAAGGGAACTTTCTTTTTGCTCATTTTCACCCTCTTTGCTGGTGGTAAAGTTACAGGGCATTTGTTTCATGGAAGAGAGGGAAGACTGAAGCAGGAATCATGAAGCAGCAAGATGGTATTGTTTGCCTGTGTCATGAACTCAGCTTGTTTCTATTCTATTCTATTCTATTCTATTCTATTCTATTCTATTCTATTCTATTCTATTCTATTCTATTCTATTCTATTCTTACTCTGTTCTATTCTAATGTTTCTTCTGCATATGTTCAGACAAGACTGGCACTTAGCAATGTTAATTTGATCAAGGCCAGGAAGAAGGCAGAAAAGGAAAAAATCTGCCTTTTTTTCTCTCTTCTCTACACTGAGGTTTTAGTAGTAGCTCAAAGCTGCACACTGCCTTTCTGTGCTTATTCTCCTCTGGACAGAGTATCCACAGATTTTCCTACTGGCCCTTTCCCCAGCTCTCTGCACTTGTTGTGTTGCTCTGAAAAGGGAACCTCACCTGTGAGTGGCTCTGATTCGGTGATGGTGGGGGGAATCTTGGAGCTGCTCTTTCAAATACAGAGGGCCTTGATTCTGAGGAATGCAGGAAAGTGATGTCTGGGAAGAATGTGATGGTCACTCAGGCTGAAACCTGCTCATTCTCCTCTGAGGTGGTGTTTTGGTGAACCCACCGTGGGTGGCAGTCAGATCTTCAGCCAGGCAGCCTCAGAAACTGGATACTCTCAGCACCCTGAGAATGGATCAACTCACTCATCCAGCTCAATAGAGACTTAAATATGCAAGCCACGATGACTAATCAGACTAATGCACAGTGATGCCAGACCTTCTCACCAGCCTGACATCACATTCTCTGCCTATGAACAAGTGATATGGGTGGCCATATTTGCTGATGGCAGCTTGGGTTTTAGAACAAAGTCTGGCTTAATTGGAGCATTGAAGGAATTGTTGAAGCAATATTAGGTGATTTGCCAAGTTGCTGGTAAAACTGCTGAACTAGCCTTGAAAAGCAGGTAGAGGTCGGAGAGCAGCTGGGGAGGCAGTCCCAAGCCAGTGAGAACACCAGCTTGTACTGCCAACAGCTGACAGACGTGACTCCTTTGTTCACTGGTGCCTGCTGGGATCTGGATGTTATAGCCACCATGGCTACTGCCTGAAAGGATTTCCCACTGTTCCTAGCTGCTGATTCCAATCTATGGCAGGTATATCTGACTGGCTTAGTCTACGTCACACACGTGTGGCCTGACCACCAGGAAAATTGAGAAGGCAAGTGTCTTAGTTTGGGTTTCTCCAGGTAAAAATCCTGAGGTAAGGATAATTTACTTGGGAATGATTCCAGGAAGTGCCAGTAGGAAGTGGGGTATTGAGATAGGAAAAGAGAGAAGCTGATAAAGGACAGGTCATGAAACTGTAGGCATGTCACCGCTGTGGGCAACTGGGGCTCATTCTTGTTGGGGACCTCTGGGAGATAGTATAGATTCTCTTGGAGTTATCCTACCTGAGGGGCAGGGAAACTGGAGTTTTGATTGACCAGTTCCCACCCATCATTGATTGAGTGTGGCGTTAACACCTGAGCGAACTCACCTTCCCTGCCCATCTAACCTTGTCTGTATCGAGAGTTACATGTGCTTACATTGGCATATACAGGAGTGGTGAGTGCCAAGCACTTATTCGTGGGCACAACAGTGTCTGCTACAATAAGTGCCATGCATTTTTAGCTGCTCAAGTGACAGGTGGGCTCTACCTCCCACCTAGATTCAGAGAGAAGGGGTTCAGATGCCAGGCAACCAAAAATCTGACAACAGTCTCTACTACCGGGTGCTTTTCTCTTTATCGGCCAAACTCTTATTTTTTTCTTCATCTGTTAACTGCCAAAACATGGTAGTTTCCTTGGGAGTAAGTACTTTTTAACATGGTCACTGGGCTCTGTTAATTGGTTCAGGATGACCCCTGACCCAAGATGGGCCAATCACAAGTCTTCTCTGGAGTTTTCTAGACTAGAAATGAGTCAGTGTTTCTCAAGTGGTCTGGAATTTAAGGTACAGAATTGGGAAGCTCTGAGCAGGCACATATTTCACCATGTAGTAGAAGCAGTCTACAGGTGAGAGAGAGTAACATGCACATATTTCACCATGTAGTAGAAGCAGTCTACAGGTGAGAGAGAGTAACATGCACACACAGAAAGAGTCATAGTGGAAAGGAGACCAATGGTTTCCCTGCTCTCCCCAGCTTTCAACTTTCCTGGGATTCTGTGCTCTGATGCATTGTTTGTTGTTTTTTTTTTTGCCTAAGTTTACAACCAAAACAATCCTGATTAATAAGGTGAGCACAGAAATACAAGGAGGAGGTGGAATGATTATTTCAGGCTGTGCTCCCCCATGAGTGGACTCCCCAGATGAGTTGCCACAAGACATGCAAGAAGTTTGTGGAGGAGAGCCTTCAGGGGAGCGAGGGAAGCAAAGCAGAAGAGAGGAGGACCTTGAGCTACAATCCCTCCACTGAGAGGCCTCAGCTGACACCCTGGGGGCTTTGGAGCTGAGATGGCCCTTCAGAGTAGTCCCAAGTTGGGGCAAGAAGTCAGGGCTTTTATACCCCTACATGGCCAGTCATTGGATGTAGGCTGCCCCAGGAAGTGAGTGGACCTTGGACAAAGTAGCTCTCTTCAACTGAGGCAATTCCTGCAGGAGGTAGACTGCTGAGGCCTTTATGCCAAATGGCTCTCTCAGCAGCTGGAGGAAGCAGTCCTGTGGTTCTGAAGGGAAACCCGGGTGGCACATCACAGCCTCCACTACAAGGACATTAAGAGACATCTCTCAGATAATGCTGAATAAGGACTCTCTCCTCGTGGAGAGGATATCTTTCCAAGCCAATAATAACTATTTACTGGAGGCTGCACATTTAGTACTCCGCAAGCATCATCCTCCTATATCCCCTTGTGAGATTGAAACTGTATCCCTGTTTCACAGAAGGGGAAGTGGAGCTGAGAGAGTTAAGAAACTGGCTCAAGATTACAGAAATAATAAGTGGCAGAGGCAAGATTCAATACACACCTTCCACTCATGAACCGGCTGCTTTGAGCCTCTTTGCCAGGGCTAGGGCTCAGGTAAGACAGTGAGACAGCCAGGGCACAAAACTTAAGAAAGCACTCACTCTCAAGTGCTAACACTGAACTTCTACAACCCTGACAGTGAGTGCCTCCTCAACATGCTGTGCCCTGGTTACCTTGCTCAAGTCACCCAAGTCCCAGAGCCCTGATCTTAGCTAAGGGACCAAGGAAACTAACACACTCAAGGATCCTGAGCCAAGGCACTCTTTCCCCTGGAGTTATTCAGTGGGTCCCTCCGGCCTCTGCCTCTAGGTCTCACTTTTCTGGAAGCCTCATGGCTGATTAGCCCCTTTCTTTTCACAGTCTCTTTCCAAACAGGGCACGAGACAAGGGATTTGATTTGTTAACTTAGCATTTCCTAATTTCCTATCTCATTCCAGGGCTGCCTCCCAGGGCACTCCCCTATTCAGCTTAAGCTGGCATTTTGGAGCTCATTCACTCTTCTGTCAGCCAATCACCATCACAGGGTGAAGCTTCACCCCATATATTATGAATCAGTCCCATTCTACGCACATTGTACCAGTTTACCTGTGAGGGTAGCCCTATAGCTACTATTTGTTAGGGTGGAGGGGGCTTCACAATTGCCTTCATGTATGGACGGCCCCTGATAGGTACTTTTCTGCCTACAAAGAACCTTCAGACTCACACACTCCTTCAGCACATTGCACTGTAGTTGTCACTGGCCTGCCTCTCTCCCCTCTGGGCTCGGATTGTACCCATTCCCTGCAGACATGGTGTATTCCAGCTTCTCCATGGCCTAGGGTACTCAAGATGTATTTCTTGAATGAAGATTAACCAACCCTCTCTAGAGTTTAGCTCAAGTGAATCCACTGTTCCAGCTGGAATGAAAATCATGCCAGGCCTCCATCTGTTTTTAAAAGATAGAAGGGCATTCCTACTCTTTGGGGAGAAACTGCAAGGATTTAATGAAATGTTTCTTCAGTGGAGGCTATGGATGATCTGTTGACATGGTCTAAAAGGTTGTAGGTTGTTTAATGTCTTTCTGTACCATCAATTCTGCACTTTGTACCAACTCAGCAAGTTGGTATGAATTTAGGCTACTGACAAGGACCTCGGAAAATAATGTGGCTTCTGCAGGTTTAAGGAAAGAAAGAACTCAAAAGCAGTGCTAAGAGTCTGAGATGAGAACCTCTGTGATGCAGTGATTCCAAGGATTTGGCCTGGGAGGGACTGCAGCAGCACATGTTTCCTGCCTCTGGTGCACCTTCCCGAGGGCTCCAGACCTGCCTCAGAGTGCCAGCCTGGAGACTCCATGAACATCACCTGCCCCATCCCCTGTATTTCTTGTTTCATTAAAAAATCCCCAAAATCACACTGTCTCAGGGCAGCTTTTTCAACCTTGGAGGCAGATGTTGCTCATCTCTGTCAGCTTGATGCAGTGAGAAAAGCAGGCCTTAGAATTTTGGCTTGAGAAGCCTTGAGTGCAACTCTGGATTGGCCATTTACTGACTTCAACTCAGCATTTTCCAAAGAGGATTCCACTGAGTGCTACAATTCTATGGCATATTAAATAGGACTGGTATATTGGTGTATCAGCATCATTGATAATGATGCTGTGTAACAAACAATCCCAAACCTCAGTGGCATACGATGATCAGCATTTATTCTTCACTTGTGCCTCTGCTGGTTGTCTGGGGAAGCTATGTTCCATGTGTCTCATTCCAGGGCTCAGGATGGTGGGGCAGCAGCCCCCGGGGGTGTGCTTCTCTCATTGAGCACAGAAAGTCACAAAAGGGCAAATGGAAGCATGCAATATTTTTTAAGCCTAGGCTTGAAACTGGCACACAATCATCCCCACCTTCATCCCATTGGGCAAAGCAAGTCACATGGCCAAGCCTTTCATCAATGAGACAAGGAAGTTTACTCTTCCCATGAAGATTTAGAGAGACGGAGTGAAATTTTTGTTGTGTGGTAATTTAATCTACAAGCTACATGGGGAAAATGTTCTATGGTCAAATAAGTTAGGGAAATGCTGTGTTTTTAAAATAAGATGAAAAAGAGTTGGGATGTTGGAGGTGGTCGGGGGGTGTCAATTAATCTTTTTAAAGATGTGAGACAGGTCTCAGAGCCTTTAGTGAGTATGTCCATCTTGAATACAGTTGGGAGGCATAGTATGTGAAATGATGTTTTCTGACTCTTTTTCACCATGCTATTAGTGTTCCACCGAACCCACTTTGAGAAAGGTTGCTATAGCTCATGACCAAGTGCCCTAACATCTCTGAGCCCTAGGTATCCAGGTTATTTGGACAGGAACAATGGTATCTATCTCAGAGGATGGTTAGGGGGTCTGACACGAGATAAAGTGCACATAGATGCCTATTCACTCATGAGTTCAATTCATCTGGGACCTCAATTAGAAAGAGGGCTCCCGTAGCATGGGACAGGTTGGATCTGGGCCACAGGAGTTTCACACACTGGATTAGGCAGGCTCTGGGCAGCAGAATACCTGTGAAAAGGAGTAGAAAGTCCCTCTGAATTCTGAGTGTGGCAACAGACAGCAGAGGCCTTGAAAATGGGGGAGTGTGAAGGGTTAACAGGGTCGTGGTGTAAAGAGGTTTTTGTTGGTAGCAAGTTCTGAGGGACTCTAGGCTAAACTGATGTGGCTACAGATTGGCAGAGGCATTTCAGGGAAGGATCAAGTGATACTTTGGCCTCGACTGATCCCTGGCCCTGAGGAACGGCCAGGCTGTCAAGTCAGAGATTGGCAGCCCCAGTTAGGGAGCAGAGGACTATAGGGGCAGGAAGCCATGGATGTCATCAGAGCTCCTATCACTGGGGCAGGAAGCCATGGATGTCATCAGAGCTCCTATCACTGGAGCAGGGCCTGTATTCAGTTCAGAATCCTGCCTTTTCCCTGCACCCACCAGGAGCTTGTGTCCTTTTGCTTCTGTCTCACCCCTGCCTAAACCTGGTCCATCTTTCCAAAGCATGAACCATTCCTTCCTGTGGCCTCTGCAAACAACGAAACACCAGTGTCATTAGCGTAAGGACACAGAGGCAGGAGCAAAGTTCACAGAAGATTCCAATTCCACCCAGGTATGAATAGGAAATTATCTGTGGAATGGTCTGCTTCCCCTTAGTTACACATGTGGTTTTTATTTCTTGGGGAAAAAAGGCTCCAGGTGTTGTTCTCCAAAATGTCACCCCCCACTCCCGGCCTTGGCAGGCTCCCAACTGCCTAGGTCTATAGAAGTGCCAGTGCTGGAGCCGACAGCTTCCAGCACCTTCCACAGCTGCCACAGCTAACACAAGAGACCTTTTCTACACATTGGCTTTTCTCCCATCAGAAACACTCCAATATTTGTTCTCGCTGCTCCTCGGGGTGGTGTCTCCTTTCTTCACCTGTGGCATCTCCAGGTTGAACAATATTTTTAGGTTTCTCCCCTCTTGTTGTTTAAGAACCCTCACCCTAAAATCTCAGAAAATGTATCTCAGAGGCCTGAGGGGATGCACCCTGGGTCCCGGTGTCTCTGAGCTGATGGCACGGCATCCACTAGTTGGGTTTTTTTGTTATTTTCCTGGTGTTTTGTTTGTAGACATTTTTTTTAAAAAAAATGAAACAGATACCACATCTTTTTCCTTTGGAAAAGTATATTGGGAGGAAAGTGAAATGCTGGGAATATGTGGGTGCACCCTTACAATGAAAACATCTCATTGTAAAAAAATTATAATAGTATCTATTTGAAAGAAATATTGTATGAGTAAAAAAGCAAGATATCGGCTGGGCACAGTGGCTCACACCTGTAATCCCAGCACTTTAGGAGGCTGAGGCGGGTGGATCATTCGAGGTTAAGAGTTTGAGACCAGCCTGGCCAACATGGTGAAAACTCATCTCTACTAAAAATACAAAAATTAGCCGGGTGTGGTGGTGTGCACCTATAATCCCAGCTACTCGGGAGGCTGAGCCCTGAGCCTGGGAGGTGGAGGTTGTGGTGAGCCGAGATCGTGCCACTGCATTCCAGCCTGGGTGACAGAGTGAGACCCTGTCTCAAAAAAAAAGCAAGATATCTGGGCAATTGAGATCATCCAATGATGGCAGAGCAATAACCTGCTCTTTTATAGTTACATAAAGTTACATAAAAATTCTTATGAGCACAGCCTCTGCAGCAAGGTGGCAGGGATTGGGATCCCAGCTCTGCTACATACCAGCCATGTGACCTTGAGCAAGTTACTTAATCTCTCTGTGCCTCAGTTTCCTTCTCTGTAATCTGTGGATACTAATAAACTCACCTCTTGGAGTTAACATGAGAATGAAATGAGTTAAGTTTCATACAGCTGTTGCGACAGTGCCTGGGTGTATAGTAGGCACCAAGCGTTTGTTAAAGAAAACTTCAGAAGAGGGTCACTCTCATAACATCATGTGAGCCGAAACCCAGGGCATGCTGGAAATACAGGAAGTGCTCGCCATTCTTGTTGTTTTGTCCTCACTGACCTTGCCCCATCTCCCTTTTCTTCATGCTCTTCCTTCCACAATAATACCCTCTCATGAGGCCCTTTATGTATTCTACCTCCTTATTTTAAAAGGGAAAAATGAGAAAAAAAGAAATAAAATACAATTCTTGGAAAGCTGGCAGGAGGATTTGCATTTTAATGGCAGAGAAAATGTAAAGTCAAAGGAATGAATCCCTAATTGTAGAATTTGTGGTTGCTGGTGAGGGGACTACTTGGTGGGACAGAGGTGGCAGGACTGGGCAAGATAGGAGAGAAGGACAGAAGATCAACCTGAAATCCCTCCACACAGGCAGTTGCCTACTGGACAAGAAATGCCAGCCCCAGCTATGCTTCCCGTGAGGTCACACCCACTCTGAATGGAAACCCACGCGTGCCCTGGACTGGTTCTTCCAATTATGGAAAAGGCCCCCAAACGTCCCCTGATTGGCATACCACAAAAGCTGAATCTCTGCAATAATGATGATGATAATGGCATTGGTAATAGCCGCGATGCAGCTCTTACTCAGCCGCGTGCATCTTCAGAGTCTCCTGGGGATTGACGGTGTGCTAAGAATAGTCCTGGTACCGGCATTCAAGAATAATCGGCTGACCAAAGTGAACCTCACAAGGTGGGATCCTGCTTGCCAAATGGGCTGCCAGGTGTGAGGGCACGGACTCTGCAATGCTCTACTCTCCTGGGTGGGCTGAGAATGAGTGAGGAGACTTGGCTGTGTGTTCAGGCTGGGGAAATCCTGAAACAAGGGCTGGAGTGAGACTTTTCAAAACTGCAGCACTTGGATTAACCTTGCTGTCAAATTCCACCTGTGTCATAGCTCCTGGGACCTACTCCCTTGTGGACTTTACCATTCAGAGCAGAGGGAGGAGTCAGCTGCATGACCAGTGACTGGCATGGAGAAGATGTAGTGCTGTCAAGACAGGATTAGCTAAAAGTGATAGAAAATGCCAAAGAAGACTGGCTGAAGTTTCTTTCTCTCATAATAAATCAGGTTCAGAGGTGGACGGTTGAGGGCTGAAAAGGTGGCATGACAAAGTCGAAAGGACCAGGCTATTATTGTTATCAATATCATTGTCATTACTATTGTATAATTTGCATGCGGTGAAATACACAGATCCTGATGAATTTTGACAAATGTTTGCACCATGTAATTAACTGCCCAACCAAAAGAGAACATTTCCATCAGCTCAGAAGTTTCCTTGTGCCCCTCTCCAAGTGATTTGACATTTATCACCAGGGAATGGATTTGCCTGCTCTAGAATTCCATATAAATGGAGTCATACAGTAGCTATTCCTTTGTTTCTGGCTTCTTTCACTCAATATAATGCTTTTGGGATTTACTGATGTTGCTGTATCAGTAGTTCTTTTTTTATTGCTTATTAGTCTTCCATGGTATGAATACACCATAATTTGTTTATTCACCTGTTGATGGACATTTAGGTTTTATCCAGTTTGGGATTATTAGGAAAAAAATTTGTTACCAACATTTGTGTGCAAATCTGTGTGTGGAGATAGGTTTTCATTTCTCTTGGGTAATGAGTGGGAGTAGAATTGCTGAGTATAGTATAGGTACATGTTTAATTTTGTAGGAGATTACCAGTTTTCCAAAGTGATTCTACAATTGAAGGCTCTATCTTGCTCTTCTACCATTAGCCATTCATGACTTCTACCTCATGGTAAAATATGGCTGCTTGAATTCCAGCCATCAGATCCACATTCCAACCCACAAGGAGGAAGATGGAGGAAATTATACGCTTCCCTTGCTTTAATAACATTTCCTGGAAATGTCACACAATACTTCTGCTTACATCCCATTAGTTAGAACTTAGTCCCATGATTGCACCTTGCTGAAAGGGAGGCTGGGACATGTATTTTTTGTTATGGAGACCCACATGCCTAGCTAAAAATTGGGGATCTTATTATTGAGAAAGAAAGTGACATTGGATGTTGGGGGGCAAGAAGCAGCTCTGCTACAGATGAGTGGTCAGAAATTAGTCAGGGATCATTCCTGTCTTGCTTAAGGGTGTTTCTCCAGAACCTATCGTGGACCTTGGCTCATGATATATGCTCTATAAATGTTTGTGACAGGTGGAAGGAGGGAGAGAAGAAGAAAGAGAGAAGTAGCCATGGCAGTCAGCCTCATGACTCAGGAAAGTTTCCTTGAGGTCACTATGCTCTTCTGACAAGAGTGTTGTTCTTAAAGGACTTTCACCATTCTTCAACTTCTGACATTGTTTCAAAACATCTCTTGGATGCAATCATGACTCAGGAAAGTTTCCTTGAGGTCACTATGCTCTTCTGACAAGAGTGTTGTTCTTAAAGGACTTTCACCATTCTTCAACTTCTGACATTGTTTCAAAACATCTCTTGGATGCAATCATGACTCAGGAAAGTTTCCTTGAGGTCACTATGCTCTTCTGACAAGAGTGTTGTTCTTAAAGGACTTTCACCATTCTTCAACTTCTGACATTGTTTCAAAACATCTCTTGGATGCAATTAAACATCATTGTATGAATTGTCAAGACAGTCTTTCAGTGACTTGTTAGGTAAGGGACTTTTTGACTTTGTTATCTGATAGAGATAGTTTGGGAATTTTGTTTTTCAGTGTGGAATAGAGTGTGTGTGGGTGGGTGTGTGTGTCTGCACAGGAAACCGTCTGAGGACTTTTTCCTGTCAAGAGTCTCACAATTTGTATGGTAATAAATGTGTTGTCATCAAGGGCTTGTGCCTTGGAAATTCGAAATGAAGGCCGAGATGCCTGAGGGGAGGGGAAGAAAAGAGAGCTGGGAGCAAGGTTGTTTCGAAGCCGACTTGTGGCCGTGACAGGCAGCGGGAACTTTTGTGAGAGGCCTCCGTGTTTCCAGCCGGGTGCCCCTTCAGCAAATGAGGGGGTCATCGGGTTATGTTATTTTATGGTACAAAAGCAGATACGGTCCGCTGCCTCCGCTCTACCCTGATAATTTTGTTTTCCTGGCGAGTTTGCCATCAAGGATCTGACATGCCATTAGGTTTTTATCTCTGTTGCCCAAGGAGGGGCAACGGTGAGCAAGGGTCTGCTTTTCATTAAAGTGAGCCTGGTTGCACGAGCACTTCTTTGAACAAAACAACCACGGTTCACGACAAGGTTAGGGGAAGGCGGGGCGGAGGGAAGGTTATTAGTTATTACCTCTGCTTCCTTAGCGGGAGTGGGGGCTTCTCTCTAGCGGGATTTGGCTCCCTCCCTGGGGCGCTGAGAGCTAATTCCACACTCAAGCCATGATCCCCAGGCCCGCCTAAGAAGCGGCGCCTTCTAATCATGCCAAATCATCAGGCTGATTCTGCGACATCAACTGTTACCCATTAGGGAACAGGCTGACAACAAGAAATGCATTTCACTTCCAGTCTTGGCCCTCCCTGGACTTGTAGTCCAAGGAAGCTCCAGTGATCCTGCTGGGGACACGGGCCTCCTGCCAGCTCTTAAGAGCATCTGCCAGGGTTTCTCTCCCCAAAGGAAAAAGTGTCTGGGAGGGCCTCTGAGGAAGGGGAAAGGGTGAAGGACACTAGCTGGGAGTCAGTCCAAATTGGCTCTGCCCCATGTGAAAGAGCCTGATACATTCAAGGTCATTGATCCGAATTTGTCCCCGCAAAGCAGAACAAAATGAGCACAGACACACACTCAGTAGCAAGTCTAAGGGGAAAAAAAATATCCTGTAAATCTGTCCATGTTGTTTTCTTTTAAGATGCAGTAGCTAATGTTGGTGTCAGAAAGGGGCCCGGCTGTTTATGGTGCTTACCTAAACAGCCTGCCTGACTTTAAAGTCATTTCTGGCTGCTTCTGCCAACCCAAGTACTCCAGTCCACCTTTTTGTGTCATTCCCATCAGAAAAATCACACCGGTCTGATGCTCACTCTGGCGTGCTGGCCTCCCGTGAAATGCTGTGATCGAGGGTCTCCAGTGGGACTCAGAGACTCCATTCCTCTGCCCCTCCCCCACCATCCTCCTCCACACCCTCCACCCACCCACTGCTGGGTGCGATTTATAAGCAGGGGAATCCCCTTAATCCCATAGATATGTGATTTACTTCACCCAAGAATTCGGAGAGCTGCGTCCTCTCTCGAAAAGTGAATTATAACACCAGCATAGAATATCGATTCCAGACATGTGGAATTTTAATCCCCAAGTTCCCACGAAATGCTTCTGTCCATGGTAAATTGGTCCACCATTTCAGCATGTCCAAACAGGTAGGACAGATGACCCCCTCTGGCCACCAACTCTCAGTCACTGGGGGCAAGGTCAGGGGGTTGCGGGGGAATCTGAGAGCCTTCATCTCACTCTTGTGACTTTGTGTCTGCTCTCAGGTGCTGTGTGCAATTCTATTTTGTATTTCTTGGAACCTAACATCAATTGGGCATTTTTAAATTCCCCTGCTGCCCACAAAGCCAAAGCCAGGCAGCCATCTTCAAAATGTCACCAGCCATTAACCGTGAGCAAGGATGAATTATGCTCACCACCACCATCAGGTGCATTGAGAAGAACAACTCGCGGAGGCAGACTGCCATGTACTGGGGGGAGTTCCAGCTCCAAGCCCTGCCCTGGGCTCTCCCAGGACTGCCAACTCATGTTTCCAGAGACCTTGTGGTTTTATCTGCAAATAGGTTAGGTTTTAATGGGTAGTAAGCACCCATAATATTCCAGGCCCTGTTCCCAGCACCACTTCCACAATAACTCCCCTCACTTCCTTGTCACAAGTGGGAATTGAAAGGCTCAGAGCTGTTGGGTACATTGGTCAAGGTCACACAGCTGGTGAGTGGAAGAAACATGCCTGTTACCAAGATCTATTTTCTATTACATCACACCCAAAGAAGCTTCTGCCAATCTTATGCATGGTTTTCACTGCATGTCTCAATAATATAACCAGTCCCAGGCACCTACATTTTAACGCCAATACAGCTGGAGCTCAGACAGGTTAAGTGACCTGGGCAAACACACACTCATGGAGGGAGAATGGGCTCTGTGACATGTAATGCGACAGATATTTATTGAGCATCCACAAGCTTTGGCTATACACAGCTAAATAAGGCACAGTCACTGCCATCAAAAGACTTGACGGTCACATGGGGGCAGACTGCAACATACGTGATTCTACATAATTCCAAGCATGGAATAGTATCTTATTTGTATTTGTGAGTGTCATGGGATCCCAGGAATGGAGTGAGTCATTCACAGAGGAAGTGACATTTGAGTTGAACCATGAAGGCTGTGGAGGAATGAAGAGGCAGGCATTGAGTAGAATTCTCTGATGGCACACTGCCCCACCCCACAAGCCTTACCCCTGGGGTGGCCAGTTTACTGTGAGCATCAGCAAGTAAATGTCAAACAGCCTGTCCCATCCTCTAACTCAGCACTATACAACAAAACTTTCTATGATAATGGAAATGGTCTAGATCTGTGCTACTCAATATAGTGGCCTCCCAGCCGCAGGTCCCTACTGAACACTTGAAATGTGGCCAGTAGGACTGAGAAACTGATTGTTTTGTTCTATTTACTCTTAATTTATATTTCAATTTAAAAAGCCATATGTGGCCAGTGGCTCCTATAGAGGACAGCACCTGCAGCAGAGAGTGGGACTACAGGCATTAATCTCTGTGCAGGCGATCACTGGACAGTTCTCCATCATCGACAGGCAAAGGGGCAGAAGCATGGGCACAGCCCTCCTAGGGCTAAGTCACAGGGTCCTGTCATAGGTCCAGATGCTCCAACAACCGTTCAGTGCTCCCCAGCATCATGTGATCAGTGGGACTAGGTCTGAGTTGCCACCACATCACCTCCTCCTGGCCCTATAGTCTCTGCTGAGGAGGCTGGAGAAAGGAGGCACTGTGAGAGACCCAGCCCCCATCTCACCTTCTGCTCAATGGTGACCTTCCCCTGGTGACCCTTTCATTGGATGAATGTGTCACAGCTGCCCTGCAGTGAGCAGGAGGGCTGGATGTGGTGCTGGGAAGGCCACCCTTGGTATGAAGCCCTCCTGTCTTCTCTGGGTGCCCCAAGCCCAGGGCTCCAGGATAGAGCTGTCTCCATGCTCACAACAGCAATGAGACTTATAGCAAATGAGACTTATAGCAACTGCATTAGTCCATTTTCTCATTGCTATGAAGAACTACCTGAGGCCAGGCTCGGTGGCTCACCCCTGTAATCCCAGCACTTTGGGAGGCTGAGGCAGGTGGATCACGAGGTCAGGAGATCAAGACCATCTTGGCCAACATGCCGAAACCCCATCTCTACTAAAATACAAAAAATTAGCTGGGCGTGATGGAACGCACCTGTAGTCCCAGCTACTCGATAGGCTGAGGCAGGGGAATGGCTTGAACCCGGGAGATGGAAGTTGCAGTGAGCTGAGATGGCACCACTGCACTCCAGCCTGGCGACACAGCAAGACTCTGTCAAAAAAATAAATAAATAAAAATAAAATAAAATAAAAGAACTACCTGAGACTGGGTGATTTATGAAGAAAAGAGGGTTAATTGACTCCCAGTTCTGCAGGCTGTACAGGAAGCATGGCTGGGGAGACCTCAGGAAACTTACAATCATGGCAGAAGGCAAAGGGGAAAAAGGGAAAGCAGGCACATCTTCACATGGCGGTACAGGAGAGAGCAAAAGAAGGGAGAAATGCTACACACTTTTAAACAACCAGATCTCATGAGCACTCTGTCTCAAGACAGCACTAGGGGATGGTGCTAAACTATTAGAAACAACCCCCATGATTCAATCACCTCCCACCAGGCCCCACCTCCAACATTGGGAATTACAATTCAACATGAGATTTGTGTGGGGACATAGAGCCAAACCATATCAGCAACTCACCGTGCACCCCAATTAATTAATGCATGTAGCTTTGACTTGTCTTCTTTCCTACACTTTCATTGGGGGAACTATAGAAAATAGTGAAACATGAATAAAGGAAATCTATCCAGAACATGACTCCTTCTTTCCACCTCCACCACTGCCACCCTAGCCAAACTGTCATTGTATCTGCTTTTACAATGGCCCAATCAGTCTGTTCCTCCCTTGCTGATACATAGTCCATCCTCAACAGAGCAGCCAGAGGGATTCTTTAAACCCTAAACCAGATAGAGGCACTCCTTGCCCATAACTCTCCAATACTCCCCATCTTGGTGCAAAAGCTGAAGTCCTTACGAGGTCCTGTGCAGTCTCACAGTCTGCCCCCACTCTTCCTCACCTCTGGCTTCAACTATTACTCTCCTGCTCCCACCAAAGATCTGTCCCAGCTGCACTGGTCTCTTTGCTGCCCCTGGACCATGCCTGGCATAGCCTGCCTCAAGGCCTTTGCACTGGTCCTCTCCCCTGACTGGAGCACTCTTCCCTTAAACAGCCACATAGCCCACTCCTGAGTGTTTTTCATGCCTTTATTCAAATGCCACCTTCCTGGTGAAGTCTTCACTGGACACTTAATTAAATTTGCAATCTCACTCCTCTTCCAATTCCCCATTCATTTCCCCAGATCTCTTTTTCTTCCTAGTCTTATCTCTGTCATACTATAGATTTTGCTTATTTATTTGGTTTATTATCTGTCTTCTTTCACTCGAATGTGAGCTCTATGAAGGCAGGTGGTTTATTTATGCTTTGTACTCTGCTATAGTCACGGTGTCTAGAAAAGTGTCTGATACAATGTAGGCTGTCAATAGATATTTGCGGAATAAATGACTAAAAATCACGGTATCTCTGCACTCAAAGATAACCATTGCTAATGGCTGGTTGTATTTCCTTCTAGACTTTCTTCTATTGAGCCTCATTTTGACTGAGTTAAGTAGGAGTCCTGTGGCCATCAAGAGAGTGCTGAGGAGAGAGGGAGGGACAGCTCTCTCAGGGTCTGTGTCTGCCTGTGATCTCCTTGGTGGAGGCCTGGGCCTCATCCTGGCTGGCCCAGAAATCAACACTTTCAGTTCTCTCAGGGATCATCAGCCTTGGCAGGACTGACCCACATTAACCAAACTCATAAGAACCTGCAGATAGATAAAACCAAAGACCACTTTACTCATTCCTACCCCTTTCCAGTGATTCTGCCCCTCAAGGAACACAGAACACTATGCTGGAAGTCATGGCTGCAGCTGGAGGAGGTGTACTTTGTTGATTGCCCAGAGGGTTGTATTAAGATTTTAGGCACCTTCAAGCACTGAAAAGATTATAGTGTGCTGTACACAATCCCATGTGCTATTCACAATAAAAGTAGTGCTCAACTATGAAACAATTACAATGAAAATAATGTTCCGAGTTTTCCCATTATGATAAAGTTAATGCTTTTAAATATATACGTTAAAAATAAAATTGCTTCTTTTAAAAATCATCTTTGTTTCTCCTGCTTTGTTTGTGATCTGGGCATGTTCTTAGGCTTCCTGTGGGACATTCCAGCCAATATAGTTTGGCTCTGTGTCCCCACCCAAATCTCATGTTGAATTGTATTCGCTAATGTTGGGGGAGGAAACTGGTGGGAGGTGATTGATTGGATCAAGGGGGTGGATTTCCCCCTTGAAGTTCTCATGTCAGTGTGATAGTGAGTGAGTTTTCACAAGATCTGGTTGTTTGTATAGCACTTCTCCCTTCACTCTATTCCTCCTGCTCCTGCCATGTAGGTGTGCCTTCTTCCCATTTGCCTTCTGCCATAATTGTATGTTTCCTGAGGCCTCCCCAGGCATGCATCCTGTACATCCTGTGGAATCATGAGCCCATTAAATGCCTTTTCTTTATAAATTACCCAGTCTCAGTATGTCTTTATAGCAGTGTGAGAATGCACTAATACACCAGCTTGGGTTGTTTCTCCAGCTTTTCTCAACCCTTACAAGCAAAATGATCCTGATTTTTCCCTTGGGGGATTGCTTCCCCATTTTCCAGTATGGTTTGTGGAGGTAGACATCCCTTCCACACTCAGGGTTGGGGTCAACTGTGAGACGCAATTTGGTGGGACTTCTGAGAAAGCCCGTGGGTAGTGTGATGTGAACGTGCTTTAAGATCTGGTGCTGGGTAGCATTTGGTTATCATAATGAGGTACTTTGGACAAGTGGGGGCCACCATGTGTAATTGTAGTCAAAATGGAATAATACAGAGAAAAGAGATAAAGAGAAACCAGGTTTTTGGTAGCACGATTTTTGTGCTGCTGGGTCAAACTGTGCCTGAAAACAACATTTCTGCTCAACTTTTTTTTCAGTTATGTGAGCCAATTCTCTTGTGGTTTAAGTTGGTTTGAGTTGAGTCTTCTGACATTTAAAATCAAAAGATTCCTAACAGATATACCTTGGAAACATGAATCATAGCACAGAGAAATGAACAGACTTCAGCACCCTTTTAGATAGATTAAGACTGACACATTCTAACATTTTAGACTCTATGAAGACTGCCTATTTTCTGTTGAAAGATATATTTGATTGTTTTATAATTCATCCGATTCCTTTATATACTCCATGAGGGCCAAAATTGTGTCTGTTTTGTTCATTGCTGTTTCCTCAGCACCTAAAACAATGACTGGCCCTTAGTAGACACTCCATAAGTGTTTAGTGCCTGCCTGCCTGAATGAATGAATGAAACTGAGACACAGATAAAGTGACATGCCCAAAGTCACATAGCTAACTACTGAGATAGTAAGGTGGGGAATCCACCATATTATCCTAGCAACATACTTGTAAACATTCTTAACTCATCAGAAAGAGAAGAAAGAACTAATATTTGTTGTTGTCCTTTCCTTGGCCAGATGTAATTTGAGTGTCTTCACACTGTCTTATTATTCTATGTGAATCCCCCACCATACACATACAATATCAAGAGGTGGGTAAGATTACTGTCATTTTACAAGTGAGAAAACTGAGGTACAGAGATTTAAGTTTCTTCCCAAAGATCACAAAGCTACTATAGCAGAAAACAGCTCAGCTTAAAAGAGTTCCGATATGGAAAGCACTTGCAATGGTGCCTATGACATTGGTCAGCTCGCAGAAGATTCTACAGATAGCTAACGCCATGCATACCAGGCAGGTTTTTTACCACATTCCCTTTCAGAGACTGACATTTTGTGACATTGATCCCTAATCTAGAGGAGACAGATTTCCCTGCACAAATTACATGCATGTGGATAGGCGGGAAAAGAATACCCAGTGGTGTGGCAGTTGCGATGTCATCATCCATGTGAGCTCTATGCTGGTATGTGCGAATGTGAACAGGAGCATTGTGTACTCAAAGGCACGTGTGTGAGTGTGTCTGTGTGTGTGTGTGTGTGTGTGTCTTTTCACATAGATGATCTCAGAACTGTAGGACTATTATTTCTGGGGCCCTACCCTGGTGCAGTGTAAACACATCACAATAAAAAGAAGTGACAGAATCTTCTGGTCACATCGAACCATGCAGATGTGTACCCAGCATGGCCACAATTTCAGCAGAGCATGCAATACTACTTCTCTGAACATAAAATGGCAGAGGAGCCTGGACACTAGTGTCTAGGGTAACTGACCATACACCAGAACAGACACTTGCCCCTATGTTCTCTCTAAGTAGTATTAATTCACACACCCTGATCAGTCCTGTTACTTGTCCTGGCTCCCTGTGTGCTCAAAGCAGCTTTATTTAGTAACACCTGGGGGATCCTTGAGGATAACCCAAATATGCCACTGTGGCATATCCCAAAGTGGCATATTTGTGAGTGGCATATTCTACTACCCTTCAGAGGCAACATTACAACCATGTGGAAGACCACCGCATGGGAAAGAGGTGCAAATCCAAAACCTTTGCATGGGGAAGAGAAATAGGCTAATCATTGAATATAAGCATAACTACATAATTTTTAAACCATCGCAGAGGAATCCATAAACAATGGGAAAGAACAAAAATACGTTGGGAAAAGGCCTCCAACATAATTTGCATATATAGGGTTAATACTTATAAACCTTATGTTCTATGGGAAAGGCCCTGTGGGGAAGGGCCCTGTGGGGACCAGGAACCACAGTGACACTGTCATGCTTTGTATCCTAGGAAAAGCCTCTCCACTCTCTGGGCCTTGGAATCCTCATTGGGGGAATGGGGCGGTTAGATTACAGAATTTCTAAGCTCCTTCATTCTACAGTACTAAAGCAGAAATTTCTAGGCGTGGAAATAAGGAAATACTATGGCCATGGCTCTTCAAACTAGGGGGCTTAGGATCTGGTGGGAATTGTCCACTGAAGGGTACCCCTAATACAGATGGCTGCTCTAGGCCCTCTGGCCTTGGTTTGGAGGCTACCAATTTGGTGTGCTGAGGAGAAGGTAGAAGGAAAACTAGAAGGTGGTGAGGGAAGGGTAGAATGCAAAGGCTTCACAAACACTGACTCATGTCGGAGTCTGCCTGGTTCCTCCCCACTTTGCAGGGGAAGCATAAAAGTGTGTGTGTATGTTTTTTAAACCCACTCAGGTCAGGAGAAATGCAGAAAGTAAACATCTAAGAGAAAGAAAAGATTGCTTTCCTTTGTGATTTTTCTTCCTTTGAGCAAAGCGCCCCAGAATGTATTGCAAAGGGCGGGGCAGGGGGTGAGGAGAGAGCTGTTAGCACTCCCTTCGTGCCTTTGAAGGCAGCAGGCCTCTGTAAACAGAAGTGACTTCTGACTTCTCACG
The DNA here is from genome assembly GCF_029289425.2 of Pan paniscus. Taxonomy (NCBI): domain Eukaryota; kingdom Metazoa; phylum Chordata; class Mammalia; order Primates; family Hominidae; genus Pan; species Pan paniscus. Next base: position 41,072,694 of record NC_073272.2, read on the forward strand.
GCTCTAAAAATAATCAGAGTGTGGGGGGTTCTAAATCAGGAACAAAGAAGAAACAAAGGGTTAATGAGAGGACACAAGTTTGATGTCTTATTGCATAAACACAGAGCCAGCTAGGAACAAAGGCGTCAGAAGCTGGCCTTCGCCAGAAGGTAACCAGCACAGCTTTTAGCCCTTGAAATTCTGCACATTGCTATTTCTTCCTCACATTTGCAAAGGGCACCTCACACCCTGCTCTCTGCGCCAGCCCCTCTCTAAAGTGTGCTGCTGGCAGGGAGTTGGCCCTTTCATCTATCTCAGGACCCTTCCCCTATAGCTTCACCCCTCTCCCCTCACCCTGATCAATGCTTTCCTGTAAGATCTAACTCATACTAACTTGCAAGTGACTGATATGGCCCTAGCAGCAGCTCATGTTTACCATGGGGCTCACTTTCTCTATGCTCTGTGCATGACCTCGCTGCGACTCACATCACCACTAAGTATTATTACCACATGCACGTTAAAGCAAAGAGGATGGAGAATTGCTCTAACTTCCCCACAGTCCCAAATCCAGTGGATGGTGGAACTGCAATCCTAAACCTCAAGCAATCAGGTGCCAGAGCCCAAACCCTTAACCCTCATTCCCCTGCATTTCAAGGCAAAGAATTAAGTAGTGGGGAGTTATCTAGAAGCCGAAAGCCAGGGTAGAAACCTAGGGCTGACATTGTAAGGCAGTGATTCCCTTTGACTCAAAAACCTATCTCAAAAGGTCGCTCCCGTTGTCTAGTTTTAATGAACTTCGAGGGAGGTCCACTCAGCACCACCTCAGCCCCACATACTGTGCCAGGCTCTTTAAGGCATTCAGCACACACAGCCATTAGCTGTTTGCAGTCCAACAAGTCAGTTTCTGTTTGGACCAAATGTCATGCACTACCCATCATGCTGCATGTGTAAAGATATGCCTTCTGGGGTTGGGGGAAATAGGGAAAGAAAAATGTGGGGATTGGAAAAGCCAGCTTATAAAAGAGTATTGCGAGTCTCTTTCCTAATCCCATGTAACTAGCATATCACAGTTCCTGGCATAAAGGAAGCACTCCAAGAATACATATTGATTGAAAGCATAAAGGAATGAATGAGTGAACAAACAAATGAACTAATAAACTGACACATAGCTACCTTCCTTCTTTTCTTCTCTTATGTTCTCGAAATCATCATCAATATTCCCTCGACATCTAATGTGCACACCTGTCAGATAGGGGCGCAGGTTCCGGCTGTGTAGATCTGGGCTAGGGCCTGAGATTGTACACATCTAACCAGCTCCCAGGTGATGCTATTGCTCCTGCTGATCCGTGGACCACACTTTGAGTATCAAGGGTCTAGTACACCTGTGTCTTACTCATGGCTGCTGTCACAGTTCAACGTCATTAAAGGTCTCGTCTGTTCCATGGAATTATTTGCATTAAACTTTTGCAGCCATTTTATCAGTGTGTTTTTGTTTTTACTGTAGTTTTGGTCTAAGGTACACAGTACAGTACTGTATGTTAAAATTCCACCTGTGTTGCCTTTTACCTCCCACTTGTACCAGAGGTGGATTTCCCATGAAGCTAATGAAGCTTAAACCTCAGATCCCCTCACTATATGGACCCTGTTCCACATCCTCAGGCACAGATAGCAATATCTTTTCACAGTTATAAAATTTTGTGAATTTCCAAAATTAAAAGTATTTTGCAGTTTTTAAAGAGGGTCCCCCAATTTGTACAAACCTCAGGTCCCACATAAACCTGGCTCCACTCCTGCACTTGCTCTACTATATTTCTTAGAGTAGATACACATTTTTCTTGTACTCATGTCTCTGTCAAACACAGGAAAATAAAGGAAAAGACAGCCATGAGTTTTAGGAAATGTGAAAGAGTGAAATTCTCAGAGGATACACTTGTATATTTAAATATGCAAACATTTAGCTCTGATTTATGGTTTCTGCTGCCCACCCAGCCCTTGTATGCATTTGCATTGGCAACCACTAATCTGGCCTTTGGTAAGAAGCATTACAAAGAAAAAATGTTTCACTTTGTCATCCCATTACCTGTAGAAGTTCATGGAACCCATCAGCCTTGGTCTCCTGGACAAACAGGCTCAGTTAGCATCCTCACCTGTTCAGGGAGGAGGCCATGATTCTATGACACCGTTGCACAGTGTAGACTACCATGTCAGTAAATAGTATCTGCTCCATTTATTGGATTATCACAAGTACGGGTGATAATACCACAAACCTCAAGACAGCTGGCTCCATCAAAGTCTGTGCAGCCATGTGGTACCTTCAACCAGTTCTACTAAACCTTGGCCACACCTTGGAACCACCTGGGGAGCTTTAAAACATATTTTTGCTTGGGTCACATCCCCAAAGATTATTCCGATTTAATCAGCCTGAGATGTGGTCTGGGCAATGACATTTTTTTTAAAGCTTCCCAGGCAATTGCAATGTGAAGCCAAGGGTGAGAGTCACTGCCTGAGTCCATCTGATCTGGGGAGAACGCTAGAACCCTGTTACCCAAGGTGTGGTTCTCAGATCAGACCAGCAGCATCGGCATCACCAGGCAGCATACTAGAAATGGAGAATTCCGCTCACACCTATAATCCCAGCACTTTGGGAGGCCAAGGCAGGCGGATCACCTGAGGTCAGAAGTTCGAGGCCAGCCTGGCCAACATGGCAAAACCCCATCTCTGCTAAAAATACAAAAATTAGCTGGGCATGGTGGAGTGCACCTGTAATCCCAGCTACTAGGGAGGCTGAGGCAGGAGAATCGCTTGAATCCAGGAAACGGAGGTTGCAGTGAGCCGAGCCGAGATGGTGCCAGGGCACTCCAGCCTGGGTGACAGAGCAAGACTCCGTCTCAAAAAAAAAGAAAGAAAAAAAGAAAAGAAAAGAAGAATTCCATATTCCAAGCCCCGTCCCAGACCTACCCAATCAGAATCTGCATTTTGTCAAGATTCCCAGGGGATTTGCCTGCCCAGTAGATTTTGAGAAGCACTGCCTTAGAAACCGTCAGTTTCTGGATCAGCCTCCTCTATTTCCAGATGCAGAAATTGGAAATCAATCACGTGAAATGATTTTAGCCAAGCTCCCCAAGAAGCCAGCTGGAGTCCCAGGTCTCCCATCCTCCAGCTTCAGCCAGATTTCATCCTCTCCCTCAGCTGGACTTCGTGCCATTTTAGAAGGATATCAAGAGTTAGAGGCATAGGTCCCATTTCTGAGTTGCAGAAACTACACAGTTTACTGCAGAATTTCTGGCTTTTTCTTGCTAGGGGGAAAATATGTCTCGGTAAGCTCCATTATGTATTCTGGGTATATGCAATGAGTTTGTCTTGAGACATATTTATGCTTGAGAATATTATGTATTCTCTTTATATACCATGCAAGGTTAAACTTTTTGAAAATTTGTATTTGCTTTTTATCACCCAGACATATAAGCAATTTACAGCCAGGCCTGATGGATTGGAATCAGATGGCAAAACCCGGATTAACCCCATGGATCCTGATGGCCATTGGTCAGTCCTTGCTATCCATGATATTTTCACCTGAGTGAATGCATTAAAGGCTTTCCTTTTAAGATAAATATGCAGGTGGGTATCGTTTTTGCAAAGCAGGCACTTCCTCTTGCTGCTTTAAGTTCATCCAGCACTTTTTTCAAAGACAGACATATTGAAACAGTCATACGCTGAATAATTCATGTGGAAAAATTGGGGGGAGAGCTAAGTAGAGGTGACTTGTGAGATATTCTTACTTGCTGGTGTTAAAAGATGGAGATTCCTTGTGTTACATAATTGCTATTCACCAGAAATGCAGTGGTTGAGGCAGGTTAGGGATCCTTCATGAGGCCCCTTTTGCACCAATCCTTCGGTCACTCAACAAACTCTTACTAGTTATCTTTTAGAAATAAAAGATACTCTGAGTACACAGGCATATTTGAAGACCATCATGTAAACTGGCCTGGCCCAGGGAGGTCTGGTAACACACCAATAGAAGCTTCCTGACAAACACAAGACTTTATCACACGTGCACATGCATGGGTGCAGGCACAAACCCCCCAGCCACTAGTGTGATCTATCACCTACAATCTTTGCCAGGCCCAAAGAGGGTCTTTATGTGCAAATCCCTGGCCAAGGGTGGTCCTACAGAACCGCTCAGCATTCACCCAGGTGCAAAAGCCAGCCAGAGGATGAATCATTATTATTTTTTTAATCAAGTAAAAGACCCAGGTGTAGCAGCAGCCCAGCTTTCTAATATCACTGTGGCTTTGATAAATATGTCCCATTCCTTGATAACTTTTCCAAATCCTTTAATATCCTGCAGCTCAGTCCCTGATGTCTGGCTGTCGCAAAAATGTGTGAAGGGAGACCAAATGTCAATAAAATCTCCCTGCCTGCCTCAACCCAGTACATAATCAGCTCCAAGGTAAATAAATGGTAAGTTAGTTATCTGCTGCCAGGGAGGGGAGGCCTCTGGGCTTATCTGGCTTTCATTTTTGCCTTCCTATGGAGCTGACCAAAACGTCTTCTTATTCCACTCTCTTCTGGGGGAGGGTGTTGAATATTTTCCTCTTTTTTCCTTTTTTTTCCCTTTCCCCTTGGAGGGACAGACTGCTTTGCTTTTCTGAAATGGCTGTCCACTTTATGCTTCGCTCTCCTCAACTCCATTAAATCACCTTTCATCACATTAAATACAGGTCTTCAGGGTGGTCAGAGAGCTTCGCTCTGAGGGATGATGTTATAATAAGGGCAACGTGTATGAAAATCATTTTTCAGCTCAATCCCAGGCAGGCCACAAGGAGAGGGGAGGCACTACGTGTGTCTCACTTGAGACAGGAGCCAGGTTCCTGAAGAGATGTTTCATCTATTCCTTCCTTCCTTCATTCATTCGCAAACACATAACAGAGCACCACTATGTGGCAGGTTATAGGAATTTATCAGTGAACAAAAGAGACCAAGATATCCCTTCCCTCATGGAGCTTCCATGAGTAGGACGCATTGGAAAGCCTCTTAGGGAACATGCTTAACATCAGATTCACAGAACAGAAGAGGGGCTGCTTTGAAAATTTTAAGATGTGGCTGCCTATAAATTGCTCCTACTCCAGTGCCAAAGTGTGGTATTCTTCCAGGAGACACCCTTTCTTTCTAGTTAAACCGTTCTTTTTTTCTATGAGCCATCATTTTTCTCCAAGAGCAATTGTCCTTGGAAGGGATTAGCTGTTATCACTCTCTAGCACCGTAGTGTGAATTTATTTATTGGCTTCCCTTCCTGCCTAGATAGGAGGGCCTCCAGGGCTGCCAAAAGACAGAAAAATCATGAAAAGGCAGCAACAAGAGAGACTGAGGACAATTTGGGCCAGTGTGTCTCCACACAGTCCCCTGGGGCCACCTGTTAAAGAGCTGGATTCTTCATCCCCCACCTGGCCCCACTGCACAAAGATCCCACTCCATAGCCTAAGAGCCCCTGCATAGGAACTTCCCACTAAACAACCCAGGGGCATTAAAGGAACTCTTCAGGAAATAGGCCAAATGGTGTTGAGGTTCTCCAAGCTCAGATAACTTATAGCTCCCCTTCCTCCTGGTGGTGACAACTCCCCACTGTTACTTAGCCTGGGGTACTGCACTCTCCTAGGTTGGCACCTTTTTATTAAAGGCATACTCTATTTGAGTGAGCCATCTGTTTGCTGTCCAGACTTAGAGCCATACAGGGGACAAAAAAGGAAGTAGAGAGACCAATCCTAGGACTAGAGTCTGGGCACAAGTGAAAAAAAGTGGGTACCTGCAAAGCCTGATGGAAGGCAATGTCTTTACATTTAGTGGACTTATGCATGTCCATAAAATGCAGATTCCTCCCTCATAGCCCCTTCTGACTCAGCAGGTCTGACCAGAGTCCTGGGAATATGGATTTTTAACAAGTACCAAAGATGATGCTAAAGCTGATGGCCTGTGTACCACAATTTCATACCTATTGATTTAATAGGTCCCAACTCAGCATGGTTACTCCCTTTTGCTGCAATTCCATTCTCCTTTCCACTTGTATTCTTCCGTTTTCACGCTGCTGATAAAGACATATGTGAGACCAGGTAATTTATAAAGAAAAAGAGGTTTAATGGACTCACAGTTCCACGTGGCTGGGGAGGCCTCACGATCATGGTGGAAGGCAAAAGGTACGTCTTACATGGCGGCCGACAAGAGAGAAAATGAAAGCCAAGCAAAAAGGGAAACCCCTTATAAAACCATCAGATCTCATGAGACTTAGTCACTACCACAAGAACAGTATGGGGGAAATCGCCCCCATGATTCAATTATGTCCCACCAGGTTTCTCCCACAACACATGGGGATTATGGGAGTCACAAATCAAGATCAGATTTGGGTGGAGACACAGCCAAACCATATCACCATTCTATCTAAAATCTCTACCACCAGTCACTAGCAATTTAAACAACAGATGAATAGCAATAAAGTACAGGAGAGTAAAGAAGAGCTAAGGAAAGAACTATTCAGTTTATATGCAGAATTTAGACAAAATGTAAAGGAGCCAGGACTTGTTGGGCTTAAATATAAAACTTTTTAATCCCTGATCTTTCCTGGCAAAATACTGTCAAAGTAATAAGTGGCCTCCAGGCTGCCAGTAAAACATGGACTCAGAGTACGGTCAGATCAAGGGGACTGCCATAAGACCCTCTGTTGAGATTTCAATAGATAAAATGCAATGTCTTTTAGATCATCTCATGTAGACAAAATGTCTTCTATGAATCTTAAGGATGCTGTTCCACAGCCCTTGCTTGCAGCCCCCATATCTCTACCCATCACCAATATACAGTGTGACAAAAAGCTCAGAGAGGTTAAGTAATCTGTCCATAGTCACACAGGTATTAGTGACAGGGGCAGACTTTGAACCCGAGAAGATTGACTTCTACACTTTGACCCAAGACAAACTATTGACTCCCTGAGAGAGATGGGTTCCCTTAAGTATCAGTCCTCAAGGTCTTTTAGTTTATTTCATATGTGTATTAGTTGATTTTCATGCTGCTAATAAAGGCATACCTGAAACTGGGAACAAAATAAAGGTTTAATTGGACTTACAGTTCCACGTGGCTGGGGAAGCCTCAGAATCACGGCGGGAGGTGAAAGGCTCTTCTTACATGATGGCAGCAAGAGAAAATGAGGAAGAAGCAAAAGCAGAAACTGCTGATAAACCCATTGGATTTCATGAGACTTAGTCACTATCACCAGAATAGCATGGGAAAGACCAGCTTCCATGATTCAGTTACCTCCCCCTGGGTCCCTCCCACAACATGTGGGAATTCGGAGAAATACAATTCAAGTTGAGATTTTGGTGGAGACACAGCCAAACCATATCATTCCACCCCTGGCCCCTCCAAATCTCATGTCCTCACGTTTCCAAACCAATCATGCCTTTCCAACAGTCCTCCAACATCTTAACTCATGTCAGCATTAACCCAATAGTCCAGTCCCAAGTCTCATCTGAGACAAGGCAAGTTCCTTCTACCTATGAGGCTGTAAAATCAAAAGCAAGCTAGTTACTTCTTAGATACAATGAAGGTACAGGTATTGGGTAAATATAGCCATTCTAAATGGGAGAAATTGGCCAAAATAAAGGGGTTACAGGGCCCATGCAAGTCTGAAATCCAGTGGGGCAGTCAAATTTTAAAGTTCCAAAATGATTTGCTTTGACTCCAGTCTCCCATCCAGGTCACGCTGATGTAAGAGGTGTGTTCCCATGGTCGTGGGCAGCTCCCCCACTGTGGCTTTGCAGGGTACAGCCTCTCTCCTGGCTGCTTTCACGGGCTGGTGTTGAGTGTCTGTGGCTTTTCCAGGCACAAAGTGAAAGCTGTTGGTGGATTTACCATTCTGGGGTCTGCAGGATGGTGGCCCTCTTCTCACAGCACCACTAGGCAGTGCCCCAGTAGGGACTCTGTGTGGGGGCTCTGACCCCACAACCCCACATTTCCCTTCTGCACTGCACTAGCATACATTCTCCGTGAGCACCCTGCTCCTGCAGCAAACTTTTATCTGGGCATCCAGGTATTTCCATACATCTTCTGAAATCTAGGCAGAGGTTCCCAAACCTCAATTCTTGACTTCTATGCACTCACAGGTTCAATGCCTTGTGGAAACTGCCAAGGCTTGGGGCTTCCATCCTCTGAAGCCATAGCCCGAGCTCTATGTTGGCCCCTTTCAGCCATAGCTGGAGGGGCTGGGACACAGGGCACTAAGTCCCTAGGCTGCACACAGCATTGAGACCCTGGACCTGGCTCATAAAACCACATTTTCCTCCTGGGCCTCTGGGCCTGTGATAGGAGGGGCTGCTGTGAAGGTCTCTGACATGGCCTGGAGACATTTTTCCTATGGTCTTGGGGATTAACATTAGGCTCCTTGCTACTTATGCAAATTTCTGCAGACGGCTTGAATTGCTCCTCAAAAAAATGGGTTTTTCTTTTCTACTGCATTGTTGGGCTGCAAATTTTTTGAACTTTTATGCTGTTTCCTTTTTAAAATTGAGTGCTTTTAACAGCACCCAAGTCACCTTTTGAATGTTTTGCTGCTTAGAAATTTCTTCCACCAGTTACTGTAAATCATCTTTCTCAAGTTCAAAATTCCACAGATCTCTAGGGCAAGGGCAAAATGCCTCCAGTCTCTTTGCTAAAATATAACAAGAGTCACTTTTGCTTGAGTTCCCAACAAGTTCCTGATCTCCATCTGAGGCCACCTTAGCCTGGACCTTATTGTTCATATTACTATCAACATATTGGGCAAAGCCATTCAATGAGTCTCTAGGAGGTTCCAAACTTTCCCATATTTTCCTGTCTTCTGAGCCCTTCAAACTGTTCCAACCTCTGCCTGTTACCCAGCTTCCACATTTTCGGCTATCTTTTCAGCAATGCCCTACTCTATGGGTACCAATGTACTGTATTAGTCTGTTTTCATGCTGCTGATAAAGGCATACCCGAAACTGGGAACAAAAAAAGGTTTAATTGGACTTATAGTTCCACATGGCTGGGGAGTCCTCAGAATCATGGTGGGAGGTGAAAGGCTCTTCTTACATTGCAGTGGCAAGAGAAAATGAGGAAGAAGCAAAAGCGGAAACCCCTGATAAACCCATTAGATCTCATGAGACTTAGTCACTATCACAAGAGTAGCATGGGAGAGACCGGCACCCATGATTCAATTACCTCCCCCTGGGTCCCTCCCACAACAAGTGGGAATTCTGGGAGATAAAATTCAAGTTGAGATTTTGGTGGGGACACAGCCAAACCCTATCAATACGCATTTCATGTTATTTATTGCAATATTCTTTGAACTTTCACCCTGTCAGAGAATGAATTGAACCAGAGTTGATGTTTTAAAATTTGCACAGATGTTTTCATGAACTATCATGAATCACCTTCCATCATGTTTACCTACTGTAGGATGATGAGATGATGTTGCGTAGGGGTGGGAAGGAACAGGACATGGGCCCCACTGCTGCCCTCTTTCCTTGCTGTCCTTACCCTCAGAATTCTCACTGTGCTCTCTTCAGTGACTTTGCTCATGCCAGCCCTGCCATTAGAGCTGCCTTTTCACTGCATATAGCAAGCAGGTGGGTAACTAATCACCTTCAAAAACGTAGTGGCTTAAAACAACAATCATTTTATTATGCTCAGAGATTCTGTGGGTCAGAAATTCAGACATGGCATGGCAAAGATGGTTTATTTCTGCTATAGGATGTTTGAAGCCTCATCTGGGAAGACTCAAGCCTAAGGATGACTTGCAGCTGGGGAGTGCAATCTGGAATCACCTGAGGGTTCCTAGTCCCATGTCTGATTCCTGGGTTGGGAGGACTCAAAGACTGCCAGGCAGACACCTACAGAAGGAAGTCCACATAGCTTGGGCTTCCTCACAGCATGGTGGCCTCAGAATAGTTAGGCTTCTTACATAGCAGCTCAGAGCTCATGGGCCTCCTATGCAAGTGATTTAGCAAATAAGGGGGAAGCTGCATGGCCATTTTATGGTCCAGTCTCAGCGTCATTTCCCTTGGATTCTATTGATTGAAGCAGTCATAAACCGACCACTCCATATTCAAGAAGGGACATAGACCCCCACCTCTCAATGGGAGGAGGGTCAAGGACACCTTATAGAAGAGTCTGTGGCTCAAGGGATATTGCTGGCTGCCATCTTTGGAAAATAGTCTGTTAGTCTGACCTCTGATCACAATTCATAGAATCCTACCCAACTTTCCTTGCCTAGATCAAGCCTCCTCCTCCAGGAAGCCTTCTCTGATTACCAAAGTCCACCTTAACTCCTATTTTCTGTGTATTACTTCTATTTAATATCACAGAGCAGTCGTAGTATTAATAGTAATAGTACAGCTAATGTTTTGAGGCATTGAAAACTAATTTAGATTAACTCGTGAAATCATCAAGACAATCCCTTAAGATAGGGGCTCCTACTATCACCCTTTTATAGTTGAAGAACGTGAAGCCCAGAGAAGTTAGATTACTTGTCAAAGTCACACAAAGCCAGAATTTGAACTCAGGCAATCAGCCCCAGAGTCTGACCTCCGCCCCTCCTCCTATTCTGCCTCTCAGTAGCTCTTACTGATCATAGTTCATTTTTCCCCCAGCCAGACTGAAACAGCTACAACCCTTGGCCACAGTCCCTGAAACGGTGCTAGACTCACTCACATTCTCATTGAGGGATTTCTAAATGGATGTACATTAGTGCCAGCAAGCCCCTACCCCAGAACTGAACACGTTCCTAAGAGCCAGTGTGCATGTTTGTGCAGGTGGCCTGCTGACTCCAGCCTGGCCGAGCCGGGAGGACAGACATTATTTGCAAAATATGTAAAAAGCTTCAAGAGAATCATTCTACTCCAGACCACTAGAGTAGGGCAAGCACTGAGGACTGGTGGCCAACAGGGATGTCTGAAGTACCGACATAAACACCCCCAAAAAGCCAAAGGTAAAATTACTTTGCTAGATGGAGAAGTACAAATTTGGATTTCAAGATGGTTTTAATTCCGGGCTCTGGGAGTTTTGGGGACTGAGTTGAGTGAAAGAGAGAAATGATTTAGAACCACAGAGTTTTTATGGGCGGTGGGGTCTCTTTCAGCCTGAGCAGACAGATTGAGAAATCTGTAAACAACCAAGGAGCAAGCCCAGAGATAGAGAGCATGGTCTAACAGGCAGAGGGATAATAGCACTCAAGTCAAGGGAGGCCCTGAGCCACAAGAAAATGATTCAGGGCATAACAGACTGAGCCTGGGTGCTTTATATCTGAACAAAAGCATTCCACGTACATGCAAAAGTGACTTCCGAAAAAGAACAGGTTTTTCTAACTGGCCCTTCTAGCCTATAAATTTTGTTTCAACTTTGGCTTCTGGGGCAACCCAAAGTCAAACACCCTTTCTTGTATAAGGCTACCCATGCCACTATCTGCTGCCCAGGGCATGCTTCAGACCTTTATCTTGAAGCCACATTGCCCTGTAAGAGCCCATCTTAGAAAGGCAGTGGGGGGCATTCAATATTAAGCAGAATATTGATGATTCTTGGCTGCCAACTGTCTGAAAGTGTGTTTTCTGTCAGCTCCAGCCAGTGTGTTATTCTGAAAAAGCAAAGAACGCCGAGGGCAGTGACTTCATGACCTTAGGCCATGGATGCGGGAAGAAATGCAGAGGTGGGCAGATAAATTTATCATCCTTAATGGGCTACCTAATTCCTTGGGGAAAAAATGAAGGAGCCACCAGTGACATGCCCCAGGCAGCAGATGGCAGCATGGGCAGCCTTTTACAAGGGAGGGTGTCTGAGTTTGGGTTGCCCCAGAAGCCGACCCCAAAACAAGGAAATGAATGCAAATAGTTTATTTGAGAAATGCAAGAAACACTGGTAGCGGAGTAGGAAAATGAGACAGGTAACGAAAGGGAGCCAGTCAAAGGTGCATTATCAAGTTGGCTGGCACGGTGGGCAACTGGAGTTTAATCCCACTGGGGAAACTAGGAACTAGAGAGACCAGTGCTTCTCAAGCTGTCTGGGGAAAGTACCAGGTTGTCTGCTGTTGTTATCAATCCATTATAAATGGATACTTTTGTAAAAATACAATTAAAATGTCACAGCAATGTCAAATTGCTATAAACGTTCGTAAACGCCAACTTTCCATTTGTGTATGTACCTTGAAATGTACAAGCAATAAACATTTCACAGCTTGTCACGGGCCTGGAGACCACACTTCAAGTAGCACTGGTGGAGAACGCATAACCTTATCCAAGTTATCTCATTCATGGAGCTGGGCTGTTTATACACTAGCTTGCAATAGTCATGTAATTCTTTCATGTGCACGGGCAGTGTGGTGGTCCACAGTTTCTAGAAGGCCATCAGGCAAAGAGACACACACACTGGCAGTTAGGAGTCAGCCTGAACAGGCTGAGGGAACAGGGCAGGGCACCGACAGCACATAGAGGCGCCCACCCCGTCGGTGTCCTTATCTTGCCCCTGTTAGCAACACTCTAGGACTTAAGATGAGGGCAAGGCAGAGGCCAGATGAGTGTATCCTGAAAGCTGGGAGATCTGGAGCCCAAATTCAGGACTTCCCTATGGCTAGTTGTAAAAGGAGGGGGAATATTGGGTGGATTCTACTTTAGCTGCCTGGCCTAGCATCAGAATTCAGCTCTTATAAAAACAGCTAAGCCACTGTTAAAAGAAAACCAAAACCAAAACCATCCCAGCACCCGGTCAGCATTGATAACAAACACAGAGGGGCTTTTTTGCCTGACCGCAGTGCAGGTTGTTGTTTGGTTTGCTCCTGCCTGGAGCTTGTGCTTCACAGGCTTCTTTTGCAGGCTTGTTTTCCAGGGGACCCGGCAGCTATTTCTGACTGTGCGATAAACTCATGGCCTGCAAGATGGAGGCAGGAGGTGACTGCAGTCTCGGTGAAGGGGATTAAGGGATTGAAAAGTTTATCTGGGCTGCCCAGCGGCCCTCGGGAAGACAGACCAGCCTGGTCTCTCTACAGTCACCATCACTAGGGCTGACTGCCATTTTCAGGGCTCAAGAGAAGATGGGGATAAGAGTAATATTAAAATAATGATGATATCTAGAATGGACACCTTCAGACTCCACCTGGGCAGTGACTTTGGGCTGGGTCCTTTACATGCACTACTTCATGGTCCCAGGAACAGTTCTGAGGAGTGTGTTACAGTGACTAGAAGTGACATCACCCATGTCACACTGCTTGGGTCTGGATGCCAGATCTCCCATCTCAGAGCTGAGTGATTTAATGTGCTTCAGTTTCCTCATCTGTAAAGTGAGGTTCTACCTCTCTCCTTGAGTTGTTGCTGTATTAAATGTGCTAATCTCTGTGACATGCTTAGAGTAAGGTGAGGCATGGAGTTAGTATCCAGCACTCATGCAGTCCTCGGTCCCAGGCCCTGTGGGGAAGTGACCAGTAGCAGGTTGGCTGGGCCCCCTGCTGCTGCAACACAATTTCACCGCTGTCATGCTGATGGTAGCCAAAGAAAGGAATGTGATTAAGACTTTCCATTTTCTGCAGTTGGCACTCTGTACTGCTACTCCTTCTAAGGCTACCTGGGAAATGTATGACTACAGCCTTGAAGGCCACTAGGGTTTTCACCTCAGGGAACAGACCCCTGGGTTGTGGTCATTTCCTTAACCTCCTTGAGTGATGTTTCTCCCCGACTGTCCTCACATGCAGTTAGCTGTATAGGGTGCCCAAGAGGATGATGGGGTGCAAACCATTTCCAGATTAGGTATGATAAAGGTTAAAAGGCTCACAAATCTGCCTTATCCAGTCCAGAATGACACAAAATCCAGGACTTTGTAATCATTTCCAGTTTCCTAATTAGTTCACCCTTCTTTCCAGCCATGATTCAGGTTGCCAGAGAAAATACAAGATGCCCAGGTAAATTTGGATTTCCAATAAACAATGATTTTTTAGTATAAATATGCCCAAACAACAATTTTTAGTATAAGTATGCCCCCAATATTGCACAGAACTTACACTAAAAATGTATCTGTTGTTTATCTAAAATTCACATGTAAATGGGAGTCCTGTATTTATTTGTACATCTGGCAGCCCTTGTCCAAGGTCGCAGAAGGGTCTCTCAGTATCATCAGAAAAACCTGGTGTCCCCTTCTGCATCAGGTTAGGTATCTCATAAAGGACTTAGATGCAGGTGGTTTGACTGGGAGGTGATCCCAGGAAGCACAGCAAGGAATCAGGGAAGTGAGGCAGGGAAGTGAGGGAAGCAAATAAAAGAGGTGTTAATGAGGACATTACCCCTGTGGGCAGCTGGGGCTCAATCCCTCCAGAGAATCTTCCAGAAACCCAGTGCAACATGCCTTAGAATTGTCCCGTCTGGGGACAGGGAGGCTGGGTATTTACCTACTGTATTAGTCCATCAGGCTGCCATAACAAATACCAAAGAAATGGATGGGTTGAAAAACAGGTGTTTATTTCTCACAGTTCTGGGAGCTAGAAGTCCAAGAACAAGATGCCACAGATTCGGTTGTTAGTGAGAGCTCTCTTCCTGGCTTGCAGACAGCTGCAATCTCGCTGTGTCCTCACATGACAGAAAGAGAGAGAACTCTGTCTCATTTCTTCCTCTTCGTATAGGGATATTAGTACCATCATGGGGACCCCCATTCCCATGACCTCATCTAAATCTAATCATCTCTCAAAGACCCCACCTCCAAATACTATCACACTGGAGGTTAAGGCTTTGACATATAAATTTCAGAGGGACACAAACATTCAATCCACAACATCTACCAACTCTCATCCCCCATGTTTCAGGGTTGCCCTGGGGACATTAACTCCCCCTGTATCTCTGAGTTGCACTTGTGCTCAACTGAGCATGTCCAGGGCAGAGAAGCAGGGAGATGTGGTCACTGGAGCTGAAAGGCTGTTAGGGGACTGGAAACCATGAACCACAACTGGAGGTAAGCAGCCCAGCATCTGAGCCCAGAGAATCAACTGTGGGCCATCTAGAACACCTGCTTCATTTTCCTTCACCTCAGGCTGACCCCTCAATCATAGGAGGATAGAAGGGCTTGCCCAGTTGGCCTCCCACAGTTATTGCCAAGATCGGATGAGATTGTGTGAAAGAGTGTTACAAACTACAAGGCACTACAGAAATTGAAGGTAGAGTAAGCATTATTTAGTTAAGAAAGAAAAGGAGAAGAGGGAGCGAGGAGATGTGAGGAAAGGAAGAGAGGATGAAGGAGGAGAAAGAAGAAGAGGAAGGGAGGAAGAAAGGAAGGAAAGAGAAAGGAAAGGAGAGAAAAATACACTGGTCACTAACAGCATAGATTACGACCCAAGAAAATTAATGTTATGTACTCAACAAATTGTTATCAGGCACATCACTGTTCCAGGCCTTCTTCTAGGTATTAAAAATTCAGTTGTGAACCAACTGCCCCAATTTCTTGCCCTCATGGAGCCTACATTCTAGTGGGGGAGTAAAATATATAGCAAGATTGTAAAGAGCTATGAATAGCAACAAATCAGGGAAGGTTGCTAGGGAGGGTTGAAGAGAGTAATAGGGTTGCAGCCTTTAATAGGTCTGGAAAGGTGTCACTAGAAGGTGACTTTGGGGTCAAGCCCTGAAGAAGAAGAAGGAGGAAAGAGCCAGGGCAAAGGCCCTCAGATAGATGTGTGCCTAGCCTGTTGGGGGAAGGGCAAGGAAGCAGTCATGACTAAGGCAGGGGGACAATGGGGAGGGTGGTAGGAAATGAAGTCACAGGGGCAATGGGGGAAGGGGAGATTGGATAGGGCCATGTGTGCCACTGTGATGATTGGCTTTCTTTCGGATGAGCTGGGGGCCATTGGAAGGTAGTGAGCTGTGGAGGGACACGGTCTGACTCATGTTCTACAAGGAGCATTTTAAGCCCAGAATGGTGGCTTGTGCTTGTAGTCACAGCTTCTCTAGAGGCTGAGGCAGGAGGATCACTTGAGGCCAAGGTTCAAGACCAGCCTGGGCAACATAAGTAAGACCCCTGTCTCTGAAAAAAATATATAATAATAAGGGAGCACTTTAGCTGTCGTGTTAAGAACAAGCTCTTAGGGCAGTCACTCAAGAGGCTGCCTCAGTGATCCAGGCTTGAGAGGGTGAGGCAGGACTAGAGAGGGTGGAAAGTGGCAAGGTTCTGCATCTCTGTTTTAAAGTGCTGCCAATGGGATTTACTGCAAGAATGGGCAAAAGGAAAAACTGAAGGATGAATGTAAGGTTTTGGACCTGAGCGACTGCAAGAATGGAGCTGCCAAAACTGAGACTCCAAAGACCAGGAAGAATGGGCTCAAGCAAGGAGATAATGGGAACTTGGCTGAGTCTGAGATGCTATTTGGTGTGGAGGTGAAATGCTGAGTAGCAATCGGGAAGGCATGCACTGTGGATAGGAACCGGGGAGTTCTGAGTGCATAGATACCATTCAACACCACATGACTGAATGGGGCCACTTTAGGGGAGGGAATAGAGGGAGATGAGAAAAAGACATGCCCAGGAGTCCTGGGACACTGTGAGTGTGAGAGGTCGAGGAGGTGAAAAGCAAATGAGACAAGGAGGCTGGGAAGGTGTGGCCAAAGGGATGAGCAAAACCAAGACAGGATGACGTTCTGGGAGCCAGGTAAAGAATGGTGTGGCTTCAATAGCAAAGACTTGGAACCAACCCAAATGTCCATCAATGATAGGCTGGATTAAGAAAATGTGGCACATGGCTGGGTGCGATAGCTCTCGCCTGTAATCCCAGCACTTTGGGAGGCCGAGGAAGGCAGATCATGAGGTCAGGAGATCGAGACCATGCTGGCTAACACGGTGAAACCCCATCTCTACTAAAAATACAAAAAATTAGTCAAGCGTGGTGGCGGGCACCTGTAGTCCCAGCTAATCGGGAGGCTGAGGCAGGAGAATGGCATGAACCCGGGAGGCGGAGCTTGCAGTGAGCTGAGATTGTGCCACTGCACTCCAGTCTGGGCAACAGAGCAAGACTCCATCTCAAAAAAAAAAAAAAAAAGAAAAGAAAATGTGGCACATATATACCATGGAATACTATGCAGCCATAAAAAAGGATGAGTTCATGTCCTTTATAGGGACGTGGATGAAGCTGGAAACCATCATTCTGAGCAAACTATCTCAAGGACAGAAAACCAAACACCGCATGTTCTCACTCATAGGTGGGAATTGAACAATGAGAACACATGGACACAGGGTGGGGAACATCACACACCGGGGCCTGTTGTGGGGTGGGGGGAGGGGGGAGGGATAGCATTAGGAGATATACTTAATGTAAATGACGAGTTAATGGGTGCAGCACACCAACATGGCACATGTATACATATGTAACAAACCTGCACGTTGTGCATATGTACCCTAGAACTTAAAGGAAAAAAAAAAGAATGATAGAGAAAAAAAAAAAGAATGATGTGGCTTTAGAATTAAGGCATTGTGGGCTACAGGGATAACACCACCACAAAATTTCCCCTAACAATAATAACAAAAATCCTTCCAGGGAGGGTGAAGTCCTCGGCGGTCTTTCCACCTGGCTCAGTGCTTCCCTTGCCTCCCCTTGTAGACAAAGCTGCACTTAGCCCCCCAGTTGCCTGCTCCCTGTTTCTTGGAACATCCTTCTGCTTGAGCTCCTGTCCTTGTCTAGACCTGGCTTCTGCGCTCCCCTCTTGTATCATACATATCTCCTGGCATCTGGCCGGGTCCTCATCCAAACATCCGCAGAGCCCCAGAATGCATATGCATGTCCCAACTCCACTCTGGTTCCCACCCAGCGTCCAGTTCTCGATCTACCAGCCACCCCTCTCAAACCAGCACCTGCCCAGATTTGTACCTGCACCCTGCCTCAAATCACCAGTCTGTGCTCCACAGCACCCCCTTCTGGCACAAGACTTGTTTGTAATTTGTCCACTTTTGGCCAACAGTTTCCATCGATGTATATAGCAAGCACCATTCTTCTGGAAGCTTTTAAGCAAGCACACCTTCTTTTCTCACACTTGGCTAACCTCAAAGAAACCTATGATTAAAAAAACCTGGTATGCAGAGCCCACTTGATTGTGGAGAGGCACGGACACACACACACACATACACACACACACACACCCCATCACCACCACCATCACCACCATCATCTTTTGCAACCACATCCATTGCTAAGCCACTCGGTGGCCAATAGCAATTGGGAATCATGACTGAAGAGGCCAAAATTGCACATCTCTTTTCTTCTTCCCACTCTTGCAGCAAGGGCCCTTAAAAACCGATTAGAACATCCTCCCTTCGTACCGAGTAAATAAATGCTGGCCTCTGAGGAGAGAGTGGGGAAGGGAGGCTGTGAGGCATTGGGTGGGTTTTTCCCTCGCCACAGCAACGTCTTCACTCATCAGAGGCTGGCTCAGAGATTTTAGAGGGAGGCTGCGCCGTAACTCATGAGATTAAAACATGCCCACTTCTCCTCAGACATGTATTCTATATGAAAATGTGGTTTATGGGCAACAGGTCCACAAATCTAAAGCCCAAGCAATTCTACCTATGACCATCAGTCATGGAAGTTACACTCACGGGGAATGAAAATTTACACGACCACTGTTAGCCCATAACCAGCGACACAGCGTCCTCCCCTGCGAGGAGCCAGGTCTCCCTGACAACAACTATCCGCCCCGTTTTTACTGGCTGGTACCCAGTCTAGTGGCAATGACTCTCAAATGTGAATATTTATCATGAGATCCTCTCAAGGCCCATCTCCTCTGGTCTGCAGAGAGGAAAATATATTAGGAATCAGGAAAAAAGGGGTCGATTTCCATCTCTTCCCCTTACTGCCCTTGCAAACCTCAGCCGTTCATTCTCTCCATCTCAGTTTCCGCCTCTGCTGTCCTGAGAACCTCAAGTGTAACAGTTGTTACAAGGATGATCTTAATTCAGCATAGCGCAGTTGGAAAGCTCTTAGGCTCTAGAGTCAGACTACCTTTCAAATTCTGACTCTATCTCTCACTGTGCAACTTTGGGCAAGTTACTTAACTTCTCTGTCTGGATTTCCTCCTCTGTAAAAGGAGATAATAACAATACCTTCCTCATAGTAGTATTTCCTATTATGAGAATTAAAAGAGTTAATATTTGTATAGGGCTTAGAACAGGGCCTGGCAAGTGGAAAATGCTAAATAAGTGTCACATCAAATTCATTCACTCAACCAACATTTATTGAACACTGTATTAGTTTCCCAGGACTGCTGTAGCAAAGTAGCATGCACTGGTGACTTACAACAACTAAAATGTTTTGTCTTACGGTTCTGGAGGCTGGAAATCTGAGATCAAGGTGTTGCTAGGGTTGGTTTCTTCTGAAGGCTGTGAGGAGAATCTGTTCCCTGCCTCTCACCCAGCTTCTGGTGGTCATTGGTGATCTTTGGTGTTTCTTAGTTCATAGAAGCATCACCCAGATCTCTGCCTTCATGTTCATATGGTGTTCTCCCTGTGTGCATGCCTCTGTGTCCAAATCTCCCCTGTTGTAAGGACACTGGTCATATTGGATTAGGGCCCACCCTAATGACCTCATCTGAACACAATGACATCTGCAAATACCCTATTTCCAAACAACATCCCATTCTGAGGCACTGGGAGTTGGGACTTCAGCACACCTTCTCTGGGAGGACACAATTCAACCCATAACAAACACCCACTAAGGATCAAGTATTCTGCAGGGCACTGAGAATACAAACATTAATAAAACATGGTCCTAGCCCTAAGGAGTTCACATTTGAATGTGGAAAACAGATTTTCATGCATTAACTCATTAAGTATTGTATCAGGGAAATATACAAATACAAGGACAAAAGGAACAGGAGTGGTGGCACCGGAAGAAAGATTTCAGTATGTGTGTGCTGGGCCTTCAAGGGTGAGCTATATTGACATTCTCCAAAGGAAAACACACAATCAGAGATGCAGGAGTCTGAAAGCACATGGCATTTTCTGGGAACTCGAGTTCTTGATATGGCTGTAGTGTCAGATGAGACTCATGAAAGATAAATCCAGAAACATTGTTAAGATCAGATTCCAAAAGGCCTTGTCTTCCAGGTTAAGGAGGTTTCACTTTATCCTATAAGTACTTGTCTTAGGTCAAGATCCCCAGAAGCAGAAAAGGATTCCTGTGAAAATGATTTATTAGGAAGTATTACCTTGAAATGCCAAGAAAGAAGTAGGGAAGGGTCAAAAGCCAAGCCAACAGACTGTACTAAGCAAAGTCTCATGGAGGGCAACTTCTGCTCAATCCTACAAGGGTACTCTGGAGACACTATAGGTCATATCTCAGAGTTGTCTAGATTGGAAGAGGAGGTGGAAGGACTTATAGCCTCTCACCCAGTAATCACTGGTTCAGAGCAGCCCCCAGGCACTTTGAGCTGCCCACAGTAGCCCACAATGCAAGTGGCATGGCTCTGGCAGCCTGAGGGAAGTCCCTCAACAGAGAGACACTGGCTTCCAGGAGTGGAGGCACACTGGGAGCCAATGTCCATAAAAATAGCAAAAAGACTGCAGAGTGAGACAAGAGCCTCTGCTACTGTTGCAGAGTCATTAAAATGTTTTAATGAAGGAATTAAGTGATCTGATCTCTATGTCAGAAATCTAACTGATAATGGTGTTAAAAATGGAATGGCAAGAAAACAGGCTGGTTGCAAGGAGAGCACTTAGGAAGCCATGACAATGGTCCAGGCCTACTGGGGACCCTAAAAAAGGTGAGGGGAAGGAGGAGAGGGGCATCAGAGAGATATTTATGGCTAGGACTTGATTACTGTTGGCTCTGAGGGAGAGATAACTAGCTTCTGTGTCTAAAAGGATAACGGATATAACACAGGTTTACCGAAGAAGTGGGGAGGATGGTTTGGGATATGTCAAATGCCTACAGCATACCCAGCTGGCAGAAATACGGGCCTCGACATCAGGAGAGAAGCTACGGTGGGAGCTATAAATTCAGAAGACTTTGGTGTGGAGGTGGTAGATGACAATAGGAACCAGAAAGAAAGGGTAGAGTCAGAAAAAAAGATCAAAAAGCAACACTAGAGAATGTCAACCGTTGAGAGATGAGTGAGGGAAAGAGATGGAGAAAGAGCCATAGACAGGTTCAGGACTAGGAGAGGTGTGTAAGCAAGAGGCAAAGGAGGACACTGCAAGAAAAAAAAAGTGGTCAATGGCATTTGATGATGCATAGATGTCAAAAGAGGGTCAGGAATGAGCAAAAGTCATTAGTTTTGACTATTACAAAAGCATTTGTGACCTTCACAGGAACCGTGATAGAGGAGAAAACCACACTGTAATAGGCTGAAAAGGAAATAAAAGAAATTGAGGTAACAATATATTACCATGCTACCAAAAGCAGGGTCCACAGACCAGCAGTAGCTATTGGTATCATATGGGAAGCTCGTTAGAAACACAAATTCTCAAGCCTCACCTCAGATCTACTGAATTAGAAATTCTGAGGCTGAAATCCAGGAATCTGTTTTTAACAAGGCCTACAGGTGATTCTGATGAATGCTAAAGTTTGAGAACCACTGATATATACAACTTTAAAGAAGTTTGTGAACGGAAAACAATGTGACAGCTACTTACAGAGGAGGCAGTGCCCAGTTCAGATGGAAAATTGGTCAATACTTCACAAATAGAAGGAGGTATTGGAAAAGCATACAGGTAGCCACTGGTTTTGTAATTAACAAGAATAGACGATCTATAGGTAATCCATGAGCAAACCGCAAAACAGGTGCCCAGGGGAAATGTGACATTTGTTTCTTTTGGAGCACAAAGTTGTCATCTGGATCATAATTTTCACCTAGATCTCTCACAGCATTTTACAGAGTAGTGACTGATTATGACTACGTGTAAATGTAAAACCAACCATCAAACAGGTCATGAGAAACCACTGAACCTCTGTGTCTTTAGAGGCAGATAAGTTGAGAGTCTAAAGTGGGTGTGTTGTGTCAAATCTTGCCATAGAATCCAAACTTCTAATTCCTAATGTCCAGCTTCATCCTAGTTTTCTATTGCTGTGAAACCAGACACCCCAAACCTAATGGCATAAAACTGCTACAATCAGTTATCATTTTCTCCTATGGTTCTGGGATTGGCTGGGCTCAGCTAGGCGACTCTCCCTGTGGTTTCAGGCAGACAGTGGCTGATACTGGAATCATATCAAAAGCATAATCATTTGCATGTCTGGCTGTGGATGCTGGCTGTTAACTGGGACTTGGTGGGGGCTGTTGTCAGGATCTCTCCACACATCTCTATATCGTCTGGGCTTCCTCACAGCAAGGCAACTGGGCTCCAGAGATCATGTCCTGAGAGAGAGAGCGATCTAGGCAAAAGTTGCATTGCCTTTTCTGACCTAGCCTTGGAAGTCACGGAACATCACTTCTGCTGTACTCCATTCGTAGAGGCAGCCATAAGTCCTGCCCTGGTCCAAAAGGAGGGGACACAGACTCCATATTTGCATGGGAGTGAGACCATTTTCCAGAGGAGCATATAGGACAGAAACTATTGTTTCAGCCGTTTGTGCAAAATACAATCTGCCACAGGAAATAAATCCTCAGTGGTCAGCCCAGTTATGACCTTGCTCACTCTGGCAGGTAAGCTCTAGTCCATCTCTAATTACCCATGACCAGGCTGATTTGTCATTCCTGTGACCTTCCTTCAGAGGAGAGGCAAATCCTCAGAAGAACTCTGTGGCCAGAATACTGCCCTGGGTCCAGGGCAACTCTGAAACCACCCCTCACCATGACAGTCCCTTCCTCCCCAACGAGTGAAGCATGGGAAGGGTGTGGTTGCTGGAGGGACAAAAGGAATTGATCAACAGCCGGAATTACATCACCCCCTCTCTTTGTTCATTTTTCATTAATGTTGTTCTTTTTCCTGTGTTAAATTTCTCTCCTTCCTTACTCTCCCCTAGGACCTCCCCCTTAGAGATGGGGTTGGGGGGTTTGATTGATTGGTGCTGAAAGCAGGGAGGTTGCAAGTAGAGAGAGATCACCTTACCCCGGAGATAGTTTCCATGGCAACAGGGACAGGTCGGTGGGAGGGGCGGGCAGATAAGGGCCCCACTTTTGGGTTCAGTGCGCGGTGGAGGTGAAGGCTGCAGTGTTTACAGTACAGAGACAGAAAACCAGCCTGTGCAGCTGGGTTAGGAAGTGGAAACATTCTTCGAGGCAGCTTTGAGGCTGGCCTTCGCTGACCTCTCACCCTCCACTCTCCCCTCCTCCATGATGCAGCAACCTCAGCACAGCTTCTGCCTGCCGGCCTGCCACCCTTCATCCTGACTAGTAGCCCTTCTGGTCATTATTTCCTCTAGGAAAAGCTCTCATCCTCCTCCTTCTCCTCCTCCTTCCTCCCTCTGCTCCCCCTTCTCTAGCTCAATCTTGACTTCTAACCCAGAGAATCAGCAAGCCAACTTCTTATCCCTCCAGGTCAAGGTGAGGGAGCCAGCCCAGCTCCCTGCTTCAGCTCGGGTAGGGGTGTCTCCAGGCCAACCCTCCCACTTCTCCACAACAGCTTTCACCTGGCATCATGCCTCAGGGGGCCACAGGTCACCACGAAAGAATCCCCAGGGAATCACTGAAGACCATTAATTAGCCCAGAATACACAGGAGGCCCCTGAGCAGTGACCACCCAGGCATCAAACACTTTCCTGTGTGCCCGCCCACGCCTAGCCCTTCAACGTGACCAGACCCGGCATGTTCAGAGCAAGGGGTTGCTCAGCTGAGGGGTTCCTCCTGAAAGCAGAGAGATATTTTCATCCTTTTGCTTTGAAGTGACTCCTGCTTTCCCAAGGATGGATCCAGAAATTGATTCTCTCTCCTTTCCCCCTACCACCTTCCCTCCCTTATCCCTTAAGTCACTGCTGCTATGGCCCCACACTTGAGAGCCACAACATACTTCGGTGCTCTCCACTAGTTTTGTTGTTGTTGTTTTCACTGATTTTCTTAAGTGTCAGGGAGCAACAGAAATCTTTGGGGCTGGCTCATCCCAAAGCAAATGCTCCTCCAGTTCCCTCAAGGAGGATGCAGAGAGGGGAATGGGACTGTGGGGGACCTGGGCCTCAACAGGCAAGCCCTCCAACTCACCCCTGGACTGGGGACCCTCAAGGGCAGGATCTAGGTGTTGTTTCTTGCTAGATCTTAAAGGACTCTTCAGTGCTGACACATGAGGGGACTTAAAAACATATGTTGATCATCAGCAAGTTCAACACAGAATTGCCATATGATCCTCTAATTCCTCTCCTACATACACGTCCTCAAAGAATTGAAAGCAGGGATGCAAACAGATACGTGTACATGGATGTTCATAGCAGCATTATTCACAAGAGTCAAAAGGTGGAAACAACCCAGGTGTCCATCAATGGATGAATGGATCAACAAAATATAGTTTATACATACAATGGAATATTATTCAGTCATAAAAAGGGATGAAATGCTGACACATGCTACAATATGGATGAATCTCGAAAACATTATGCTAAGTGAAAGACGAAAAGCAACATATTGTATGATTCCATTCACGTGAAGTGTCCAAAATAGATAAATCTATAGAAACAGAAAGTAGATTCATGGTTGCCCAGGGCTGGGAGAAAGAGGGAATACAGAATGACTGCTAATGGGTATGGGGTTTCCATTAGGGGTATAAAAAAAGTTCCAGAACTGGGTAGTGGTGACAGTTGCCAAACATTGTGAAATTACTTAATGCCACTGAATTGTACTTTAAAGTGGTGAATTTTATGTCATGTGTATGTAATCACAATTTTAAAGTGTGTGCTGTAATGATGCTGCATCCCTTAGTCGCCAAGGCCCCAGAACCGTGGAGTGATCTGCACTGAGGGTAACCAACTACACTGGTTTGCCCTGTCTGTTCCTGATTTAGCACTGAAAGCCGCTCAGTCACAGGCACACCAGGCTGATTGCTGACTCTCTGGAATCCTACTTCCTCCTGGCTGTAGGAGCTGAGGCAGAGTTGTTACCTACTCCGAGTCATGGTTTCCTGCCCAGTGGGTGTGCTTCAGGATTAGATGGGATAATAAATAATAACAGTAATCACAGCCAACAGTTATAGAGCACTTAGTTCAGGCACTGTTAACAGCCAGTGCTTCCAACTCCACATGAACCCCCTGGAGGTCTTGTAGGCATGCAGATGCAGATTCAGCAGGTCTGGGGCAGGCCTGTTACCCTACATTTTTAGGGAGCTCCCAGGAAATGCTGGTCCACCGACCACACTTGCAGAACCATAGTTCTAAGCTCTTTGCATATGTTAATTCATTCAATCCCCACAACAACCTAGTGAGGTAAAAACCCTATTCACATCCCCATTCTACAGACAGAGCTGGAGGCACAAGGAGCTTTCAGTGACTTGTCCAAAGTCGCAGAGCTGGGAGGTGAGAGAGCCAGGATTGGAACTCAGGGCAGTCTGGCAACTGAAGCCACAGTTGCCACCAGTACCCTTTTCCATTACAGAGATAATGTGGGGAAAGAATTCAGCACCAGGCCTGCCACAGGGTAACCCTTTCGAAAAAAGAGTGCTATTGCTGTTGTGAATTACATTAGAAGCCTGCTTGTCCTTGAGAAAATCATTCATCTTTTCAGATTCCTCATTAGACCACACAGCCTGTAATGTCTTGCCAGTTCTCATCCGATCTATAGGCAAGGGACTGCCCTGCCAGCCAAGAGTTCACAGCCAAGGTCTTCCTTCTCTTGTCTTTCTTTTTCAGTAAATTGTTCAGAACTCCCCAGGAGCTGAGCCCCAGGGATGGGCTTCTCCGCAACCCTGCAGTCTACCAAAGCAAAGAACCTGAGTCTCTCACCCTGTCTTTCAACAGTAACCTCCTCCAACCACCCCCCCGCCCGCCCATTGGAGAGGCAGGGATGATGACTTACATCTCTATCCCCAGTGCCTAATTCTCAACCTGGCATAAGTGCCCAACACACACCAAGTACCTGTCAGCTACCTCTGTGCCTCTCAAGTCTCAGTTTCAGGATCTGTAAAATGAAGATGCTAATACCTACCTAGAATCCCAGCCTATGCTGTCGGACTAGTAGAACAATCCTTTCCCACTGCACTGCAGATCTGTGAGTTAACACCTACTGTATGCCTTGAACTATGATACAGCCAGAGAGAGATGACTGGAACAGAAGCACCTCCCTGTCCCCCATCTGGCAGTTTTGTGATTTCTCACAGCAGATGGTTCTATGGGAATCGGGACTAAGAGGCGGACTGCATAGCACAACTGAGTGCTTTTAGTGGATCTGACCAGCCTGTGGGAGGGAACCTAGGATGGCTCTGTGAGAAAAGGGGGAAGACAGGCTTGATCTGGGTCTTGATTGAAGTCCAAGAAAATATTTGGATCTACAGAAGGGAGGTTTCCCAAGCCAGGGCACTAACAGCTGACAGCTGTCACCCTATCCCATGTGCCCTGTTCAAAGAGTCTTCTGAGCTGGTCTGGTCTGGGAGGGAATGTGAGATGGGAAGCCGGTCAGGCAGAGGGCAGACGGTAGGCTTCCATGGGGAGGGTCTGGCCTGAAAGGGTTTGTGCAGGAGGGGGCTGCCTTGAAGTGGTCCCCTCCCTTCCAACAGAGCTTGAGGCCCTGGAGCTTTTGCAGCTCTCACTGCCCTCCCTCCTTACCCCAACAAAGGCCTTCCAAAGGGACAGCTTCCAGAGGTCTCCCTGAATCCATATGTGGGTTTTGGCTCTTCCAGTTTTTGGCTCTACTCAGCGGCAGGGGATTTGAGGGGTAGTTGTGTGATTTGTACAGCTGTCATTAGGGTAATTGCATGATATTTTCCCAAATTTCTCCTGCAGCTTCAGGATGGGTTTCCAAACTTCCTGCCCTAACAGGGGCTCTAGTGAGAGAAGCTGGCTCTGAGCCTCCCAAGCAGCTGCTAACAGCACCCAGGGACAGCCCTTCCCATTCTTTCCATGGAACCGGGCTGGACCCAGTATTCCAGGACCAGGAAGAGGGGAAGAATGGGGCCCCCGGGTTGGAGGTATGGTGGCTTCATAAAAGGCACAATGGTGGTCACTGTTAATTGTACCCAGTGTCACTTCCCCCTCTCAATATGGAAACAGGTACAAATGAAACCTGTGCTTCTTCTGAAAAAGCAAGGACACCTTCTCATGACACCAGGATTTGGAAAGTTCTTTTACTGTCCTCAAAGAAGGAAGACTGGCCAAAATCCTGCAGCATATCTCTCAGCACCTTCTGAACCCATCCTAGTTATATACAGAATGAGTGTCTCAAGCTGGCTTAGGTTAGTGGCCAGAAAGCTGGTGTGGCAAGCAAGTAGGGAGTTATGTAGGCCTGGCCCAGGTAGGGGATCAGAGCATTTCCAGCAAGCTAAATGAATGAATGGAAGGAAAAATGCATACTGGGGACCAGTTTGGATCTGCCCGGTGAAGGATTACCTCCCTCCCTTCTCAAGTGGATTTGGCCACTCACTTCTCACTCAGCCTGACAGATATTTATTTGTTTGTGTGTTTGTTTGAGACAGGGTCTCACTCTGTCACTCAGATGGGAATGCTGTGGCCCAATCATAGCTCACTGCAGCCTCCAACTTCTGGGTTCAAGGGATCCTCCCCCTTCAGCCTCCTGAGTAGCAGGAACTACAGGTGTGTGCCACTATGTTCGGCTAATTTTTTTTTTCAGTAGAGACTTAGTAGAGACAAAGTCTCATTGTGTTGCCTAGGCTGGTCTCAAACTCCTGGGTTCAAGCAATCCTCCTGCTGCAGCCTCCCAAAGTGCTAGGATTACAGGTGTGAGCCACTGCACCCATTACCTGACAGATATTTAATGCTCTGGACTGGCTCCTCCAGCTTTCCAAAATGTGTGTGCCTGCACACACACACACACACACACACTCATACACGCACACAGCAAAAAGTGCTAGAGATGATGCTCCCTGGATCTGGCTTCCTGGACTGCCCAGGAAAGAGTCTCCACTGCCCAGGAAAGAGTTTCCGTGTTGGGCCCTCTGAGGCTGCAACAGCCAAGGAGACCATAGGCAGATCTTCTGGCTGTAGGCTTCAGGGCCCGTGTTCCTTCTGACCTGCTGGCTAGGGAGTGGGATGCACCGTGGAGAGCCTCGTCACTTAGCATCGCATCTGCTCCGACATGATGCCTCCGAGTAATGTAATTTATATTTCATGCACAATTGAAGCAGCTAATGGTGTAATTCTCCAAGGGGGAAACAAGTTGTTATAGTGTTAATTACATTGCAGGCATGTTCCCTCTCCTTTGCCCCCCAACTGCTCCAAGGGAAGTTACCAGGTAGTAACGGAGTGGGTGTCCAAGAACATGGCTTTGGTGGGCTCCACTGACACTGGGGCTGAGCAGTGGCAGGAGGGCCAAGGACACTTTCATCCTCCCTGTTGAGAGTAGCAGACTTGGCTCAAACTCCCCAGAGGTCTGGATTTCCTTGTCCAGCCTGTTAATTGAACCTTGCTGGGCTGGGGTGCCCCTTCTGTGTTCACCAGGACACTGCTGGGGGCGGGGCAGCGGGTGGGTGGGGGGTAAAGCAGAGATGATACTTTTGGGAAAGGAGCCAAAACACAATCAAAACAAACAAAACCCAGCCTAGCCATCAGCAGCTGATGCCTGTAGAGCTTGGTGGTTGGGCAAGTGGCCTCCGAGGGAAGACTGCTGGGATTGGAATCCCAGCTCTGCCACTTATAAACTGAAAAACCCCAGGGGAAATTATGTCCCCTCTATGAGCATCAGTTTTCTCAACTGTACAATGGGGATAATAAATTATCAGCCCCACAGGTTTGCAGTGAGGATTAAATGAGTTAATATGTATGCAGTGTTTAGAATACTGGCATATAGCTTTAGTAAATGGAATTTATTATGGTAGGAGGGAATAAATGGAGTTGAACTGTCGTAAGGTTCTGGCATTTTCTATGAAGTGGCAGAAGTACATATTTTTTATACATTCATGGAAACTAAATCTACTGAAAAAGAACAAATGTCTTGCTTTTCAAAAAAAAGGAGAAATGTAGATTTTGAGGAATTATAGAACCATGAAGTTGAGGACATTTCCCAGAAAAAAAAATTAATTTGACTGTTAAAGTGGTAGTCTTTTAACTTCTGGCAAAAGAAAGACAAAATAGGGGAGGATCAGAGGGAGGAAAGAAAGAACAAACAAAAGAATGAAGGACTCAAGTCAGGCCACACTGACTCTGTATCTTTTTCAGTGATATATCAGAGTAAGTCACCCGATGGATCAGGGAAAAGCAATGCACATAATTATACCTGATTTATGCAGAGCATTTTACAAAAATCTCAAATCTTATTCTTATGGAAAATATGAGCAAAAGTGAACTGACTGGTAATATAATTTGCTAAATTGAAGCTGATTGAATTAATTGTATGCCTATGTGGGTTTGAACCCCACTTCTGGTACCCATTCCTATATTAGCCAGGGTATACTAACTGCTTTAACAACTCACCCCAAAATTTCAATGGCTTAGGCAATAAAGTTCCTTGCTCACATCACAGCAAAATATGATCAGCAAGAGAAACTTTTCCCCACATAGTCATTCAGATGCATGGGTCCTTCCATATTATGATACTACCATCTTTAATTTATGACCTCCAAGGCTTCCAGAGAAAGAGTAGAGAGGAAAATCTTGTGTGGGAGATTTCTGCAAGCCAGGACTAGAAATGGTGTACATAATCTCCACCCACATTCCACTGGCAAGAATTCAGTCACATGGGAGCACACAGTACACGGGGGCTGGGAAATGAGGTTTAGCCATGTGGCCAGAAAGAAGAGGAGAATATGGATATCACTGAGCACTAGCAATGTCTTCTGCAAGTATTGATCCACAATGATGTCACTCTTCAGGAAAGTCTCTGGTGGCACTCAAAACTCTATCTCTTGCCCTGCCCTAAGCAACGTTCTTTCCTTTCAGTGACTTAGATGAAGACGTAGAATGTGCCTTATTATCCCTTTGGGGTGTAACTCATTCAGGTTATCTTATGTAATGGCAATTTACTGGGAGTCTCCAGTAAGAGAGAATGCCATATGGCCAGATCTCACACCGACTGTACTATTGCAGAAATGGAAATATCTAACACAGCCGTAGAGTCTAGATTATCAAATAAACCATCTCCCCTCCCCCCGGCAGCAGGAGTTCACTCTCTCCACTTGATGATGCTCTGTATTAAACGTGACTCAACTATTCTCCTAAACTTACTTCTCTCTGTATGTTTGTCTACTTCCTCTCCTCCCACCAGGTGAACAATTCTATATCCTGCTTCTCCATGGAAATTCCTGAGTGGGAGAGGAAATGTGTCTGATTTGTCCAGGGAATGGTTGTGGTACCTGCTTAGGCAAAGCATGAGCTTTCAAACCAGATCCCCTGTAGGCATTTGGGCAGTGTAGGACTTGGCTGGCTTTGGACAGGAAAGAAGGCTTGTTTAGCAAGTTTCCAGGTAAGACAAACCTGGAAATAAAAGCTATTATGATGGATAAAAAACTAAGCCTCAAAAAGATTTCACTGGACTGGAGTGATGAGCTGAATTCAAAAATATTAAATATAAATTAAGGTATATTTTAATTAAAATGTTAAATATAAATTAATATTTTTGAGTTAAGCTCATCACTCCAGTTTAGTCAGGAACCCATCTGGAACAAATCACACACTCGGAAAGTTTCACTTAAGAGAGTTTAATTAAGGAGCTATTTACAGAGGTGGAGGCAGTGTTAAGGAAACTAACAACAAATGCTGAAGCATGCAGAGGCTAGAACAGCAGAAAGCTGCTACCGCTTCTAGGCCTGAAAGGGCAAGGGAAACAAATGGTTTTGTCACAATTCAGCACAACAACCATGGAAAAGATGCCACCAGACATGAGCTGTGGCTATGGGTAGAGAAATGCAGCCACTGTCAATATTGTGACCTGGATGAGAGAGATTATTTGGGGATGGGTTAAATACCCAAAATATGGACAAAATACCCAAACTCACACTCCTACCTCACTCTAAACTCCTGTGGGTGCCACCCATTAACCACAGCCAACAGTGAGCCACAGGACCAGTGATGCCATCTACAGAGGTCAGCCTCCCAAGACACAGAACACAGCAAAGAGCAGAGAACGGATCTGGAAGTAGAAAAAGAGAATTGTTCGCGCAAAGATTCCCAGAAATACATGTAAAATGTTGGCATTCAGTTTAGAAAGTCAGTTGCATAAAAATTAGATAGGGCACATTTCACGTGAAATTGCTGCAGGAGTGTGATCTAGCTCTAAGTTCTGTGTGAAACAACTGTGGATGCATTAATAGGAGCAAGGGGTCTCATTTGGGGAGGTTACAGCCCATGTGCCCACTGCTTTCTGCCCTGATTCAACCACATCTGGGGTTCTGAGCAAGGCTGGGTCTCATGCTTTAGAAGAAACATTTACAACCGAGGCAACCAACATATTGAAGAGGCTGAGAGCCAAGTGTAAGGAGGAAAGACTGAAGAGGATGGGGAGCAACACTTCGGCCAAAGAGAAGATGCCTTAAGACAAAGACTTTAACTTTCTCCAAGTATTTGAAGTGCAGAGAGGAAGATTTCTCTTTTGGACACACCTTCAAGCTCTCAATATCCTCAGGCTGTATGGCACCACTCTTAGTAAGTCCCATAGCAAACTGACTTTTCACAGCCTTTTCCCACCTTGTTCCACCCTGTTGCAATTGTTCGTTTGCTTGTGTATCTTTCCTACTAACTGAGGGCAAAGGGCAAACACTTTTTTTAACCATCGCACTTCAATACCTACTGCTTCGCTCCTGGGAGGTGCTCAAGAGAATATTTGTTCATTGAGTGAAATGTTCCTGCAGGAGCTAGAGAGTCCCCTGCAGGAACGTGGAGAAGAACATGTGTGCAGTGGATGGCAGTGGGGCATATTCCATCCAGTTTTAAAGTCCGCAACTGCAGATGTGTGAGTCTGGCCACAGATATCTGCTGTCTCTAAACCTCAGTTTCCTTACTGTTACTGGGAGTGTTTTGAAGACTCAAGGGGCTAGTTTATTTGCAAAAAGGTCAGAACATGGCAAGTGTTCAGAAAATGGCCATTGTTGTTATTGTTTCTGTTTGAATGATTCAGGCTGGTGAAAACTGTCTTAGGTTGGATTCCTCAGGAGACCTTGAGACAAGGGTTCACATCAAAGTGGCTTTTAGTATTAAATGTAAGGCAGTAAGGAAGTGGTACTGAGGAGGGGAGGCCAACAAAGGTGTAAAATCAGGCAAAGTCCCATGGTAGGTAACTATGGGGACAGTGGAGGTCACATCTCAAGAGTCTTGGCTGGGGTATTTACCCAACCCCAACACATACCCATTAGCATTACTGGTCCAGGGTACCCCAGGGAAACAGAAATTCCCAGGCACTTTTGTTCTGTTTGCCCCCAGGAGAAGCAGCTGCAGTAGCCTGAGGGCAATCCACCTACAAAAGACACAGATGCCTGGTGTTGGCCGGGAAAGCCCATCAAGAGCGGTTGTGCATGGCAACAGTAAAAGGATGGTTTGTTACACTAGTACAAAAAGAGGTGGCCAGAGGCCAACGTTGCCAGGGAAGCCCCATTCCCCTCCCTCCAGGTGGAGGGAGGCCTTATATATTTCTGGTCAAATGCTTAGGTTGCAGACTCCAGGGCCTTAGTGCTCCAGAGAGTCTGTGAGCCAGAGGAGCCGTGTCCCCGATGAGTCACCTGCCTCCCCTCTCCTATGCTCATCCTAGTCTCGTTGGAGTGTGTTTGGCCTCTGAGATCATCTCAGGCTGTTATCAAACAGGAGTTCCCCACTGTGGCCCTGAGAGCCCCAGGGTCCCACAGAAGCTGCTAAGAGCAGATTTAGCAAGTACAGAGCACTAATCCCTGAGCTGATTTTTCTGTAGTTGTTTTCTTCTTTTCATCCTTTAACTTCCTGAGGACATGATACCTCTGATCCAGTCTCATTCTCCTTCCTGTCTCCCTGTTACACACTCCTCTGGCCCCTGTGGCAGTGTGTGTGGTCCAGGGAGCACTCAAGGGTGTCATCAGGACACTGCCCACCCTCTGTGGCTTGGGCAAGATTCTTTGGAATGGTTTCTGGCTTTAGAAGTTTAACTGCTTGTTATAGTTTGTATATATGTCACCACCAAATCTCATGTTGAAATGTAATCCCCAATGTTGGAGGTGGGGCCTGGTGAGAAGTGTTTGGGTCATGGAGCCAGAGTTTTCCAGAGATCTGGTTGTTTTAAAGTGTGGTGCCTTCCCCAACTCTCTCTCTCTTGCTTCTGCTTTTGCCATGTGACGTGCCTGCTCCCACTTTGCCTTCTGCCATGAGTAAAAAAGCTCCCTGAGGCCTCCCTGGAAGCCAAGCAGATGCGGGCACCATGCGTGTACAGCCTGCAGAACCATGAGCCAATTAAACCTTTTTTCTTTATAAATTACCCAGTCTCAGGTATTCCTTTACAGCAACACAAAACGGACTAACACTGCTTTTACTCTGGAGACCCCTATCCTGCAGAGGTGGGAGAGAAGGAAAAAGCCCATCATCCCAGAATCCAGGTACCCTACATCCCAGGGATCACTGAGCCAGACCTTTGACATGCCCCAAGCACAGTTGCAGGGGCCCTAAAGGATGTGTGCTGTGGAATGAATGTTTGTATCTCCCTAAAATTTATCTGTTGAAGCCCTAACCTCTAATGGGATGATATTAGGAGGTGGGGCTTTTGGGCAGTAATTATATTTAGATGAGACCAGAAAAGTGGGCCCTCCATGATGGCATTAGTGTCCTTATAAGAAGAGGAAGAGACTAGAACCTTCTCTCTGCTCCCATGTAGGAACACAGCAAGAAGACAGCTGTCTGCAAGCTATGAAGAGAGCCCTCACCAAGAACTGAATCTGCCAGCACCTTAATCTTGCACTTCCAGCCTCCAGAATTGTAAGAAATCAATGTCTGTTGTTTAAGCCCCCCAGGCTATGGTATTTTGTTATAGCAGCCCAAGCTAGCTAAGACAATGTGTAAAGTGGTAAGCATGCCTCCTGCTTTCAGGAGTTTGTGATTTTTAAGGTGTCATGTACTGCGGTCACTTGATAACCCCACAGGCTGCCTCAGGCCCCACCTAAACTTTACTTCCCATCTCTTTCCCTTGCTTGCTGGGAGAAGAACTGCTCTACAGCCACATCAGACTTTATAATGCATGTGCCCTTGTATTTAACTCCACAAAGTGCTTAGAGCAGCACCTGGCCCATAGTGAGTGCTATGTTCATGTGGTGATGCTGTTATTGCTGATGCTACTTCCGGTGATGTACTTTCTCCCCATCACACATGCCTGCGGCCAGGGGGAATTACTGGCACCCCCATGAAAGAGACAAGGAGACTAAGAGTCAGGATTCTACCCTTATTCACTCATCTACTTATCATGTGTCATTTGTGTGCCAGGCATCCTACAGAATCCTTGGGGTCCGTGTTCTGAGCAAAACAGACATGATCCATGCCCTCAAGGAGCTTACAATCTAGTCAGAGAGACAGGCTATTGCCAAACAATCCCACAAACCATATGCAATTGCAAACTGAAACAACCTCTCTGCAGGAAAGGACCCCAGCTTACACTGAGCGGTCTCCCTGAGAGTATAAAAAGTGGTGTTAAGGCTGAGATATGGAACATAAGGAGGGGCTGACTAAGCCAGGAATTCTCAGCTGTTAGCTTGCATCAGAGTTTTTGATTCAGGGACTCTGGAGGTATCCTACAAATGTGCATTTCTAAAGAGTTTCCAGGTGAGGTTGATGTTGCTGTTCCTGGGACCACACCGTGAGAACCACTGAACTCGGACAAAGGGAGTTGCAAGAGAGCTGTGAGAACAGCATGTGCAAAGATGCTGGGGCAGGCAGGAGAGAATAAGGCTCGGTAAGGCCAGATTTGCTGGAGCCCTGGGGGTGTGGAGAGCTTCAGAGGTGGAGGGTGAGACTGAAGATGTCAGCAGAGGCCAGACTGTGCACACAACGTGGCAGACTGCCCCACATTTAGTTTTTAGCCCAAGAGTGATGAGAAGCCATTTGAAGCTTGAAGCAGGTCAGTGCTATAGCCATATTTGCATGACTCTGGCTGTTTTGCAAAGAAGGGGTGTGAGTGGATATCAAGAGGCCAGTTAGGTGGCCCAGGCTTTCAAATGCCCTGATGAGGTTTTTGTCCACCCCTGGTTGCCGCCACCAAACAAATCAACTATGTCTCATATCCCTACCCTCTGCCCATCAAGGCAGAAGCTTTTGTTGCTGCTGTTGCTATGAGGTGAAGGTTTTTCTCAGAGGCTTGGCTTACAGAGAAGGCACAGCCTCTCTCCTTTAGGAGTCTCTTTTTGTGCTGTGCCATTTGGCATCTGTCCCAAAAAGTAGCAAGTTTAAGACCACAGGCTGTGAAATGTGGGCTTTCGAAAACATCAAAACCACTAAAAGAATCAGTACAAGTTGACAGAGAGTTGGTTTCTAAAAATGGAGTGTTTGGGGAGGGATGAAAGTCAGTGTTTCTAAGGCTGGAGGACGGGGATCACTTCCATGTGTTCAAGACCACATGTTAGAGGAGACTGGGCACAGCATGATGGTTAAGAATGTGAGCTCTGGAGCCAGTCTTGCTGGGTTCAAGTCCAGGCTCTGAAACTTACTCATAGTGTCTCCTGGGGAGACTTAACCTCTTTCTGTCTCAGTGTTCTCCATGTATAAAATTGGTATAATAATAGTAACTACTTCATAGGGTTGTTGTGGGGATTTGGTAAGTTAATAAACATGTAGATTCATGCCTGGTATACATTTAAATGTTCAATGAATGCATTATTATCGTCATTGTCGTTACCAGACACATCCATGAGACTTTGGGGAGGATCATTGGGCTTACTGTGGGAAGGGTGGATGGATGGCTCTATGTGTCATATCTGCTTTGGCTTTGCTTTCGATTGGTCTTTTAAGAACAGTGGGAGGCTTCAGGGGAAATCATGAGAAGAATAGGAGAAGGTGAAGAAGAAATCAAATAAAACTGTCCTGGCTGGGGGAGCAGGCAATATCATGCTCTGTCAGAGCCCCTGGGATGCCTTTTGACTGCTTTTGTGCCCCCATTCGGGAGCACACTTCCAGGGTCCCACACCCTTAGCCTGTCTTCCAAGCGCTGTCACTGGGCTATGGAACTCTTCCCCTACAAATGTGAGAAATCGAACATGTTTGGGACTTCACATCCCCTCCCCTATCCCCTACAGCTGTTAACATATGATGGTCCCATGGTCCCTTCCCTGAAATGGGACAACTCACCCTCCAGGGCTCTCCTGCAGAACCAGGCTGAGGCAATTCTCCAAGGACCTTACCTGAGATCACATCCTTACCTGGATTCTTTCCCTCCCTTGTCTAGTTTCCCTCATTCCCTTACCAGTTTCCTAGGGAACACTTCCTTCAGAAATCCCTTGCACGTGAATTCTCATCTAAGGGTTTGGTTTTGTGAAGGAATCTCATCAAAATTGTTTTCTAGAAGAAGGAATAGGCGCAGGAGTTTTGTATCATCTGAACCTGGATTGAGGTGGTCATATTTGCATTATGTGGGTAGATACTGGGCACTCTTGTGTCACAAAATTAAAGGAGCAGGAGAAGGCACAGTCCCTATGGCAGGGAAATGGCTAGGACAGCACTGGGAGGCCTTGCTTATGGGATGCACTCGTGTTTGCATGTCTCCAACCTGCTCAGAGAGCTAAAGCCCCAAGCCAGCAGACCCAGAGAGAAACTGGTGGTAAAAATAGACCAGAAATAGACCGTGTGCCTGGGAGACGAGGCTGCCCAGTCTGACTGCAGCCGTCGCACTCCCTGCCTGCTTAAGAGGACTGGGAGGGGAGGTAGGGTGGGGCTGAGGGTGCTGCAGGGCAGGGAAAAGAAAAAGAGTTCCAAATACAGTGCTAAGCTCGCTGGCCCCACAGTCCACCCAGGAATCACTCTCGGGTTGCACCCTGCCACAGGGTCCGGGAAAGAGACAGAGATATGGAGACAGAGACAAGGAGATGGAGACACAGAGATAGGGACAGAGTCAGAGAGAGACAGACAGAGATACACAGAGACAGAGACAGGGAGAGAGAGACAGGTAAAGAAACACGGAGAGATGGGGAGACAGACAAGGAAAGAGAAAGACAGGGACAAAGAGAGAGAAGACAAAAAGGAGGAAAGAGAGACAGCAAGAGAGATAGGGAGAAACAGAGAAACAGAGACAGAGAGACAGAGAAGGGAAGGAGAGAGACAGGGACAAAGAGAGATGGGAAATAAGAGACATAGAGAGATAGACAGAGAAAGAAGCACACACAGAAGCCAGGAGATTTGTAGGCACACAGAGACAAAGTGAGGAAGAGAGAGACAAAGGGAGAGAGACTCAGAGAGAGAGAGTGAAAGATATACAAAGACAAAAAGGAGAGTGAGTGATTCAGAGAAACAGAAACAGAGGGGATGATCAAGGGAGAGAAGAGAGCTGCTGAGGAGACAGATAGCCAGAAGGCCACAGACAGATGCCAGGACCTGCTCTCAGGGGTTCAGGTGGGAGCAGGCAGCATCCAGAGCTGGGGATGGTGGCTGTCCCCCAGCCCCTCCCACCAGAGGGCAAGAAGCAAAGCTGCACCATTGTGGTTCACCCTGAATCAAAGTGGAGGGTCCCAGTGTCCAAGAAAATCTTCAGGGCCCTGAGGACCAACCCCATCCCTCTGCTGGGCTGGCATCAAACTGAGAAGCACCCTGGGTCCAGCCTGGCCCTCGCTGGGCCACCGAGCCACACCTCCAGCTTCCAGCCCCAATTCAGGGGCTTAAAGACACCCAACATCAGCACCTACGCATTGAGCAAAAGCCCACAGAACACAAAATCTCCATATCAGAAAAAGCCTCCTTAGCGGTGAGGTTACCATCAGAGAGGGGCCAGCAGGGATGTGCGTTGTCAGGGAGCTTGTTTTCCCAGGAGCCGTAGCTGTTCAGATGTGCCATGAGCAATTGCCACTCTGCTTGCCTTTGCCTGGCAAATTATTCTGCTGGAGTTTCTTCCAGCGTTCGGAGCTGCGCTGCTGTAAATGCCAGAAATCATGTACATTAAGCCCAGAGTGACGGCAGGCTTATGGATGGATTTACCTTCAAACAGAGGCCACTGAGGTGCCTGGCGTGGGGGGTGGCACTTTATGGATGCCACTCTCTGCTCGCTGAGGCCTTAAGCGGTAGAGTTGGCCACTTAATCAATTTCTCATATAGGCCTGGCTGTGGACCACGTGCTCCAGGGCAGGGCTTTGGGACGCAGCCCCTCTACCCACCTCCCCAGGGTCCTTGTCCCCCTCCCTACCGGAAAGGAGCTGTTTCTGTTTGCATGGGGTGCTGGGAGCAGGGGGCTGGATGGGTTGACACCAAGCCAACCCAGGCAATTGCAGAAGTCCAGGACCTGCCAACCTCCCCCCAACCACCCCTGCCACCACACTTCCCCTGGTGCCTCTTGTAAGGGGAGCAGCCATCCTTAATGCTAAGTCACCTCTCTGGGCCTGGCCTCCTACTCACAGCCCCTTCCATGCTCCAAAGCTGGATCTGAGGTCTCCGTAGAGCAGTCTGAGCCTAGTGCCTTTTGTCCCACCCTGCTGTTCAGCCCCCATGAGCCACTAGTCCTCTGCTCTGATCTAGTAAGCCTGGGTCACTGGCTTTACTGTCTCCTGCATAGCTGCCACTCAGGCTCTCTCCTCTGTC
The DNA here is from genome assembly GCF_029289425.2 of Pan paniscus. NCBI lineage: Eukaryota > Metazoa > Chordata > Mammalia > Primates > Hominidae > Pan > Pan paniscus. Next base: position 41,111,415 of record NC_073272.2, read on the forward strand.
ACTTCACTGCCTCCACTCACCTCCTCCTGCCCCTTGACAGCCCCCCACTCACTGCTTCCTAGGGCTCCTGCTCCAGGCAAGTCTCCATTCAGCCTCAGGCAGATGGGTGGCTAAGGTGTAACTATCAGGGGCGCAGTCCAGGTCAAGAGACCCCTGCAGGTCTCTTACACTCTCATGAAGCCCTTCTCATACTCCATCTGTGGCGGATTGTATTTTCCAAAGATGGCTCTGATAATATCTCCGAGCCCACAGGCTCTTCTTATGAACTGACTGACACTCCTTCCATGGAGAGGTAAAGTCTACTTTCCCTTCTCTGAAGTTTAATTATGGTGGAAGTGATTCTGACTTCTGAGACTACGTAATAAAAAACAATGCAGCTTGTTCCTGGTTCAATGGAACACTAGGACTTGGAGCTCTCATCCACTACATGTCAGGAAGCCCAGACTAGCCCATGCTAAAAGACTACATGGAGAGGCCCTGAGAGAAATGTCTGGCTAGCTTCCCTTCTGCTGTTTCAGCTCCAGCCCCCTTCTGACTGCAACTCCACCGAGCCACAACCATCCAGCTGAGCCCTTCCTGAGTTCCTGACACACAGGAGCTGTGGGAGAAAATAACATGACTGTCTTTGTTTTAAATCACTAAGCTGTGGGGTGACTTGTCACACAACAACAAGAAACCAGAACAGCTTCCATCTCCATAATACCAGTTTTCAAAAGTCAATGAAGCACTTTGGGAGGCCAAGGTGGGTGAGTCACTTGAGGTCAGGAGTTTGAGACCAGCCTGGCCAACATGATGAAACCCTGTCTCTACTAAAAATACAAAAAATTAGCCAGATATGGTGGTGCACACCTGTAATTCCAGCTACTAGGGAGGCTGAGGAGGGAGAATAGCTTGAACCCGGGAGGCAGAGGTTTCAGTGAGCTGAGATTGTGCCACTGCGCTCCAGCCTGGGTGACAGAGTAAGACTCCATCTTAAAAAAAAAAAAAAGTCAGTGAGGGTCCGGCACAGGCACAGATGGCCTTCACCTGTGATCCCAGCTCTTTGGGAGGCCAAGGTAGGAGGATCACATGAGTCCAGGAGTTCAAGACCTGCCTGGGTAATATAGCAAGACCCTGTCTCTACAAAATAAAAATATTAGTTGGGCACGGTGGCATGCTCCTGTAGTACCAGCAACTCAGAAGGCTGAGAGGGAGAATCATCTGAGCCCAGGATTTGGCGGCTGCAGTGAGTCATGATTACGCCACTGCACTCCAGCCTGGGCAACAGAGCGAGACTCTGTCTCAAAAAAAAAAAAAAAAAAAAAAAAAGTCAATGAGTCAATGCAGTAAAAATAAAATAAGATATATGCAATAATACAAAAACAAGGCTAAACAATCCAGTCTTTCTTTAATCATCAAAAGGCAGTTGGAGAGTCGCAGAGCACAGAATGTTGAGTATCTATTCACAATGCACAGTGCCCAGGTATCAGAGAGAAGTGTCTAATAAGCCTCAACAACTCCCAGGCCCTACATGGGTTCATTCACAATCCAGAAAACTAGAAAGCACTTGTGTCCAGAATTGTTTGGCCACTTAAACTCCTAGGAAGTAATGAACAAGCCAATGATATAAAGGCAAAAATTCTTCCTGAAAGCAATTCCTATGGTCCATGCATATCCATTCCAACATTTCCACACCTCTCTGGTGCCAAGAAATGTGTGTTCTACCAACCAGCAGGTTTTGGTAATTGATAATATGGGAAACAGAGGGTGGGAGGGTTTTGCTTTTTTTTTTTTTTTTTTTAAACAGGAGGCGTGAATTTCTCCAGGGTCTGGGCACTGTTGCGGTGCACTGTGATGAGAAGTTTACAGAAACCCGCTCCTACTTAGGGAATACCTTTCTTTTTCTCCTCTCACTCAAACCAGAGAACACTCTGAAAGGCAGAAAGGTGATTACAGACCTGGGAGTAAAGGCGTTAAGAGTATGAGTCTGCCACTTACTACATGTATTATCTGAAGCAAGTTTCTCAGCCTCTCCAAGCCTTGGTTTGCTGATCCGCAAAATGGGTATGATAGTAAGACTTTCTTTATAAGGCAAAGTCAAGGGTAAATGAATTAATATGTGTAAAGAGCTTAGAACAGGACCTGCACATAGCAAGTGCTGTGGAAGTGCTACCTGTTATTCTTGTTGTTGTTGTTTTGGGATTTTACGCTATTGGCACTAACAGATTCTGTTAAAATATTTTCAGTGGCATAACTGCCAGCTGGGAAATTTAGCTTTCCTTACACTACCCCTCTTCAGTATCACCTCCCTTCTGTAATTCTCAAGTGGGCACACACACACACGCACACATGCTCGTGCACACACACACACCCACACTCAATAATCAGTCCTTGTTTGCCGCAGGCCACACCGTGGTAATGTATTAGTGCAGGAGGAACAAGCTGCTTTATCTTCCTCTCCAGGCAGATGCCTGTGTGTGGAAGATGGATGCACAGCATCTGCCTGCATTGTCAGAGGACAACACATCCGGGATGGCTCTGCAGCCCCCGGAGAAGCAGGATAGAGGCTGGCCCTGGGGTCCTGACTTCATGAGTCCTGGGAGGCCTCGGAGGCCAGTGCTGTGGGTCACTGCCACTTTTCTCCTAATCACAAGCCCGGTCTTCCCAGTCTTTCAGCGCTTGCCTGGTTCCAAAGCCTCTCCCAGTTGTCTGCTATTGTGTCTGCCATGGGCTTACTGCTATGGACACAGACTCCAAGGGGACAAACGTGCTGCATGTCAGGCGGAGGGTCAGGGACAGGAATAAGCCACTGCAATGAAAGACACACACAGTCTTGCCCTCCAAATGCAAAAGGAGCTTCCACTCAAATCTCTTTCTCCTGGCAAATCTGACCCGAAGGTGGCTCTGCTGGACCAAGGCTCTGCCCAAGCCAGCTAATCCAGCAGAGGCATGCTGTCCACAGCAGAAAAGGCCCCGGGAGCCCAGCAGGCCCCAGCCACCAGGCCTTTCACCCTGCAGGACTTTCACAGTGGGTTGCATGAGGCTCTAGCAACATATTACCAAAATAGATTAATGTCACCAAGGGGGAAAATTTAGGAAAGAAAGGAATCAACCTCATTTGGAGGGGGAGTACATTTAGCAAAATGAAAAAAAAAATACTTCAGAGATGGATACTGTTTCCAGTTTTTCAGTCATTTCACAAATATTTATGGAGTGACAGCTATATGCTAAGCACTGCAAGTGGCTTGGGGCCTCTGTCCCAGTAGAGCTCAAGGTCTTTCCCCTTCTGGTAGGCAACTTACTGGAAAGTAGCTGTACTGGAAATTGTGGCATCTGCAAGAATGTGCCTCATAGACCTTCAACTCCAGAGAGCTTAAGACAGAAAGAATACAGAGCCCCAGCTGGTGAGCTCTGAAATCCATGCCAGCATTTGGGCCAAGGCTACAGCTCCCACAGGTGGCTCCCAGTCAATGACTGTGCATGGCAGGGCATGAGGGCAGGCCCACCCTGGGAGAAATAGGACTTTTCTGACAGTTGGCTTTGATATGAGGACCGCTTGCCAGCCTTGAATCTTCCAAAGACCCCACCGCAGTCTAGGAGGCTGCCACACACCCTCCCTGACCTCCACCGCTCACCTGGGGTCAGACACAGCCTTTCGACTCCACCAGCCTTTCCCAGGTCCTGCCTCACTTTCTCTCACAGATATTTTCCCTAATAAAATCCTTGTCCATTTTTCTCTCCTGGCATCTGCTACCAGAAGAACTCAGACTAACCCAGAAGCATTGCCATGTCCTCCTCCTCCTCCCTCTCCACAACCTGTCCAGATGGACCACCCTGGCTCTAGCCAATATTGACCCCTTGCAGACACTTGAGTTGGTTTATTCGTGGAAAGCCTCTTTATAAATTTGGTATCTCCCTGGTAGATTCTAAGTTCTGTAGGAACTCACAACAATCCCAAAGGCTCCTCACTTTGATGGCTCTAGGGCAGGTGTTTCTGACCCATGGCAGGGTGGTACTTGCCACCACTCTTACATCATGTTTCAAGAGACTTCCATGATTTATTAATATAATTAACAATAACTATTGTGCAACGAGCCCATAGCATGATGCTAAGCTTTTTATATGCATTATCTCATTTAATGGCTAACCCTTGGCATATACCCCACCACCAAAAAAACTGCTCTCCTTACCACCCGCCCATCCATGCAGAGGACACCCTCCTTCGAATGACAGCTCTATTGCTTGCTCTCCTTTGACAGCCCCTCTTCATTCATGAATCCAAATCAAGACATTTGCAGGCAGAGCACAAAGATGTGATCTTATAAAAGTGTGAGCATTTTCCAAGAGACAACCAATACCCAGGTTGAGAAATTCCAGTCACACAACCTAGTAACAAAGTCCAGCTTGCCCGGGCTAACAGAAGATATATTCAACTCTTCTTTATAATCCTATCCTGTTTTATGCCCCCCGAGCCATTTCTTTCCTCTGTGTGTCTCAGCTTCTTGGTACTTGAAAAACAAGGCCTCTGGGCTCTCATCCAGGACACATCCCAGGCATCCTCCGACCCTCTGAGCTTGATCCATCCTCCCCAGCTCCCATATGCGGAAATGTTCTCCAGCTCACTCAGAGACACGGCCCTACATACTAAACAGAAAGCGACAGACTGGATGGCCGTGGGACCTCACACAAGTTACTTGGCATCTGTGAACATCAATTCCCTCATCTGTAAAACAGGGTCATTGGGAGGATTAAAGGAGAAAATAAATTTAAAAATTACTCTAAAGCCTTGCTATGCAAAGTGTGGTCCTTGGACCTGCCAGAGAATATGTCAGAAGTACAGACTCTTGGGCCCCACCCACAGCAACGCTTTTGGCCTGGGTGATTCGTGTACACATTCAAGTTTGACAAGCCTTGCTCTCTGAGTTTTAGAGAGCACCGAATTCTTCTCTCCACCTTATTCTGTTGCTTCCTCTCCTTTGCTCAATTACACAGTGAGCACTCCCCAAACCCACGGTTTCTACTGCCTCAGCAAAAAGGGGAGTGCAGGGGGTGAACCTAAGAATATATCTACACTCAGAGGGGGCCACTCATCACAGCTTCAGGGCCGAGGACCACAACGCCCCTCCTACAGGGCATGGAGAGAGGCTGGAACTGAACAAAGGGGCCCAGCCAGGAACAAAATCTGGGCCAGAGATGTATCCATTCACTTCTGATTCCAGGCCCCGCTGTGTGGTGAATTGCCCCCATTCCATGGGCCTGATGTGTAATATATTTTCTGTAATTACAGTGATGCCGTCTGTGTATACGTTAAATTACTATAGCAGTTAATTATTTGTGGGTAAACAAGGGATGCCTCTTTGCCTCAGGAGAGGCTGAAAGATGCCCCAGTGAAAGAACCACAGGATCAAAGAGAAAGGGAGGGGGGAAGTAAGGGAAAAAGTCATTCTTCCCCCAGGAGCTTTGGAGGGGGTGCGGGGATGTGAACTGATTTGGCTTTAAAGGAGAACTAAAGGCCCCTGAAGCAACAGCAAACTGGTCACAAGAGTCCAAACCAAGGTGAGGAGATGAGGGGTGATCTCCAAAGATGGGCAGGAGCATCTGAATGCCAACCAGTCCTCATGCAGCTTCTGACCCCCTGGGGGACTACATTACCCTGGGTAACTCTGGGGAGCACACACTCGAAGCTTGATAGTTGCAAATATCTATTCTCCTCTTCTCTCTTAGACATAGAACTGCCCATTTTTGGCTGGGCACATGTTCATCTCCCCTCGTAAAGACCACATCACGCAGTGTCAGTTTACACCCAAGTGTGGCCATGTGATCAAGATTGACCTTCTGGGATGTGTTCTAGAACATTGTGAGTACATTCCTCTTTGCCTTCCCCTTCTTCTTGGTCAACAGAAAGGGGATGTGATGGGGAGCTCTAGCAGCCATCTTGAACCATGAGGTAACTTTGGGACTAGAAGCTGTGTTGGACAGTGTGACAAGATAACAGGATTCTGAGTCACTTATGCTTACATCTTACAACCCCTCTGCTAACCATCTTACCAACCCAGGACTTTGGATCTCTGGACTTTTAGATAAGGGATCAATTTTTGGCATATTTAGATCACTGTTATTTTGGAGTTTTTGCTACTCACAGAAAACCTAAATGGAACAGATAAAGATATGTAACATGATATCTTAGATCAGGTTCTGTGAGATGCAGACTTTGAGATGGAAATTGGCATGGAGGAGGCTCATTGGGCTGTGGTCTCAAGATCAACACTTGAGTTGGAGTGAGGGAAGAAGATTGGGCAGAAGAAAAGCTGACTGGCAATGTGGTCACAACAGTGGCTTCACTGGATCCCACAGGGACCTCTGGAGTGGAGATGGCCCTTCAAAGTTCTTTTGAATTGAGGCAAGAAGGTTGAGCCTTTGAACCTCTCTGGGCTTTTGTTGTCTCATCTGTAAAATGGATATGTTACTGACCTTGCAGCTGTCATGAGATTAAGAAAAAAAAATGTGTGCAGGACCCAGCCCACAGATGAACAACGAGAGCCAGCCTCCGGGAGACTGGAGAACTTTGCCCATGTTCTCTGGGGGCCCATGTGTGTGTCTCAACTAATTGACCTGTCTGTGCATCATAGAAGACAAGTGGGTGACTGCCACTTCTCCAGAACCTTCTCTAACACTACCACCTTCACCAACTGGGAGAATTCCCCATCTCCTCTTCTGTGTTCCTACAAGATTCTATTCTTAACATCATCATTGTTCTTACCACATTGATCGTGGCTGTTTTCCTGGGACTCTGAGTTCCACAATCACCTCTCTATCCCCAGCCACCAGCACAGTGCCTGACACATAGAAAATGGCCGATGTACAGTTGTCAAATCAATGAGCCTCACTGAAGGGGCCAAATTCCTGTGGTGTCAACAGGACAAAAACTATTCCCTGAAGCCAGGAAACATGGCTTTGAGTGCTGGTTTTTTTTCTTTTTTTTGAGTTGGAGTCCCACTCTGTCGCCCAGGCTAGAGTGCAGTGGTGAGATCTTGGCTCACTGCAACCTCCGCCTCCCAGGTTCAAGCAATTCTCCTGCCTCAGTCTCCTTAGTAGGTGGGACTACAGGTGTGCGCCACCACGCCCAGCTGATTTTTGTATTTTTAGTAGAGACGGGGTTTCACCATTTTGGCCAGGCTGGTCTCAAACTCCTGTAAGTTCCAATCTTAATATTTCTTACTTAGAGCCCACCTGGGCCTCAATATTTTCATCCATATTGTGGGAATAATAATAACAACAACAAATGGGGCTGTTGCAATAATTAGACAACATATTCGTTTAAAAACTGCAAAGCATGACGCAGATATTATTTTATTGGAGATGGAAAAGGGGGAGGGTTTCATCAGTTGAGTCTAAGTCTGTGACTCTAAGGAATTGTTTTTGGTGCATAATGCTCTGGCTACATAGTTCTGCCAAATTAGGCAGCCACCAAAGTGTAGGGCCAGGAATAATTTGACACATCCCAAGGGTAGCCCTAATGCCAGCCTCTCTTGCCTGGAAATGCAAACTGTTTGGCTACACAAGGCCACTAAGTAAAGGCTCTCCAGTGGGCCCCAGCCCTGGAAGCCCAAATGCTAAAACAGAGCAGTTAGATATGGTATCATAAGCACTTCACAGCACACCCATTGTGGTGACAGGCCCCTGTATAATGCATACAGGACTTGGGGATAGGGCCAGGCACCCTTACAGGACAGCTATGAGTGGTAATAAATAACCTGGGCCCCCCTTAGCTGTTCCAAAACATGCCCAGCTGAGGGGCCCAAAATAAATCTGGGGGGCAGTCATGAGACACTCATACCAGTCTGGCAGGAGGAGGAATTTAGATCCCGACTTGAAGCACTGGGGACATAGGCGGAATTCAAAGCACCCTGGACCTGGAAGATCAGTGATATGTCAGCAACACATTGAAGAGGCAGCAGGTCAGAGTGGTTAAAAGCAACATCTCTGGAGCAAGCCTGCCTGGAGTCAGATCTTGCCTCTGCAACTAGTTAACTGTGTTACCTTGCTCAGGTTACATAACCTTTCTGTGCCTCAGTTTCCCCACCTGCAAAATGGGAACAGTAATAATTCTCACCTCACAGGTTGTTGTGAGGGCTGAGTTAGCATAGGTAACTTAGTGACTGACACATGGTAACTGCACCCAGGGGCTGGGAACTGGGACAAGGTGGTAGGGGGACCAATTGCAATTCCATCAGTAATGACCACCGGCCCCACTGGCAGGAGGAGGTGACCATCCTGAATAGCAGGGAAAATGAACAAAGGGGCCCAGCCAGGAACGAAATCTGGGCCAGAGATATATTCATTCACTTCTGATTCCAGGCCCCACTGTGTGGTGAATTGTCCCCATTCCATGGGCCTGATGTATAACATATTTTCTGTAATTACGGTGATGCTGTCTGTGTATATGTTAAATGACTATAGCAGTTAATTATAGCCCATCCATTCAGGATGGGCTCAGTCAGGTTGGGGATATGGGTCTCCATATCAAAACTGAAATAAGACCACAAAGCTGAATGTGGTCAGAGATCAATGAGGGGTACAAGAAGCAAGGATCTACAGTTGCAAACAGAGAGAGGTCACCAGGAAGTAGCACAGACAGGCAGGCAGGAAGAAAAAGAAGGGAGCGAAGGAAGAATGAACTGTATTGGCTCAGGAAGCTGAAATGTAATAAGGCAGTTGGCTTCAGGTTTGACTGAATTCAGGAACTTACTTCAAGTGGTGACAAGATGACCACTGGCAGGCAGCACTAGCAGTTCCAAACTTACATTTTATTAGTAGAACAGCCATGATAGAAAGCATGCTCTTTTCCAACAGTTCCAGAAAAATCCCAAAGGTTGCCACTGCCTGGCTAGAATTGGCCAACTTGGGCCATAGCCCATTTCAGGACCCAGGGAGCATGGCTGGCTGGAGAGGGTGGCTCCCCAAAGGAAAATTGGAGAAAGATGAGGAATGGATACTGACTGGTCAGGCAAAACAACAGATACCCCTTCAGAAGGCTTTGCTCAGAAGGTGAGATTTGAGCTCATCCCACTCCCTCCTACTCTTGTTTAAACAGTAACCAGCATTTCTCAAAGCCACAAATTGCAATGGGCTGGCACCTACACCGTTTAATCTCTTCACTCACTCAAATCAATTCTAGGCAGAGGAAAACTGACCACGCAAAGGCTGAGAGGTGGGGCGGGCTCACGGCAGGAGAAGATTAATCTAGCAGCTGTGTGTAGGAGGGATCAAAGGTCGAGAGCCTGGTGGGGTTTGGCAGGGGGTGCTGTTCTTTCCAACCCTCGGTGGGGGTGGGGTGGGGGGGAGTCCATCACTCTCCAGTTCATCAGTAAAGTCCTGGGGTGGCCTGGCAGGAGGGACAAGCCGAGGGAGGGGTGGATGTAGAAATAGGATGATGACTTGCTTGAATTTGGAAGAGGTGTTCAAAGGGTCAAACATGACTCTCAAGTGTAGGCTAAGAGAATAGTGACAGACAGAAATGGGGAACTCCATTAGGGGAAAGAGGGTGAATTTGATTCTATTCATTTGAAACGAAAGTTCCACAAAAGCATTCTCAGGCTGAGGCCAGGGCTGTCGATTTCAGGGTCCCAAAGTCACCACTGAGCCCCTGCAAGCGTCTTGGCCTGGCTCCTAGGGGAAGTTAGAGCACCCCACATTTAGGGCATCAGGCAAGGAATGGGGCCGCAAAGAAGATAGTGAAAGCTCAGCGGAAGTAATGAAAGGCAGACAGAAAAGGGGAGGGTACCGGTAGTGCTGGGGTACAGGGACAAAGTGTGGAAAGGGCGGTTCATTGGTGCAGAGTTGACATTTTCCAAACCTGGTAGTCATGGGTCCTTGGAATAAGGCAGCTCGTGGGCTTCCTGCTCTGAAAAGGGCTGAGGGACTCTGCCTCATGTAACTCCAGAGAGCACATTTGGGGTCAACAGAATTTGTACTCAGCCTAGAGAAGAAGGTAGAGGGTTGTTGAATCAATGCTTTCGTGATAGTGACTGGAGAGGAAGAAAAAGAAGGGGGAGATCATGAAGGGAAGAAATAGGAAGACGGGAGTAGCTATGGCACCTCCTACACGTGCACACTCACACATGCATGCACACACGCAAGGGCTTGAGAAGGGGAGAGAAATTGCTTCTGTTCTCAGAAAATCCCTTAGAGAATCCTCCCCAGACGCCATCTTCTCTAGAAACATAAGGTTCTCACACGCGGGCGCGCGTGCACACACAGTCACACAGAGGCACACGTGTCACTACAGGGACTGGGCTGCTTGGCTTACACTCCGCTGGCTGTAGAATGACACAGCAGTGCTGGGAAGGGAGTGGGAAGAAGCCGGCTGCAGAGGGGGCCTGGGCAGCTTCATCTGTGGCCACCCTTTGTGGAGGGCCCATGCCGTCGTCTGTGTGTGGACGGATGGGAGCTCAGTCCTCCCTGCTGGCTGGCCTGGGCAGGCACCCTCCCCAGATGTCAACACTAATGCCTTGATAAACAGGGAGCTTGCTGGAATGTGGCTGTTAATTGGGGATAGAGCAGCAGCCTTTAGCTCTGGGAGCAATGGTTAATGACGGGCCCGCTGGGGGAAGCCGCAGACGTTTGCCACTGTTCGAGTTCCGTCCTCTCTGCTTCTTAAATAGCAGTTTATCTAAAACTTGAAAACACTTTCCTGGGAATAATTATTTCTTGGAAGCTGTGAGACTGCTATCAGATTTCATAGACTGCTGTCGGGTCGACCTTCTATAGGCCAAGGGGCCGGCTGCCTTTTGGGGGACAGTTTCGCTTCTTCTCTTCCCCCTTCCAGCTTTCCTGGGTCCCAGCTGCACAGCCACTGTGGGCACCTTTGGAGAGGCTTCCGGGCTAATATAGGGCTGAGCAGGAGCTTCACTGAATGAAAGTAGGCCAGGAACGGAGGACTGGAGAGAATTTCAGACTTCCAGGGCCAGACTCTCCTAGTGTCACCTAAACCCACCGAAAAGCCCTGTCAGGGTCCTCTCTTCTGACTTCGGCTCAGCTCTACATCTTCTGATTGGAGAGTGTGAGGGAACAGGAGCTGTGGTCACCAAAAGACCCTCTGTGGGCCCCGTTTCTTCCTCAGAGGCTGTTTCCAGAACAGCGAGCTTGCAGCAGCAGGGGGAAGCATGGGGACGAAAGAGGGGCACCCAAGGACCCACCAGCTGTAAGGCAGGAGCTGTTCTGACAGAGGGGGCACCCGTGAGCTGGGGCCGCTCTTGGCTTCTGCACTTGGGCCCTGACTCAGCGGCTCAGGCTGTGATGGAGGAGTGGGAATCCATGCCCAAAGCTGACCCCTCAGATGTCCTCCCAGTGTCAGGCCAGGCCAGACCATGACAGGGCGCTCAGCCTGGAAACATGGCAGCGGGCATCCTCCTCATTGGATGTGGAGGGCAGTGACACAGGTGGTTAAACTCAATACGCTGGCCACAGGCCAGCCTTCCGGCTTGGCAATTACATACTCTCCCTGCTGCCCCGTCACCTCCCTGTCAGGCAGCTTTAATGCCGCTCGCCTCTTCCTGTCAGCAAATGTTTGTGTGTGGCGTTGCTGGGCGACAGTTGAACAGGGCTTGCATTTTCCTGGCCCCTAGGCCCCCGAGGGAGCCTTCCCTCTGCAGGCTTTACAAGCCTTCCAAGTCAACGCCGTGCGAGTCACAGCATGGAGGGGCACAGGCCCTCGCACAGCTCCTGGAGAAAGGGTCACTCTGGCCAGATCCACTGAGGGGGACCGGAAAGTGGAGCCAGACCTTTCTCATGCTCCCAGCTCCCAGGGGAACTGATCCATTAGACCCCTTCTCAGCTACATCTAGGGAGACAGCAAAATGCTTTGTAAAGACAGAAGCCACAACTCCAGTCCCAAGTGAGGTCACATGTGGTCCCTGCCCATGAGAAGCTGGACAGTAGGTTGGACCACCAGGCATTCTGTAAACACAGTAAATGTAAGGAGACACCCCAAGGTTTAGAGAGAAACTCAGATTCCAAGCCAGGCTCTGTCAACCACCAGCTATGTGGTCTCAGCACCTTGTACCACCTCTCTGGGCCTCTGCCTCCCTATCTGTGACACAGGGTGGTAATAACAACCCCTACCTTTTTCAAACCCTATGGGGCTTCTTTCTTATTGTGCACACGGAGAAGCCACAGTGGAGATGCCAGAAGTGGGAAAGGACCCCCTAACCAAATGGGGAAAATGCAGGGGATTAAGTGAGTCAGAGATCCTAGGAAAATGAAACGAGCTAATGGAAAATGTTTTTATTTGGTGGTAAGGAGAGTGGCTTGAGAAAGTGGAGCATAATGGGAGAAGATGCTGAAGAATTAAAATGATAACTGATGGGCCAGGGTGGACAGTGCAGGCCTGGAGCAAGAAGCAGCAAAAACACATGTCATCAGGCCATGCAGACCTGAGTCCAAGTGTTTGCTCTGGCCTGTCCTAGCTGTGTGACCTTGGGCAAGTTGCTTGATCTCTGTGAACCTCATCCAGCAAATCTACTTCCAGTCCTCATAGGGTGGCTGTGGGGGTTTCACAAGGCTTGGCATGCAGTGCACATCTAGTGAGTTAGGCCCTTGGTCTGCTTGGAGAAAGGGGACAAAATCAAGTAATCTCACAAGGGCAAAGGCAGTCAGTGCCAAAGGCACAGGAACAGGTGCATGGGGGCTCCAGTGGGGAGCAAGTATCTGGGACTGGGGCAGCCGGGGGCCATGTGTTAATCAGGATTCTTGTGGTTGCAAGTGACAGAAACAGACTTGGAATGAGCAGCAAAGCAAATGTAATGGTGCAGGTGGGATGAGGACGGGTGTATTGAAACAGAGGTGTCAGTGCCCCATCCACATGCACTGGAAGGTGGCTGGTGAACACCAGGACTTTTCTTCTGGCCACTGGAGCACTTTTGGCCCATGCACAGGACCAGCCAGAAGTTCCAGAGAGTTAATGCCCCCAGAGGCAACCTTTGACCAAGGATGGTCAAGAAGCTGAAGGATAAATACCCCATCTCCCTCGTTCTCAGACAGGTACCTTAAAGGCATGTTTCACACTAGTTCCCAGAGTTCCCTAACTGGATTGAGCCTCAGTTGCCCAAAGGGTCATTGGCTTATTTATTCACTCAGTCGTTATTGGCTTCCTTCCCTTCCCTGACTTCCTTTCTCCCCTATGTGTGGCTTCCTGGGCCCATTTTACAAATAAACTACTTAAAATCAAATCTTTGTCTCAGCATCTGCTTTTGGGGACCCAAACTAAGACAAATAGTGAGGCTTCAGGTTTGGCTAGTTCTAGATGCTTAAGCAATGCTCTCAGGTATCTGTTCTTCTCCATCTCTTAGCTCAGCTCTCTCTTCCTCTTACCCCCATCCCAGATGAGGAGAAGAGATATTCAAAGTATTTACAGAAAGATAGATAAAAATTATACTCCATCCCCAGGGTACAGGCTAAGCATCCTCTGGAATGATAGCTGGCAAGAAAAGACAGAAAAACATAAGAGAGACAGAAATAAATAGATTAGGAAAAAGACAGAGTGCCCACATTTCTCCCCTTGGCACCTGGCTTGTGGAAAAGCACTGGGCCACTGGGAGATACCACAGAGGGGGCAGACATGTTTGTGCTTGAAAAGAAATAGTTATAAGAGAGCACTGCAATCACATCCTGACGGATGATTGTGAAAATGCAGGTGTGTGCATGTGTATGTTTAGTGACGAACTGGCTCATGGGAGCAGAAGGTGCCCTGTGAGCTGGGAGGTGAGATCCCAAGGCAGCTTGGGTGGGAGATCCTGGGTGTGAAGCCTGAGGCAGAGGAATTGAAAGCAGGAGCTCTGGAAACTGAGAGCTCGGCTGAAGGAGCAGAGATTAGGGTGACTGACCATCTCTATTTGCCTGGGATTGTCTCAGCTGAAGCACTGAAAGAGCTATGGCCTAAGAAATCCCCCCATCCCAGGCACACTGAGACAGTTGATCACTCTAGCTGAGATGCTTTAATATAAGCTCCCAGGAGAACATATATTCTGAGCAGAAGAGCAGGGCAGAGCCCACCTAGATGGAACAAACAAACTAAAAGAGAGAATGATGCAACATCCAAAATACTTTAAGCAAAATGTCTGCATATCTTTCAAAATTTTAAATGTACGTACCTTTTGACCCAGAAACTGTACCTCTTGGAGTCTTTCTTTCAGAAATGCTCACACCCAAAAATATATGTACAAGGAGGCTTACTGCGGTCTCATCTGTCACATGGAAAAATTAGCAACACTGTAATTGTCCAGCAGGACAGTAATAAGGGAATGGTTAAAGAAATCATGATCTAGCCATATGGTAGCACACTTGGAAGTTAATAAAAAGGAAAAGTGTTTCTAGATTGTCCTAGTATGAGTTTCTGCAGAAACAGATCCTGAGACAAGCATAATGGTATAAATTATCTGGGAGATGAAAGAAGCACAGGAGGGGTGCGGCTGGGAGGTGGAGGGGAGTGGAGAGGGGAGATGGGGAAGGGAAGGCAAGCCAATAAAAGGTGTGTTATCAGTTAGTTACCGCTGTGGGCAACTGGGGCTCAGTCCTGCTGGGGACCTCTAGGAAATGCCTCCAAGTTATCCCACTCAAGGAGCAAGGGAGCTGGTATAATTAGATATCAACTCCTGAAACTCTGGTTGAGGGCTGCTCCCTGGGCTGTTAATTCCCTGGAACTTCCAGCCTTCCCTGCTTTGGCAGAGCTTGGAGAAAGCCCTCAAGCCAAAGAATGTGTACCCTGGCAATTAGAAGGGAGTGGCACACACCAAAGTGGTCAGACTCCAGGGATACAGGCCAGGCACCAATAGCATCTTCCAAATATACATATAGTCATAGGAAAGAAACCTCTGATACATTATTTAAGTCGGGGGGAGGAGATTACCAGTACTATGCAGAGTATGACTGCATTTTTGTTACTAAAATATGTGTCAGCACATGTGAATTTTGGGGTGTATCTATGCATATGTGTAAAGGAAAAGAAAAAGAAAAGCAGGGACACTAAGCTGTGATCAGAAGCAGGGGCAGGATTGTCTATTTCCATAGTCTGAATTTTTTCAAACAAGTATTACCTTTGTAATTAATAATAATAATCACAATCATAATTTAAAATGAAGAGAGAAGTTAAAGGAATTGAATGCGTAAACTATGTGAGGCAAAGGAGAGAAAGGCCCACATCCTTTATCCAAAATCTTCAGCTCAGATAAGTTTTAGAATTAAGAAGTTTTCATGTATTAGAAAGGTAAGACTTGTAGAAACCGTGTTTTATGAAACATCCCATGGGTAATCAGACACGTTGATGGTTCTGTGCTGAGACACGAATAATCATATGAAGAGGGATATATAATAACTCCAAAAAGCCTCATATCAATTGAAACCAGATTTTGCTGCCAAATATATTTGTGCCAAACTTACACAAAACTTGTGGGTTTCCATTGCAGATAAGGGATTGTGGATTGGCAGTAAGAAAAGGAGTTTTAAAAACCAGATCTAGGGGATGACAGGTTCAAGACAACAGGGCAACTATGACTTCATAGAATGATACTGCTTTGGTGGTGTGACATTACTATTGAGCTCCTACCTGGGGCACAGCGACTTGATGGAGGCCCCCCAGACCTAGGTGCTTCCAGGGGCTCTCACTTCCTGATCAAGTACCCATGTCACTTTAGAGCAGCTCTCAGGGGCCAAAGGATCTGCATTTCTAATACATTCCCAGTGGGGCTGACACCACTGGTTGGGGGCTGCACTGTTGAGTAGTGACACCATAAAGTTATTTCAGTTGAACCAAAGTGGGTCTCTATATCCCTTCTATCCATCAGCCCATGGCAGCCACAGAGAACATGTCGAATTGTCCTACAAATCACCAGGTTTCTTTGATCGGGTGCCAGCAGGGAGAATACGACCAGTCGGGGCTATGGTAAGGAAGGGGACCCCAAACAAGAAAGGCCATACTGCTTTTGAAACATAAAGAAGCCTTAAGAGAGAAGGAGACCAGAACCAGAGAGCAAATAAAGGCTGCGTGAGAGGAGAGAAGAGGAGCAGAAACCTGAGTGAGACTACTTAATGCTGTTTTACAACCTGAGTGTCGGGACATCCCAGCCATATAGGCAACTGCAGCCTTCATGCAGGTGGTCTCCTCGCACAAAAGGTTACTTCTAGGGGTGGGCATGGGGAAGAGGCATGATGGGGGAAGAGCCACTGGGGGACCTTCTGGGTGACAGCAGAGGGGTTGAAATGTTCTATAGCTTGATCTGGGTGGTGGTTACATGGGTGCTACATATATAAAAAGTCCTCCAGCTGTATGCTTAAGATTTGTGAATTTTACTGTGAGGTTGTCACATAGCAACTAAAATTGGAAAATAAAATAAAATGAGCCTCAGTCCTGGGATTGAGTAGGTGAGCCAGTCCTTGGGCCCTCTCAGAGCATTGCCCAAGAGGCCACTAAGTCATGAAGGAATGACAAATTGCCTAGGGGACTGCAATAGGGGACTGCATGCATTTACATGAACCAAACTAACTAGATGACATGCATCTACCCCAGATGCAATGATTAAACAAATGAAATGTATGCAAAGATGTCTTACGATTTCACAGTCACATAACGTGTGCAAAAGACCTTATTTGGCAAAGATCTCCCAATCCTTTTGTTCCTTTTCCCTAGTCACAGAAAATTTATTTGAAGCATCAATGTGCCCAGCTTTCTCTGAGCCGCCTTTTTGGGTAAGTGTGCCCTGTACCAGGGAGTACAGGTAATTTCTGGCCACTGAGACGTGAGCAGAAGTGAGTGAGACCACTGGAAGATCTCCTTTAAGAAAGATACACCCTTCTTTCTTTCCTCCATATTGCTGTCCTGCAGTTGTGATGACTGGAGCTCTAGCAGCCTTCTTAGATCATGAGGACAAGGAAGTGGTCTGTGGGTGGTGAATCAGTGAGCTGGAAGAAGTCTTTGGTCCCTAGTGATTTTATCAAGTCTCCTAGGCTGGCTGTTCAGCCCAAGAGAAAACTTTCTACCTTGTTTAAACCCTGTTATTTCAGATGATTTTCACAGCCAAGTCTAACCCAGAGAGGGTCCCTTTGCCTGTGTGTCATGGTGCCCTGAGTCTCTCATAGGGTAGTGCACATTGATCCCCTACTGGCTGGGTGCCCTAGACGGTGGTATGGGGAAAGAGGACATCTTGGAGACCATCTACCAGAGAAGTGACACGGAAAGGATGGGATTTGGGAGAGTCAGATCGCACAAATGACTACAAGCTAGTACCACCCACCTCCTTATCGTCACCTTTACAATGTGACTTTATAGCTCCTCCCAGCAAGATGGAAGCTATTTCTCTACCCTTTAATCTGGGTTGGCCATGTGACTTACATTGGCCAATGACAGAGTAACAAAAGTGGCCCAACCAGAGGTCTGAAAAGCATTTGAGCATTGGGACTTGCCCTCTCGTTACTGTTGGAGCCCTATGATGGCCATGTGAACAAGCCTTGGGCTAGCCTGGCAGAGGATGCCAGATGATAGGAGAGAAGTCCCAGCCAGCTCCAGCCACCACATCAGCTGGCCATAGACAGATACATGAGCAAGGCTAGTGGAGACCTAAGGAGCCCAGCCCAGACCAGAAGAACCATCTGGCTAAGCCACAGACTGGTGAGAAATAAGAAACAGTTGTTGTTTTAGACCACTAAATCTTGGAGGAGCTTGTCAGCAATAGCTGACTGATACAGGGGACATGGCTTTTGAAAAGCCAAGTTCACACCACCTTACCCGAGGGCAGTGGTAGTGAGGAACGAATCGAAACCGATCAGGAAAATACAAGACAGCCCAGCCCTTTGCCATTCCCAAGATTTCTCTGTGCCTAACTCTCCCCCACGCCTGGCCCATCTCTTAGCTAGGTATATATCTCCTCCGGGAGTCTGAGGAGGGCTCCAAGCTGACCTCTCCATTTCTCTTAGTGAGCAGTAAGTGAGGAGAGCAGGTGGCCACAGGCGGACAGCCATATAAGCATGACTTTCCTAGGGCAAAGGGAAGACTCAGCTCCAGGAGACAAGGAAGAAGCGGGGGTGGAGGAAGTCACAGCCCTTGGGGCTAGTTTATGCCTTTAAAACATGCAGATGTACAGAGAGACAGAACGAGTCTTTTCTATTATAAAATATGTGCTTAGCATATTTATGTCATAGTTTCAACATGTGCACTGAATCGAGTTATTGCATTAGGGAAGGAGATTTCCTTTGCTGCTTTCGACACACTTTGGTCTGCCTGCAGCCTTTGTGCAGGTGGCCTTCACACACAAAAGAAACCCTGGTGTCTGGCAGGGGGATGACCTGGGGTGGGACCCTGGCCCACAAGCCACGCCTGGCTTTGAGCTTCACTCAGATGCTCTCTAGTGTGTTGCTCCCAAGAAATGCAAAAGAAGGGGATTTTCTGCAAGGAGCTCCATGCAGAGCACTGGGGGCCCTGCTGTGCTGTTTACTTAGAGCAGCCCGCAGAAAGCTGGGGTGCTGGGAAACTTGGAAGACTGCCTGCACCCAGGGAGTTGGCCTCCTGGGCCAGCAGCCTGGGTGGAACCATGAGATGCAGGGCTCAGCTGGCAGAAAAGACTGACCTTGCTTTGACATGCAGCCTTGCCCCTTTTCCTCTCTGCACAAAAGCCCCTTTCATTTTCTTCCCTCCTCTTTCTCGTCTTCTCTCATTTCCCCACTCTCTTTCAATCTCTTTCCCCCGACTTTTTCTATCTTAATTGGCCATAACAAGGAACTGAATTCTTTTTATTATGTACTATATTTGTTGAATACAGTTTTATGTTCCTTGCTCTTAATTTTTAAAGTGGATGAGCTGAACACTTTATGGTTTTCTTTCCAAAATTTTTATATCACAGCAGTAGTCATTAGGGATGTTCACAAATATTCCGGTTCTCCGTGTGGGCACGTCCCACACGGATGTCCCCTCCTGTTTTCGAGATACCTCATGGCCATGTCGCTTGTTTTGGCCAATTAAAAATGTGCGCACTCCTAGGTGGAAGTGTAACAGCCAGTGAGCTTTCAGGCCACTTGGTTTTCCTGCTGCTGTGGTGATGGGGGAAGCTTCTGTCGAGGTGAAGACTTTCTCAGCTTGGGCATCTGAGGGGCTGCAGTGTGCATATTCTCCCTGCCAGCCCATATCAGGCACAGAGCATAGAGAATAAGCATTGCTGTATTTAAGCCACTGAGTTTGTTACTGCAACATAGTCTTACCTATTCGAACTGATGCAGTCATTTTACCGTACATCATCCTAGTATTAGTATCTTTTCTAATAACAAATCATTTACTGCAATGTCAAAATTACCTATGCTGGTTTTTAATCTTTTGCATGGGAGGGGTCATGATCCCTTTGAAAATCTGATGAGGGCCACGTGCAGTGGCTCACACCTGTAATCCCAGCACTTTGGGAGGCCAAGGTTGGTGGATCACTTGAGGTCAGGAGTTTGAGACCAGCCTGGCCAGCATGGTGAAACCCCATCTCTACTAAAAATACAAAAAAAAAAAAAATTAGCCGGGTGTGATGGTGCGTGCCTGTTTTCCCAGCTACTCAGGAGGCTGAGGCAGGAGAATCACTTGAACCCAGGAGGTGGCAGCTGCAGTGAGTCAAGATTGTCAAGATCATGCCATTGCACTCCAGCCTGGGTGACAGAGTGAGACTCTGTCAAAAAAAAAAAAAAGGAAAATCCAAAGAAACTATGAGCTCCCTTTACCTAAAAATGTCCACATGAAATTCTGCATGCAGTCGCAGGTGTTCACTCGCTCCAGGGTACAAAACTGATACTTAACCATCACTGCTCCTGCAACTTCAGTCCAAGGTACCAGGTGGAATAAAGTCTTCTTTTCTCCTCATTCTTGCTTCTGCCCTGCGGTCCTGAAACCATTGCAGACACAGAACTCTGACCATTCTAGCGGTGTTCTAATGACAAGAAGTCATGCATCATTTCAATTGCTGGAGCCTTAGCAATCATTGGAATATGAATAATTAGATTTCCACGAAGGTTCCCCATTAGGGTGAGTGAACATCTACAGGGATGTCCTTTACAGCAGACCAGGGTTTGGGCACTTCTAGGGCAACACCTCAGAAACCCCCTGGCCGGGTAGAATTGAAAATAAGTGGTAGCAGGGAGTTAGGGAAGGGGTGGTAGAATGCAATGACAAAGCACTTCACCATGACCCCATAGGCTTGTCCTCGTGGATTTATTTGCACTAAGAGCCCTTGCTTTATCTGTAACACCATGACTCTACATTTGGAGGAATAAATTCTTTTTTCACTACCGTACATGTGAGACCTTTTTGCCTTTCTGAATGTCAGTTTCATCATTTGCACAGTCTAAATTACTGACTGAAAAAATTCACTTGCAAGCTGGTTGTTCAGAACTAGTAACAAACGCTGCCCCCCACTACCACCACCACCATGAAGACAGTGTTTTATTTAAATGGTGGTCAATCTCCTTAGACAAATTACTGGTTTATCAGATGCATCTGAACATTAGAAAATGTTGGAATTCAAACGTAGGAATCTCTTAATTCAGGTCCTCAGTCCCCAACGTGCACTATTGCTAAAATTACCATTCTCTCTCACTCCAAGTCTCACTGTCTCAAAGTAGCCGAATGCAAAAAGGGGTTCAGAGGAAAGCTATTTTCTTGGACTAATTCTCACTACAATGTGAGTGACTGGGAACCCCTTCATCCTTCATTCTCAGTGACTGGGAATCCCTTCATCCTCACATTTTAAAAAATAAATCTTAGAAACCCAATTGGATGCC
Organism: Pan paniscus; assembly: GCF_029289425.2. NCBI lineage: Eukaryota > Metazoa > Chordata > Mammalia > Primates > Hominidae > Pan > Pan paniscus. Next base: position 41,132,190 of record NC_073272.2, read on the forward strand.
TAATTGGTGGATCATGTATTTTAAAGTGAAAGCCAAAGTCAAGAGCAGTGAAGGGATGTTTTCTGGGAGTTTGTCTCCTGGGATCAACACTCCAAAGCACAGTTCTTAATTGTGAAAGCTTCACTTCGTCTTTCTACCAGCCCACACAGTTTCTAAAACAAAAGTATTTTTCAAACTAGCTCTTAAGGTCACCATATTGGGGCTTCCTGTGTGTGTTTTTGTGCATCTGAGGGGGCGTCGCAGACAAGAAAAGCAGCAGCTGTCCACAACCATGGGTCACTGATAAGTCCAGTGTCCATTAAGCCAGAGAATGTCCAAGAACAGAAGTATGCTCTATGCCAACTTCTCCCAGAACCTCCTATAACAAGTGAGTGGCATTGTCTGCAAAGCAATCTGGCGTCTTGGGAAAAGGAAACCCTTATTTGAGGGAGTGGGCGGCTGGGGGTGGGAAGAATAGATTTTTCATTCCTCAAAACCACTCACAGAACATAAAATTAGTCACAGCCCCTTTATACTAGGAACAGAAATCAAATTCACATGGTGCCTAATTTTGCCTAAAGACACATCTCTTTGTGCCACAGGGCTATGTCCAGAGGTCTGACAGATGAGACAGTCTTCATTCCCTTCCAACTGGGTGAGGATGTGCCTCCCAGAAAGAGCTGGGTGCCAAAGAGGGCGTTATCATCTCTTCCTTCATTCAGCAGCTTTGTCTGCAAGATTGGAAAACGGCTAGTTGGTATATTTCGAGGGATCAAATAATTAGTTCTCTTGGAATCTCATTTTAGATTTTAATTCTTAGTCTTAGAGCCAAACTATAGGAGCAGAAATTTCTATCTGCGGCTGGAGGGATCCAGTTTCGGCACACTAAAAAAAGGCCCTGCTTCGGAGGCATTTTTCCATGCATGAATCAAATTATTCCAGCTGGGTTTTACCAACACGTAGGCAATCAAAACCTACTTTCACTTGCTATTTTATTCTTTATTTACTAGTTCTATAAATACTATGATGGGTGTGCTTTTATATTGAGGATGGGGGTGGCAGGCAGAGAGAACAGCTGCCTGCAGCCTTCAGTCCCATGCAGACCTCAGGTTGGTGGGGAGACAGGCCTGCCTGCCTCCTGCCCACCCCAGTCTTTGGGCTCGTGAGTATAGCCACCAGTCTTTCATTTGTCATACCTGTGCAGGGCACCTTTGCCACCCTCCTTTCCTTCCTAGGTTGAGAAGGCCAACCTGGTTTTTCAGAACGGGTACCCAAGTCTGCCAAGGAAACAAAAATAAAATACTCTTAAAATCCAGGGAAGAGGCAGACAAATACAAACTATAGACAATTCTGGCCAAGGCTGGTACATCTGGAAGTGGCATCTGGAGCAAGAAAGGGAACTTAAGATGAGGGGTTGGCCTTGGTGGCCTCCAGCTCTGATACTTGCGCTCCAGGCCCCAGTGGATAAACCAGGATTAAGGGGTGAAGTGCCCAGGGAGGCAGATTCTGACTCAGCATCAGGACGAATTTGATAAAGATTAGAGTTGTCTAAAAATGAATTGGGCTGCCTTGGGGGTAGCAAGTGCCCTGTCTCTGCAGTTTTTTCAAGCATGGGATAACCCTGAGGAGCAGCCACAGAGAAGGGACTCAAAGCTCTAAGGAAGTTGATTTGGTGACAGTTAATGTCCTCTCCAACTCAGGAATCCCACAACCTCCGCTCCAGGGACTCTGAACTTCCAAAGGAAGTGGATGTGCCCCTCGGGCTCTCTGCCACCTTTCCTAAATAGGCATAGCTCCTTCTGCCTATGGGGACCAGAGATCCTCCAATTTGGGCCAGCACAGGGGCACATAAGCAAAGGGAGTCCACAAAGTCATCATTAGGGAGAATATAAGTGTCAGAGGGCAGAAAAGTGTTCCCCCAAAGGTTTAAAATGTGGAAGGCCAGGATATGCAAGCAGGCTCAAAGCTAGGTGGGGAAGGAGGGGACATCCAAGACACAGGCTCTCTCAGCGTCTGGGAAGTTGCCATAGAACAATCAGAGCTTCAGCATGCAAGATATCTTCTTGTTCCCCACTCCTCTTCTCAGAGATTCATTTGCAAGCCACCAGAGTTCTGCGGGGGCTCTTGCCATGTAGCAGTTGTTCTTATTTTGTCAGGACAGAGCTCTTAAGCCAGCAAGGACCTGCAGGTGGGACTCAAGCCACAGGAGCTGCAGGGTCAGTGATGACGTTCCTGCTCAGTGCCGGGGCAGGGAATGCCCACTTCCCTCCATCATCAGCTTTCCCATGTGAGCCATAGCCAGCCTCCAACCTCAGCCCTCTTCTGACAGACTGCGGCTGCCCACAGCTCTGTCAACCCCTAAAGGGCCTTGGTCTTCTGCCTGTCCTTCCAGGCCACCAGTGGCACACACCTGAGTGAGACATGGAAGTGGGCCTCAGCATGGCCTGATGGCACTGTGGCCCAGCCATCCTGAATACTCACCTGATGAAGGAGGCAGGAATTCAAGATGGCTGATGTGCTGGGTTGAATAATGTCCCCCTCCCAAATCCATATTCACCCAGAACCTCAAAATGTGGTCTTGTTTGGAAATGGGTGCAAAGGTCCTTTCCCACTGGCGTAAGTCCAGTGAGACAGAACACTCACATAAGTCGAGCAAAGCAGGTTTATTACTCACAGAGTAATAGGCAGAAATAAAAAAGAGAAGCCTAGGACCCACAGTAAGCCAGTCCCCCAAGGCTCAGGAAAGCTGCTCAGGGTGGATGGAGTCTCTTCTGCATGTGCCCCATGTCACGTTGCAGCTGAGGGGCCCCAAAAACACTCAGTCCTGGGTTTTATACCTGAACATCACTGGAATTGCTGAGAATAAGCATTACAGGAGAGCCTGTTCTAGAAGGACTGAAGACAGAGCCCAGGCTGTTCCAGACAGTTCTTTCTTATCAGAAGACATTGCATTCTTGGCATATTCTCCAATTATTCTGAGAACTATAAGCTGCGGGGTGGAGGGGAGTTAGGTCAGCCAAGGCCACCTGGGGACCTGTCCTCCTGCAATAGGGTCTTTGTAGATGCAATCAAGTTAAGATGAAGTGGACCCTAAATCCAATGACGGGTGTCCTTATAAGAAGAGAGAAGTTTGGACACAGACACACACAGAGGGAAGATCACCATGTGAAGATGGAATCTCAGATTGGAGTGATGCGTCTGTAAGCCAAGGAGTGCCATGGGTTGCCAGCAACCACCAGAAGCTGGAAGAGTTAAGGAAGGATCCTCCCCTAGAGTCTTCAGAGAGAGGATGGCCCTGCCGGCACTTGGATTTTGTATTTCTGGTCTCCCGAATTGGGAGAGCATCAATCTCTGTGGTTCTAAGCCATCCAGTTTGTGATATTTTGTTACAGCAGCCCCAGGAAACTAATTCAGCCTGCTTGGCTGCCTGCCCCACCCATCCCTAGCTCCAGTGGATTCTGGCTGGGCCTTGGGGCCTCTTGACTGATCTGGATTTCAGTGCATTAGACAAGGGGAACAGGCAGCTTTGCCTCATGGGTGTAGCCCCACAGAACTGGAATGACTGGAACCAAAACCACAAATCTTCTTCCCCCTTTAGTTCTCAAAGGGCCACCATCTCCACCCCCAAGCCCACCTCAACCCTCCAGCCCCTTGGTACAGCCCTGCCATCTGGACCATGACTGTCTTGAAGGTGTCAGTCTTGGAAAAAGTCAACAATCTCACATCTAAGGGCACTATTCCCACTAAAGATCTAGGGGAGCAGGTACAAATCAAGGGTCCCACAGTGTGTGTCTGGCCTCTCCAGCACGGTTTTAAAAAAATGCAAATTGGTAGCCAATGTTTAAAAATAGAAAGATTTTATGCTAAACATTTTGTCCATTTCTTCTTCAAAATTAGAAAATCTGTCCTCACCTACTGAAGCCGAGAAGCGGATGGCTCCCTTTTGGGTCTGGACATCCCCACTTAGCTTTCCAAAACCCCAGTGCTCCCTATAACTCACTTCCAGTGAGGCCAGCTATCAGTTGCCATAAATCTTTTTTTTTCATTTTGTGGGTCTGGTATGGTGCTATTAAGAGGAGAATGAAATATTTCCTATACCCATGTCTCTATCAAAGGTGCAGAAAAGAAAGGGCTGTGTCTTTAAAGGAGAATGGTAGTGAACATATATCTTGGTGGAATTGGAGACTCTTCTTATGTCATTACTATGCAAAGCATTTCCACACAGAACACAACAAAGCCAAGGATGCCATTCTGGAATGAAAAAAGAAGGAAAAACCAGCCTGCTCTTTCCCTTACATCCCTGTCCCATCCCTGTAGGAGGCTGACTTTGCAACTCATGCCGAAAAGACTAAAGGTTCTCGAATTTTCTCTTTCCAAGCTTCCCGACAACATGGCCCTAACCAGGGTTCTCTCTGATCTCTCTCCAGTCTCCCCCGAATTCAACGGGACTTTTCAGAGGAAACGTGATAAAGTTTGCAAAGTGCCACTTCCGCTTTTGAACAGCTTTTATGGTCTCTGCTGCCTACATAAAGCCCCGCCCCCTTATCCACCAGCTCCTCCCTCCCATGCAGCCTCATTCTCCACTCCCCACCCCCAGTTAACTCCTCGACCCACCCTGCTTAGCCTGGCTCAGCCATATCTAACTGAGCAGACGCTACTGACACCAACAGAGTGTTTACCTCTTTGTGCCTTTGAGCTAGCTTTTCCTTCCATCTCAAATGCCTTTCTTTATGAAATTGAGGTCTTGCTGGCCTCATTATCTCACCCAGCTCAGGAGCTTGAGGATGTCATGGCAGACTCCCAGAAGTCAAATTTTCATGCAGGCCTCTAGATTCCTGGAAAGATGACTTCAAAACCTTAGAGTGTTTAATCGTGCCATCTTAGGGGATTTACTGTGCTTCTCTAATAATAGATGATGGCCGGAACTTGGCCTAGCCTCTGGGAGCAGAGCAAAGACTCCCAGGAGGCAGGGTTCTCCCCTCACCCACATAAGAAGGGTAGCTGAAGAGGGAGAGTTCTGGCAAATCCTGTGTTTGAACCTAGCACTGGGGATGTCAGTTCTGGACACCAGTCCCCAGAAAACTCAGTCTAAGTGATACTGTTTGGGAGTCTGAGAGTTTTGTAATCATTCTGAAATCAAACCACATAATTTCAGTGGTAATTACTTGAGGAGGACAAAATCATTGAACCTCAGAGGCAATAAAACCTCAGTGACCTGGAAACACAAAGACAGCTGTGGGCATCATGACAGCCTGGAGCTTGGGGGTGAGGATGAAGAGTGGACTGGGGCAAAGATAGCAACTGCAGGAACTTACTGGCAAAGAGAGGAGTCTGAGTGCCCCTGGAATTGTCACCTAAGCTCCTAACACTCCCCTTCCTATCATCTAGCCTCCATCTGCTAACAAACTCCTACTCACCAGCTATGCCCCAGGTGGAATACTTGCTCCTCTGGGAAAGTTGCCCAGATCAGTTTTCTTTTTCCTGTCCTCCAACTTGACGGCTTTCGTAATATCTTTGCTGCCTGAAGCTCAGTACAGTAGGCACCCCATCAAACAGTCCTCCCTCCTCCGTCCCCTTGCCACCACAAATTACCCACAGGCTTCACTTCCCTAATGGTGCACTCATATTTCTTGTTTTCTGTGGCAGCCCTTTGATAAAAAGCCAGTTCTCCCTCTTAGCTATTCTCTGCTTTGGACTAGGTACTTTGGACTTTCTGGAACAAACTTGCCTCAGCCGAGGCACAGACTCAATTCCCCTTTGCTCCATGCTCCGTAGCTGTGTGCCGACTCAGCTGCTCCCGCACACAGCCCTGGCTTCCAGAACTGCAGCCTGGGCCCAGTTCCAAGGGCCTTGGTTGCACAGTGTGGGATAGTAGAGATCTCAGCAATCAGGGCCATTCCCACCTGCATGTTCCTGCTGCTCATTCATCCTGCATCTCATTTCTAGTACCTCCTTGTATCTTTGTCTTTCTTGCCAACCTGTGCTTCTCAGAGGCCGAGACTCTGTTTTATCTTTCTATGTCTCTTCAAAACTTCATATGAGGCCTGACATCTAACAAATTATGATAGGTAATATTGTTTGTCCATCATTCTTTACTTCTTGTCCCTGTCACTTTTTACTGTGGACAAAGTATATTTCCCCATCCTCTGACTCTGAGCTTGGTCATGGAAATTGCTTTGGCCAGTGGAATGTGGGTGAAAATGACAGTGTGTCAGCTACGAGTTAAAGCTTTAAGCTTCTGCCAGCCCTCTTGAAGCTTCTGTCCTCTGTTATGAAATAAGCATGCTCCAGGTAGCCATTGCTATTTCAGCCAGGGTCTCAGAATAAATCTATGTGGAGCAAGTATGAATCCAAACTGAAGTCTGGATTCAAATCTAGCATGGCTTGAACTGTAGCCAACCTCCACATTTGTGAGTATGAAATAAATGTTTGCAGTCGTAAGTCACTGACATTTGGGAGTTGTTTGTTACACAGCATGATTACAGGAAAAACTAATTAATACACAGTCCCTAAGGAACACTTCTGAGGGATAAACCAATGGGGAACAAATAAGTGAAAGTAAAACTTACTCTCAAGAGACTCAGCTTAGCTCCAAATATAATTCACAGTAAATCAGTGGTTCTCAAAATGTGTACCCCAGCCCAGCAGCATCCATGTCACCTGGGGATTTTTAAGAAATGCAAATTCTTGGGCCTCTCCCCACACCTACTGAATCAGAGACTCTAGAGGTGGGGCCCAACAACCTGTATTTCTATAAGCCCTAGAGGTGATTCTAATAATCCACCCTTAAGTTTGAGAACCTCTGCAGTTACTGCTGAACTAGAACAGCTTCCTTCAGTCTAGGAATCATTCATTTCCTGAAATGCAGACATTCCAGAATTTTAAATGATAAAGCCCAATTAACCTAATGCCTTGACCATCTCCAATATCATCATCCCATTTAATCAAAGGTGACCTGAGACATTCCATCCAGGTACAGAACTTCCTAGTCCAGTGGCTCTCAACTTCAGCAGCATAATAGAATATCTTAGAAACTTTCAAAAATCCTTGTGCTCAGGTCACACCCACACCAATTAAAACAGAATCTCTTGGGATGACACCCAAAATTCAGAATTGTTTAAAGCTTTCCCAGGTGATTCCAATGTGCAGGCAAGGTTGAGAATGGCCTTTCCATTTTCAAGGGACCGGGGCTGGCTCTGCAGCTGCCTGCTCTCATTTTCCACCATGCAAAGCGTGGTGCATGGCCCTCCTTCCCCAGGTCTTCAGAACCTGAAGGCTTATTAGATATCCTATGACTTGGTGCATTTGCAGCAAGTTTAAGAGACTGAGTCTGACCAGGGAGGGCTTGGGGAAGCACAGAACACTGGCTGTAAAGACATGGAGTAACTTCAGTTAGTCATTCATTCTTCCAACATATCCAGAGTACCTTCCACATGCCAGGCAGTATGCTAAGCACTTGCAAGTCTTAACAGTTGCAAAACTAAGCCAAGCAGGCCTGGAAGGTGAGGGCCTGTGTCTGCACAGAGGACCCCACGGGAGCTTGAGCACTGAAGCATCACTTACAGCAGTGGGTTCCCAGCCAGGAGGCAAGTGCCCAGGCCCCAGTCTGGAGGCCAAATGGCTGGCCACCCTCCATCTCAAGGGAGCTAGTCTGGGAAGCTTAATTTCACCCCTGCCCTCCACTCCTCTCCAGCATAAGCTACAGGGAGCAAGGGCCTTTCTCTCTGGAAGGGCTCCCCGTTGCCTTTCCCTCAGCTCTTCAAAATTCACAATAAACCTTCTCCTCACCCCCTGAAGACCCCTTTCTTGGTGAGCCATCTTAGGCACCGTTCCCCAGAAGCAGACCTTGAGCTGTAGATTCTGATGTGAGTGATTTCTGATGGAAGTGCTCCCAGGGGAAACTGGTAAGGGAGTGAAAGAAGCAGGACAAGTGAGCGGATTAAGCCAATTGAGTGTGCAATGTTGGGACCACTTCCATAGAGGGGAGCTCCAGCCTGAGCCTACTAGATAGACCCAAGGCAAGAAAGCTGGCCTTTCCTACACCTGTGCCCAACAATCATTGGTGCTCAGCAAGGGACCATCCTGTGGCCAGGTGAAGGAGGCAAACTCCTATGCATGTCATCTCTCTATGTCTTCAGGCAAAGTGGCTTTGGCAGCCTAAGAGCAGGCATGCAAAAGGAGGATCACAGGTACAGTCCCTTGGAAGCAAAACCACCTTAAAGCTACAGGGAGGGGCACGCAGAAATGGTAGCAAGGATCAAAGGAGGGGTTACCAGATTTAGCAAATAAAAATCCAGGATGGGTAGTTTACATTTGATTTCAGGTAAATGACAAATCTTTTTTTTTTTTTTTTGTATAAGTATACCCCATGTGCTATTTGGGACATACTTATACTAAAAATATTATTTATCTGAAATTCCCTGTAACTGGCCATCCTGTATTTTACCTGGCACCCCTAGTCTGAAGGCATCTGGTGCAGCTCTGACCATGTTTGCCTGCTCAGAGAAGAAACAGAGTGGGCCACTTTTGCTGTTCACAGAGGTGCAAGACACAGGCGTGACAATGTAGGCCTTTGCTGCTCCTCATTTCCTGATTATGCTGCTGCACATAGTGCTCTGTGGATCCATTAGTATTGCCCTGGGCCAATGCTCACAGCATTTGGGGTTTTTGACCACTGTGTCTTAGCCAGGGTCAAAGTTCTACACTGCAAAGTAGTGGGGAAACCAGTATTAAGTGTCTCATTAGCCCCTTTGGTACTTCCTCTGCATTAGATAGAGCTGTAAGGCTAACCCAGCACCACCCAATCCCAAAACCAGGGATGAAACGATGCCCAGATGCCAAGTGTGCCTGCCCTGCCTCGAAGACCAAGGTGCTAATGCCCTTCTGACAGCCTCAAGCCCCCAGCTGGCCTGTCACTTGGTCAGCCTGACCCTTTCATGAGGTAATTTTGCATCCTTTCACCAGTCTTTAAATAATGAAAAGAAGACTCACATAGTCCTGGAAGTTGTCCCGATGGCTGGCAGGACCTGAAAATAGGTTGGGATTGATTGATTGTGGTTATAACCAGCAGGCCCCCCCGTGGGCACCCCCGGCCCATGCATAATATGAAATATACAAACAGCAGACAGGGAACAAAGCCAAGACTATGGCTCTTTACTTTGATTTGCGATCAGCTCCTTTGAAATCCCATGTATTTAGAAGACTCTGAGAGTGAATATGATCCTGCTTCATAGCCCTGGTCTCTCCTAGGATCCTGAGACCTTTGGGGCTGAGAACGTAGATACAAAGTGTGTGCAATGTTTGAGGCTTTTGGTAGGGGCAAAGCAGAGTAAAGGGAAGAGAAGGCGGTGGACAATTCAATGCTTTCGTGAAATTAAAGTGTGGATAAGTGTGGTGATCACATTCCAGGCGGTCTCACTCATAATCATTTCTTAAATGAATTAAGACATGGGTGGAAATAAACAAAAATGCCTCTTGAATTGCTTTAAATGCTCTTAAAGGCTTGAGGTATTTTTAAAAGGTACTTCCATGTACAAACTTTAGGTATTTCATTTCAAAAGTATAAACACTTGAAAATCACAGGATTAACTAACTGGGTCCTCAAATTAATTGGAAAGAAACATAAGCCATTGTCTTAGGCTGAGTTCTCCCCAGAAGCAGACCCTGAGACAAGAATTTGAGTGTAAATGATGTATTTAGGGGGATATCCCAGAAAGCACTTGTAGGGTAGTGGAGAAATAAGACAGGGAAGGAAAGATGGGCAATAAACCATGCATTGTTGAGCAATGGTGCACAGCCAGAGCTTAACCCCATTGGGAAACAGTGTAGAAGAGTTCTCTTCTATCTATGCCAAAGGATTCATTTTTTTTTAAATTTCTAAGATATTTTAGACTGATACTTTTTTCTCCTCCTGATACTTTAAAATATATAATAAAAATGAATTCCTAGAAAAATAAAAAACAAGACATACAAAATACAAGCCCCAATTTTTTTATTATTGGGTTCAAAAGATATGAAGCTCCCAAATGCTGACTCTCAAGTTCTTTTTTTTTTTTTTCTTTTTGAGATGGAGTCTCCCTCTGTCACCCAGGCTGGCAGGCAGTTGCGCCATCACTGCAACCTCCACCTACCGAGTTCAAGTGATTCTCCAGCCTTACCCTTTGGAGTAGCTGGGACTACAGGTGCATGCCACCACATCCAGCTAATTGTTGTATTTTTTAGTAGAGATGGGGTTTCACAATGTTGGCCAGACTGGTCTTGAACTCCTGACCTCAGGTGATCTGCCCGCCTTGGCCTCCCAAACTGCTCAATTTCTATACTTATTGCAAGCCAGTAATAAACAGTTCCCAGACTGGCACCAGTCCAGGGATCACACTTTGAACATGTATGTCAGAGTTAGGGGAGAGGGAGCTGAAGTATTTATGTGCCAATGCATGGGTTGAGGCTTGCTTTCAGGGAGAATTGGCTGGGGGAAGAAGGGTCAGGACGAGAGGGCTGGCGCTACTCTCTTACTGTGTGCAGGCACTATAGAAGCCCTTGGACAAGGAAATGCAGCGGTGCTGGCAGTGGAAAGTGCAGCGGCACACTACAGTTATAAGGGCTAAAGCCCTATGGGTGGGGCAGCCACAGCATCCTGGATTCATATTGCAAAAAGGGACCACAAAAGTTATCAGCCAGCCTCTTCTACAAGAGATGGAGAAACTGGTCCCTGAGCAAGTCATTACCTCACCGTAGCACTCAAAGGTTATTGAGTAACACCGCTACAGGCACTAGGGCAGAGGGAAGGGCTCTTTCCCCAATTGCCTCTGTCTTGCCGACCTTGGCTTTCTTCTAGACATCTGCTTGCCTAGTTCCTGGCACCAGAGGGACAACCGCCAACTGGGAGACAGGTGGTGTCATCACAGCAAGGCCAGCCCCCCGCAGGTGGGAGGCCTAGCTAAGCTCTCATCTGCCTGTTCATCTGCTGGGGAGAGGAGGAAAGGTCTGGGGATTTACTGCAAAGCCGGGGCTATAACACAGATCTCTTGGCTCAAACCTACAGTGTGACCCTCTGCAGCTCTGTTTCCTCATCCATAAAATGGAGATGCTAACCTGTGCCCTGTTTCTCTCACAAGACTGTTGTAAGGATCAAGTGAGATGAAAGCAGGGAAAAAGTTTTTGAGAAGTTACAAGTCCTCTACGGCTGTCAACTCAGAGAGGCACTAATTATTCAGAGATGAGTTGTCTGGCACCCTCAGATCTCAGAACACAGACCCCCCAACTCAATAGTGGCTTTAAAGGGTCTCATGAAATTCAATGCAAGACTTTGGTTTGGATTCAGGATCAAAAACCTAATACTCTAAAACACATTATTGGGGAAATTGGCAATATTTGAAAAAAGTCTGTGTAGCAGATATTAATATTTTATCTGTCAAATTTGGTGAATTTTATCATTGTACTCTAGTTACACAGAAGAATGTCCATGTTCCTAAGAGGTACATGCAGAAGTATTTAGGATTAAAATGTTATGACGTCTGCAACTTACTGTCAAATGGTTCAACCATACAACTATAACAATGATAATAATAGCAACAATAATAAAACACACACACACACACAGAGAGAGAAGAAAATGTAGTAAAATGTTAAGATATGCTGAATCTTAGGCTAGGCATTGTGGCCACACCTGTAATCCCAGCCCCTTGGGAGGCCGAGGCAGGTAGATATCTTGAGCTCGGAGTTCAAGACCAGCCTAGGCAACATGGTAAAACCCCATCTCTACCAAAAATAGAAAAAATTCGCCGGGCATAGTGGTGCGCACCTGTGGTCCCAGCTACCCAGGAGGCTGAAAGAGGCTCGCTTGAGCTCAGGGGACAGAGGTTGCAGTGAGCCAAGATCACGCCACCGCACTTCAGCCTGGGTGACAGAGTGAGATCCTGTCAAAAAAAAAAAAAAAAAAAAAAAGGATTTGTTGAATCTTGATGACTTGTACATATAGGAATTCATGTATGCTTTTTGTAACTTTTCTGTAAACTTGTTTTTTTAATGAAGTAAAAAGGTTTTGAAAATATCAGTCAATTATCACTCTCCTCAAAAAAAGTCTCTGAGCCTCTGAGCCACTCTAGACCCTGTACTAATACTGGAAACAGTACTTCCTAGTCCTTCATTCAGAGCTTACTCACTTATATTTGACACTAATTTCTTCTTGGGGGGTTATCTTATTTTAAAAAATTTTTATTTCCATAGTTTTGGAGGTACAAGTGGTTTTTGGTTACGTGGATGAATTATATAGCAGTGAAGTCTGAGATTTTAGTGCACCTGTCACCTTAGTAGTGTACCTTGTACCCAAGAGGTGATTTTTTCATCCCTCACACACCTCCCATCTTCCCCACTTCTGAGTCTCCAACTTCCACTATACCACTCTGTATGCCTTTGCATACCCATAGCTTAGTTCCCACTTATAAGTGAGTACATAAAGGTATTTGGTTTTCCATTCCTGAGTTTCTTCACTTCGAATAATGGCCTCCAGCTCCATCCAAGTTGCTGCAAAAACATTATTTTGTTCTTTTTTATGGCTGAGTAGTATTCCATGGTGTATATGTACATTTTCTTTGGCCTTAGATTTGTTGATGAGCAGTTAGATTGATTCCATATCTTTGTAATTGTGAATTGTGCTGTGATAAACATACATGTGCAGGTGTCTTTTTGATATAATGACTTCTTTTCCTTTAGGTAGATACCCAGCTGGATGGAATGGTAGGTCTACTTTCAACAAACTTGATTATCTGATTTATCAGCCCAGAACAGAATTAGACATAAAAAGGTAAAAGGAGGTAATGTCAAGTATAATAACAACAGAAAAAGTGATAGTTGACATGTGGATATCAAGAGGTGGGACAAAAAAAAAACCTCAAAAAGGCAGGCATGCAGCTATAAAACCTCAGCACTGTAATGGAGGATGTCATGCTAAAGCCTGGAAAGGTCTCAAAGGAGAGTAAAGTTGTGACTCATCAAAGAACTCTGTGGAGCACAAATTCATGCCCTGAGTGTTCTCTTCTCTGCTCTATGCTGAGCCTACATCATTATGTAATAAGTGAGATGGTTGAGTATCTCTGTTCAGGAAGGCAGGGAAACATAACCATCAGAAACTGTTGAACCCTTTTCATTACTACTTGAAGAAGTGGCTGTGGCAGACACTGTTGGTTGCCTCTCCATCAGCCCTTTCCCTCCTACTTATTTCTTCATGTCACACCCCTACTACCCTAAAAGAGACTGAAACTACCATTCACTTTCCAGTATCCCTTCTAGCTAGACTATGACCAGATAACCTTTTAGGACCTGAGGAGGAGGCTTCTGTGGAGCCTCTGGGAAAGATCCTCCTCCCTGATTGAAAAGGGTGTGTAAGAAGAAACTCTTTATGCCTTTCCTTAGACATGATTAGGTGAGGATATAATACCTGGAGCTGTGGCAGCCATTTTGCAATCTTGAGAAGATAAGCTAAAGATTAAAAACCAATATTCTGGACATGGAGGAGAAGGACAGGAAGCTCTTCCATTCTTAATGACCTGTCTAAAAAGCTGAATTAACCAACCTTGCAATCAGACATCTTGTTAGATGTTCTCGCTATTTAAACCACATTTAGTTTGCTATTCTATTACTTGCAGCCAAAAACATTCTTACAACACGCTGGGAAAGCATGTGTTTTCTGGAAACATCTATTTTTGCAGAACCCTCCATTCTCAGCAATGCCTTACTGTGGAATGGAAGGTTGAGAAGGCTTGAACAAAATGTGGGAGTTGAGGGCCTGTTGAAAAACTCCTTGGAGGGGCAGTAAATACACATGGAGTTATCTTAGAATTAGGTCAGTCTAACAGGGATTCTAATACTGCCAATATTTTTTTACAGGACCTCCTCACCGTGACTTCCCCAAACCAGCCACATTACAATAACCAAGGACGTTTGCTAAAAATACAGATGCTGAGGTTCCTTAGAGTCTACAGAATCAGAATCTTGGGAGTACACAAACTGTTCATTCGCACCAACAACTTCATGACTTTAGTAAGGTTCCTGATGGCTTTACATCATGCAGCCTCCAGTCTGTGCCATCTGGTTGGCTCTCTCCACACTTCCTTCTCCCTTAAACCAACTCCCTCTCAAACACAAATAGATTCCTCTCCTCATATAGAGAGTTGCTTTCCCACCCCAACTCAGCTTCTATCCCACAAGGCTTCTTGATATGCTCCCACACAAATACAGTCCACTCCCTAAGAAGCATGTTAATGAATACAAATGTATCCATGTTATTGCATGGATGAAGACGAGCTGCAATTGTCGAATATGGTTTTTAAGTCAAAAAGGTTCTGAATTTTTCGGGAAATGAAAGAAGAGCATACTCACAGAAATTTTCCTGAGGTGTCCTGGGAGTTATTCTTATTTCTCTCTTGTGGGTGAAATTTGGCTTGTGGTTCTACTGTGTTTTCCAAATCAGTGACTTCAGTCTTTCCTAGCCAACCGTGTGAGGGAATTTATTTGGAGCCAACTGAGGCTTGCTTCAGGGCATGGGAGACAGTCATGCAGGGCTAAATGTGGAAAAGACCCATGGAAAAAGAGCATCTAACCCCCCCCATTAGGGACAAGGACTTTGCTGTACCACTCCCCAAGCACTGACTGCTCATTTGTCCCTGAAAAAGGAAAAGGCAGAAGGGGAGTGTGGTGGGCTCACTTAACACCCATTCCAACACCTTTAGCTTGATTTTTTCTATTATGGGGCCCAAAAGCTAAAAACTACAATTCCCAGGAATCTGCGCCATCAAGGGTCAGGCACATGATCGTTCCACCTATCAGTCACATGCATAAGATCTGAATGCAGATGCGAGCAACATGAGGCATCAGACCCATGCCAGGACATCAGATCTTCTGGCAAGAATTGTGGCAGAGGCATTTGGTTTGGGCCTGCTGAAGCAGAGCTTCTGACACCCAGTGCTGAGGGTCAAAGGTGCTGTAGGCAGAGGGGTCAGGGATGTTCCAGCTACAACATTCACTTGGTGTGGTTAGGTGTTTCCTGCTGCTACATTGTCTTGGCTGCCTTGTCCTGCCTCTGAACCACCCAAGGCCAGGTCTTTGGCCCTCCTGGGGACTCATTAGCTACTTAATTAATATATTTTAATAAATCTCTTTCTGCTTAAACTATTTCGAGCAGATGCTGTTGTTTGCAAGCGAGAACCTTGTGCTGTTGGGGAGGCAATTTAAATAACCCTCCAAATGAAAAAGAGATAAAACTAATACTTTTTTTTAAATATAAGTATTAAGATACAGCGTCACCAGCAGCCCAGAAAACTCCCTTGCACCCATGCCCAATCAATTATCCTCTAAAAGCAGCCATTGTTTTGATTCTTATCACTGTAGATTAGTTTTGCCTGTTTTTCGAACTTGCTATAAATAGAATAAATCATATGTTATATATTATTTTGTGACTAGCTTCCTTGCTCAACATTTCCTTATGAGATTCATCCATGGTCCTTCCTCTTTTGTTGCTGTTTAGATTTCCACAGCTTATTTCTCCATCCTCATATTGATGGACATTTGGGCTGTTTTTAGTTTGGAACTATCATGAATCAAGCTGCTGACATGAACATTCTGTGGCATATACCTACAAGCGACATTGCTGAGTTGTAGGGTAAACTTAGGGTTTGCTTTAAGAGATATGGCTAAGCAGCCTTCCAAAGGGTTTGAACCAATTTCCACTCCCACCAGCCGTGTATAGGGCAAAAGGCCTTAGCAAAGGATTTTTGTCTAATTTTAAAATAGCTACGAACAGCAGAGAAGTCCCCAACTACAAGGACTGATCATTGGTGCAAGTGATATTGATTAAGAAAAATTTGAGGTGAAAGTCCCCAGTATCATAATGCAGAGATCCTGGCCTGGACAGGCTAAGGTGAGAAAATCTCCATCCTTCAGTACCCAAGTAAGGTGCTGCTACATAGAGAGAACAGAGCACTACAATAAAGACTATAATCCTAAGGACCAAGTTCAGGGATGAGCCTACCATGAAAAAGTACAAAGGGACTACTAATTATTTTCTCCTTCCCTTTTTATCCCACCAGTTCCTGGTTAGAGTTCTTGTTCCCTCAATCATGCCCCCCTCCACAAGCACCCCACACAATCAGTCTGCTACTAAGAAGAAAAATCCCTGGGCGCTCATTCTGGAGTGTAGATGCTGAAGTTGTAAGGACCTGGTTTGAACCTGACCAGAGCTGAGGCTAGGTGAGGCCAATGAGATGCCTAGTGTGCACAACATAAGGGTCAGCCCTTGCTCGACCCTGAGAATGAGGGTCTTCTTGCCTTTGGTGCCCTAAGTACCTCTGATCCTGACTGGTACTAATTGTATATCTTGGGCAAGTAGTTTAAATTCTCTAAGCCATAGTTTCCTGCTCTGAACAATGGGAATAATATAAATACCTACTTCAGAGGTACTAATCCTATAAAGTGATAGTCCAGCACTGAATTCTTAGTGAATAATACTCAATAAAGTTTTAACTGTTACAATTAAAGCAGAGCCAGGTTAATTTTTGCTAACAGTGCCATTGTTGGAAACTTGGGTGACCCTGAGCAAAAATTACTGAAACTCATACCTGTACTTGCTCCCACCCCAGTTTTATGCCACCTAATCACATATTCATCCCTCTCCTCACCATTCCCTGGACAACTCAGTTTGAGGCTAAATAATAGGTTTCACCTTGGCCAGCTTTGGCTATGATGGGCACAGTGCAGCCCACCTACCCAACTCAGAATCTCATCCCTAACACTCTCAAGGTCAGGCTTCTGGTCTGCTTAGGGCAGCTGGACTACCAGCCTTGGGTGGGGATAGACGTGAAATAAATCAGTAAGATGGCCCCCCAAGGTCCTACTTACCTGCAAAGCCAGAAAGAGATCCACAGAGACAGATGGATGAAATAAATCCGAGTTGTGGAGACATATTCCAGAATAAACTGGAGTTTTCTCCCCAGACAGAGTAAAAAGCTAAGCCCCCACACACTCTTCAAAAGTAAAGTATCATTCATTTCCTTTGCAGTGCATCACCAAGATGTGGTTGGGTTGGCTCATTATGTTCTGATCATTTTCTCTTCCTTCCCAGCCCAGAGTGTAGAGGAGAAGTGGGCAGCGTCTTGCATACAATCTTGATCTCCTCTTCTCTTCCTTTCCCTTCCTTTTTCATCTCCTTCTCTCTCCTCTCCATCATGTACTCATGAAATTTATGTGGTATCAGCAAAATGAACAATGTGCACTAGGATTTTTTTAACTTTTTAATATGAAGAAATTGAAACATATACAAAAATAGATAGAACACTATATAATAAACTCTCATGTACCCATCGCACAATTTCAACAATTGTCAATTCATGATCAATCTTTCATACTCTCATCCACTCCTCCTGTCCCTGTATTATTTTAAAACAAGTCCCAGACAGCATATTACTTCATCCATAAATATTTCAGTATGCATCACTAAAGATACAACCTCTCTGTTTAACAGCTGTAATAGCACTCTCACACCCCAAAATTAACAAAAATTCCTTAATGTCATCAAATATACAGTATTCAAATTTCCAATAGTCTCAAAAACGTCATAAAAATAATTATGATACATAGTTTGTTTGCTTGAAATCCAGATCGAAGTAAGCTTAGGATTTTTAATTCATCTTTACAGTTATTCTTTTCTCCTCTCATGGCGACCTCTCTGGGGATGATTACATCATAGTTCTAAAATTCCTGCCCCCAACGTGCACATTGCTCGCTTTGCTGATACCACATAAATTCCATGAATACATCATGGAGGAAAAGGGAGGGGCTTAGCACACACTCTTAATTGTAGCCCATCAGACTGCTATGTGCTAGGGCTCAAACTGTCGACACATCATAAATTCACAGAATTCTCAGCAGGGGGTGGAGGGCTGGGACCCTTTTGATTGCAACCTCTCAGGGAACATTGTGTTCCCGGGTTCTGTCTGCTTTGCTAATTCAGCATCCATTCTGCCAGCACAGGGAGGGCTGGGGGACAGACTTGTTTCCAAAATGGACACTCTACCTCCTATGTGGTTTCTGCCTCCCATGTGTTTTCTGCCTCCCACGTGACTTGCTGGCTCCCTCAACTCCTACAAAGTTCCCGGCCTCATCCAGACCCCTGCTCAACCAGCTCACTCCTCAACCCTTTGCACACATGGTTCACTGCTCTATAATGGTCAGCAAGGGCCACTGGAGATTTCTCTAGGGCTCAGGCAACTACCTTGGATGAGGAATATGTTGAGGGAGGGCCAGAGAGTGTTGCAGGAGGTATCTCTGGCACTGCAGCACCCCAAGGAGATATGCGACTGTAGCAAGGACTCTCCCTTCTCATCTGTCTTCCCACACTGAAACCTAGTCACTGCACCTGTGCTTTATGTGAGCACATTTCAGGCAACTGGCCCTCTTCTAGACTCCGGAACCCTCCAGAAACTAATAAATCAGCCAAAGTCTTTCTCCTGAAAGTGTGGTCCTTGGACCAATAGCACTGGCATGCTTGTTGGAAATATAGAATCTGCCGGGCATGTAAGCCCAGCTACTCGGGAGGCTGAGTCAGGAGGATTGCCTGAGCCCAAGAGTTCAAGACCAACCTGGACAACATAGCAAGATCCTGTCTCTCAAAAAAAATGTTTTTTAATTAACTGAGTGTGGTAGGCATGCCTGCCATCCCAGCTACTCATGAGACTGAGGCAGGAGGATCGCTGGAACCCAGGAGGTGGAGGCTGCAGTGAGCCATGATCATGCTACTGGACTCCAGCCTAGGCGACAGAGCAAGACCCCATCTCTGAAAAAAGAAAAGAAAAGAAAATGCAGAATCTCAGGCCCCACTCTAAGCCAACTGAATCAGAATCTACCTGTTAACAAGATCTCCAGAAGATTCCTGTGTGTATTAAAGTTTGAGAAGTGTGGGAACAAGGCCAAGCTCCTGAGGAAAAAAGCTAGGGCCACTTTGCTACATTTCAGAAGCGGTTCTGCACCAAGGGACACTGTTTTTAAAAATATGAAGGCAGGGCCAGAGACAACTGGTCACTTTCTAATCAGCACTAATGGGTCTCAAAATGGAAAATGAGAGTCTTCTCTACTTGTACCCAAGGGACAGTGCCCAGCCCCCTCTCCCGACACCCACCAGTGCCCTTGGAGATCTGTGTTCATGGAGAACTTGCTTTTAAATGAGAGTCAATGGACCAGGTCACGAATCTGTCAGATGCAGGAATTTCTGGTGCTCGTGACTGTTGTAATTAAAATCGTCCAAGTTGACTAAATTGGCCGAAAAGGAACCAGGCCCACGTGACTGCCGTTCAAAGGGGAGCAAAATAGCTCCTAATTTGTTAATTAAAAATATGAATGCACTCCACATGGAATGGCTGCGTGTTAAATTCTATTCAGATTCCATTAGAAAACAAATAAGCTCTGGGCCCTGATTAGAGGGACCCAGCTCCCCCAAATCTGTGAGGATTTGGTTGGGCTTTTTTCAGAGAACAAATTTAGAGCTTGCAAAGACCTTGCAGAGAAGTCAAATTCCTGGGGAGATTTCTCTGGTAAATCAATCTGGTGATTAGAAAAACACGCCAATAGATTAGATCTGCTCTCTATTTCTTCATCATACTGATGAGACTGGTTCAAAAAAACATATATTTCCAGAGAGACGGGTGAGGCATTTCCTACCTACTCTGAAATTCATCCACTATGGAAACTCATCTCCTGTGGAAACTGACAGCTTGGAGGCAGGAGGAGGGTAAGAGACAGACCAAAAAAAAAAAAAAAGAGAGCTGATAATGAGGGAAGAGGGGACAGAAGCCACACCTGATGCCTGCTTGGCCTGTCCCTTTCTGCCACTGGTTGCAAATTGTCTCCCCTACCACTAAGCAGCCATGGGCCAGGCAGCTGAGCCTCAGATTCGGTCTGAGAATAAAGGCTGGGTTGCGTGCTTTCCAAGGGACCTGCCAGCACGTAGGTTCTGCTGTTCCTCAGGCCCCGAGTGTCCCTGAGGCTGCCTCTCTCAAGCTCTCCACCGCAGCTATTCTCCAAGCCCTGCCCACAAAGGGCCGATTGCTCTGAGGCAGTTTGGGGATTACTTATAGCCTGAGGCCGGATTGGAAAGGCTCTCTCCAGAGGAGTGGGGTTAATCTCTGCCTCCATGGGTTTTGTGCTTTCCTGAGGCCCACGGTTTTCTCTAGCAAACAGTGGAACCCGCTGGCATTCTCTTCTCCATCGCCGCCCTGTCCCCTTCTTTCCTTGAATGGGTGGATTCTGCCTACCATGCTGCTCACCACCTAGCCAACATACAGTGTCTTGGAGCAGGCAGGGCCCACAACGGGGGCCCAAGCAGAGGCGGCATGTCCTAGCACATTAGATGTATCACATGTTTACCCCTTTGGCTCGCTGCAGCCTGCTAAAGGCATTTATAATGGGGCAGCTTACCAAGCTCTCAAAAGTGAGAAATTGCCCAGCACCTCTGATCACACTGCCCTCACCTGGATGGGGCCAATCATGCCCTCTCCTGGGGGATGCAGATCACCCAGGGCAGAGCCTGCCTCCAAGGGCCTTCTGAGCAGCAAGTCAGTGTCTGCAGGGAGTATTTCTCTAAAATGGCAGCAACTCAGGGCTGTGTCAGGATATATTTATTTCATAGACTCACTGGTGTTCTTTCAAGGTGTTGAAACTGTGGCTTTGCCTTTATTAGAATGAATAATTATTTTAACACCATTTAAAGTGGGTCATCAGAAAAGGTGCTATCTATATGTCTGCTGTCTTCCACCAAGAGAGAAGCTGAGGAACGTGGAAGTCAAGGGCATATGCTTGGAATTAGGCCGACTGGGTTCAAATTGCAGCTCCACCACTTACCATTGAGATGACCCTGGGCAAGTACTTAATGTAGCAGATGCCGCCAGTACCCAGCTTGCATGTGCTCGGCACTCACTATTCCCATTCAAGCTGGCAGCTTCTTACTGCAAGAACCTGCAAGAAGCCAAGAGGGCATTCTCTGGCTGTGGGAGCAAATGCCACTTTCCACTGGGCAGGATGGAGGTGCCAAGCAAGTTGAGACTCCCAGGAGCAGTCTTCAGCCAACAAGGTCAGGAGTTGGAGGATAAATATCCCAGCTCCCTCACCCTTGGGTGCAACAACTCCTTCTACACACTGTCTCCGGGAGTTCTCCAGCAGGATCAAGCTTCCATTATCCGCAGCAGGAACCTGCTACTATCTCTCTCTCTTACTCTCGTCTTTTCCCCCTACCACCCACTTCCTCCTGGTGCTTTCTGGGCTCACCACTTTTCATGTATCACTTGCAAATCTTAGATCAAGGTCTGCTTCTGGGGAAACCCCACCTAAGTCACTTTCATATTGACTTACCTATAAAATGGAGGCAATCACGGTACCCTGCTTATAGGAATTGTAATGAGTATTGAATGGGATGAGGCATGTAAAGGACTTAGCACAGTGCTTGGCACAGAGGAAACACTCCATAAGTTTCAGAAATTAATACTATTAGCAAATAGACTTAATAATCCAAAAACTTCTTTCCAGTCTCAAAGTCCTCCCCTCACAGTCCCCATCAACTCAATTCAGAGTCTTGTTTATTCATTCATTTATATTTCACACACAAAAAGACAAAAATAAATGTTAGATGGCTTTGAGATATCATAGGGACTAGCCCCTCTTGACTTGATCTTTTGGAGGGCTATTTCTCTAGTCCAAATAATGAGATAGGAGGTTCCCTAGATGCCACATGTTTTTCCTGTGGTTCTCTAGCACCTCCAAGCTTGCACCTCTAGGTAGGATGCATGAAGACCACCACCTCTCACTTCTTCACTGGGAGAACAGAGAACTGCTATTGCTAAAACTCTCTGAGACTTGCAAAGTCCTACCTCTCAATGCTTTTATGTCCTGTGTCTCCCCAGAAGCCAGCAGAGTCCTGGACAGCAGGAAACCATAAGCCCTGAAAGGTAGTGCCAAGTTGTATGGAGCCCCATCAGAGTTCTAGAACTTCACCACCCCCTCACCAAACTATACAGCCTAAGTCAGCTTTAGTGTATACACATCCCTGCCTCCCCCAGAGTTCTAGTTCTCCCAACCATTGGCCCTTTCTTTTTTTTTTTTTTTTTTTTTTTGGTGCCAGGAGTGGGGTACAAACCCACTGGCCCTTTTAATGGGCCAGGCACATGTCACCAACCCCAATAGAGCTCTTAATCACTTATCCTCATTAACACTCTAGCTATCACTCAGTTGGAAGGGTGCCACATAACAAAACACCGCAAAACTTAGTGGCTTAAAACAATCACAAATGATTATTTATCTGAGGAGTCTGGGAGCTAACTAGGGAGATGTTTTGTGAGCTGGGGTCACTCACCCAGCTGCAGCCATCTGGAGGCTCTACTGGGGCCGGATGAATGTGCACAATGATCTCATTCATAGTCATATTGACTGTTGCTGCTGTTAGCAGGGTTGCTGAGGTTCTCCTCCCTGTGACCTCTTCACATGGCTGGCTTGGGCTTCCTCACAGCATGGCTACTGAGTAGCACACGGGAGCATTCTAGGAAGACAAACTCCAATGCAGGACCACTTATGAAGCCTCTGCATGATGCTTGCTAATGTTCCTCTGGCCAAAGCAAGTTACATGGATGTGCCTGCACACTCAGTGTGCCAAGGCATTATATAAGGGCGTGAGTACTGGGCATTGACTTACCTATAAAATGGAGGCAGTCACAGTACCCTGTGTACCGGTTCACACGGAGCCAGCAATTTAACAGGTTACCACAGAGGGCACAAGCTTCTCAAGGCCTCCTCAGTCAGTCACTCACACAGTGTCAACCTCCTAGAATAGACAATCAAAGAAACCGGGGGTATTCCATCACTATTTCCCCATGTACCTTTTCCCTGATGGAGCTGACCCACTCAGCCTCAATATTTGGCGAAAAAGCCTCTGAGTTACTGGATCAATTAGGATTCTTCTGTTGAAAGCCACAGAAACTCAATTCAAATTGTCTTAAAAGAGAGAATTTATTGGTTCATGTAACTAAAAAGTCAAGAGGCATTGGCTTCAGGTATGGCTAGATCTAGGTGTTCAAATTATATCATGAATATTCATTCTGTCTCTATTCTCCTTCTCATTTATTGGTTCTGCTGTCCTCTGTGTTCATTGTCAGGAAAGCTTCTCTGAAGCAGTGACACAGATATTCCATTGGCAGCTCCGGGCTTGTATCCTATTACCTATTACCTTGGAAATTACAGCCAAAAGAGTGCTTCTCTTCTCAAATAATTCCAACCAATGTCCCAGAATTAGGTTCCATTGACCAGGCTTGTGTCACATGCCTATCTATGAATAAATCACTGTATGGCTAGTGCTTGGCCTCTGCTGATGGGTCAAACCTGGGTCTCATGCTCACCCCTAGAGCTAAGGGTATGCACATCTGCCCCAACCAAACCTCATGCACTGAAACAGGAGAGAGATTATTTCTCAAATAGCCACCAAGGTGCTATTACCATATAAAGGGGAGGCCAAAACACAAACATCCTTTCAGGTTACAAAATAAATAGCCGAGCTAACGAAACAAACTCCTGGGTCTCCTCTGCATCCTTGCATGTGCTCTCTCATGTAGGCAGGTTTTTGACCATTTCAGTGCTCAGAAAGAGTCTTCCCACAGGGAAAGATATAAGAAGCAAAGCTCAAATCAGGAAATTTTCCTATTTGCTAACAACCCTGCTTCCAAGTTCTATAACGAGAAAGGTAAACAACTATTTAAAATAAATGCAGCACAATTGTTTTGTTATAATTATTATTATTATCGTCATCATCTGGTGATTCTGAGTGTGCTATCTAGTCATTTCTGAGACCACCCGTTATCAAGAATTAATTCTTCCCAGGATTACACATGCTCTCTTTCTAATGATGGAGAACACCACAATGTATCCATATGAAATGCTGAGAAGTGGGGAAATTTCCTGCTGATGACAGGGAACCTAGGGCCACAAGTTCTGTGAACTGTTATCTACAATGTTAAGCAGGACTGAAGCACATTGTAGCCTAGCAGGGAATCCCGGGAAGTCAAGGACATGACACTTTTCTTCAGCTGGTGCTAGACCAATACCCTCTCAGAGCAGGATGGGAGATAAGGAAAAATGTAAACAAAGAATGTGTGAGTTCATCACAAGATCATCACAAAGTGAGGGGCTCAGAGCACTGTTAGCAAAAGGGGGGTTGGCCCATTCTGCTCAGAAAGTTAAGACTTTGGCCCCCAAGCTCTGCATGGGGAGCTCTGGAATCGGAATGGCCCTTCGGAGTTGTCCCCATAGAGCTGATATGGCCAGGCCTTTATACCATCACATTGATTAGTCATCAGACATGAGCTGCCCCAGGAAGGGGTGTGACCTAGGGCCCCTACCAATGAAGTTGCTGAAGACTCAATACCACTCCCAGCAGCTGAGCCCACCAGTCCTTCCCTAAAGGGGAACTGGGGGGTACATCACAGTGCCTCCCTAAGTGCTATCATTTGCACTATTCCCCAGAGAAAATACTAGAGATGTAACAAAAACAGTGCTTGTTACTACATCCTTATATGCCACAGATGTCTCCTGTAACATCTTAACCTTCAGGAACAAAAGGTTGTAGCTGAATGAGCTGCCAGAGATCAAACTTGTGTCTTCACCTCTACTTTATTTAGAGAAGTACAAGGGAATCTCTCTGGTTCTCTTTGAGAACATGAGTCCTGACAGAGGCATGACATCATGCCAGTCTAAGTGGAATGGACCTTCTGTGTTTAAGGATCAAAAGTGGAAAGCCACCAGGCCAATGTGGGCATCCCTAAAGCCAGCGTGTAAAGAGATTTTTGTGATTTAAAGGTGTGGGCCCAGTTGTAGATGATCAAGCTCTGTTGCCTGAAAAAGAGAGTAAGATCAGCCCTTTGGGGTTACAGGGCCTAAAGGAGGAGTGTCTGGACCCTCAGGAGCAATAGAGGGGGGAGGAGAATAGCTGGGGAGGGGACTTTGGGCCCCAAAGGTAGTGAAGGAGCCTGTTGTAGCTTGTTTCTAGCTTGGTTTGTGGCATAGGAGACTGAGAGGCCTATAGAGATGGGAGCAGGGATCATGAGGCTGCCCTGAACAGTAGCTGCATTTCCCCCAGAACATTCCACAAGACCCTCAAGCAGGCAGGCCACCACCACAGCTAGATCCCACCCATGTCTATGCATTAAAAATAAGTCCCATGAACAAGCAAATCTTCCAGTTGCCCTGGAAGTCACAGGCTGGCTGCTCCTCAGTCACAGTATCAAGCCCCTCTCATTCCATCCCACACCTCCCTGCCCCTGGTAGGTCTGGTTTCCTGGTTTGAGAGGGATTTGGGATAATGTCTCTGCCCAAAAAACCTCTTCTGCTCAGTTTTACCCACAAACCTTTTAACGGAAGATGAGTCTTTTATTCCACAATATAGAGATGAAACTTGAATTGCAAATAATCCCAGGGGAGGCAACTCCTTTATCTGAATTCACACCAAGGTATAAAGGACAATGGAAAGAAGAGTGTCTAAAGGGAAAAGGAAGGGGCACTGATAGAGGGAGGGGAGAGGAGTAATAAGGCAGAGGAGTGCTGAATAGAACAGCTGTGATAGATTAAAAGCCATCATTTTCCTAGTCCCAGCCCTGATTAATACATATAGGTACAGTCTAATGTGACCCTGTTGGCCTGGACTCATGGTTCTCAACCATGGCCGTACTTTACAATCCTCTAGGGAGCATTAAACAAAAAAATGATGCCTGGGCCCCACCCCAGACCAATTAAATCAGAATCTCTGGGGGTAACACCTGAGAATAGGTATATTTTTAAACTCCCCAATCATTCTATAGGACAACCTGAGTTAGTGTATTAGTCAGCTATTGTTGTGATACTCCCATGTAACAAACAAACTCCCAATCACCAGTAGCTTACAACCACAGACATTTGTTTTTCGCACTCACAGATTTGCAGATCAGCTGCAATTTAGCTGATTTCAGCTGGCACCATCGGACTCCTCTCCAGATTGTAAACTGGGTTTAGATCTGCTGTACTTTGGTCATCCAGACAAATGGCTATGCAGGAGAAGTTCTCCCCAGGGTGATGGGTGGAGCATAAGAGGCCAAGCCAAACCATGCAAGCACATGGAAAGCCTCAGTGTACATCACAGCCATTAACTTTCCACTAGCCAAAGCAAGTCTCATGGTCAAGTCTAGCATCAAGGAGGTAGGAAATATAGCTGACTCCAGTAGGAAGAACCACAAAGTTACATGGCAAAAGCTATGGAAGTATCATTTCCTAACAGGGAGGGGGTCAGAATTGGAAATAGTAAGCTGATCTATCACAGTTGGGAACCATTAGCCTACAGGCTAAGGATTCATTCTTCTCCCAAGTGATTTCTGTAAAGGGATCCTGCTGTTTATGGGGTTCAGGTTCCCCACTTATTACCTGTGTACCAGGAGCAAGTCACTTAACCTCCCTCATTCTCAGTCTTTCAGTGTGTAAAATGGGGATGCTAATTCCTAACCTGCCTTTATCAAAGGGCCGGAAAAAGGGGAAAGTAAATGAGTGCATGTGAGAACACACTGCTTTCTCTCTGCCTAGCCTCAGTGAGAAAGACCATTGCAACATATAAAAGAGTTGAATCAAAAGTCAGGGACACAGTGAACAATCTGTGTACATGTCTATGTGTGTAATTTAGAGTTCCTAAAGGTGCCTGGAGGTGAGTCAAGAGCCTGAGGCAGGGCCCTGAGCCAGCATCTCTCAGCCTGGCATGGCCTGGAAGGCCAGTGAAGGTCTGCCCTCCCCGATCTGGAGGCCTTGACCTAAGGCAGCAGATTCTGTTGAGTCATCTACAAGTCTATGAAGCACCTCCCCATCCCCGCTTCCCAGCTGAGGCTTTCATTTTCCTAGCTGCCAGTGTCAGCTGCTGAAGATGTGAGCATCCTTGAGATTCTGAGACGCTGAACATCTCCCCTTCTTGGGATTGCAACAGAGTTGGTTTCAACCAAGGTCACCTCCCTTCCCATGGACAGCCAGCTTCTGACAACAGATGGATGCTGGAGTATAAAGACACTGCCTCCTTCCTTCAATTTCAGGACAACTCAGCAGGGATATCCCAGTCCCAGTGGTCCTCGTGGGATCAGCTGACCTTCCAGTGCAATCCCATCCCAGTTCAACTTCTCTGCCCAGTTCAGCCTCCTGTATCCCTTATAGGTATTGATCCTATTCTCCCTGATACAGCTCTCCTTCCCTGCAAATCTCCAACCACAGCCTGCTTCCTGGAGAACCCGACCTAGGACAACACACCATGAGGAATAGTCACAGAGTTCTTTCCAGACCAGACCGAGGGCATTTCAACCTAAATCAGAGACCATCTTGGAAACCCTGAGGGCCCATCAGCCAAAGGGGCCCTCCCCTAGCCAACAAATCTTAGCCACTGGCCACAGACCACAGGTCACTGGAATGTGTGGTGTGGCAGTGTATTGTGTGACATCAGATGCTAGACTCGATCAGAAAAAAAAATAGAGTCCTCTTCAATAGAAGGACTCCAGCTGCAACTGAAGTTGGAGCCCCCAGGATGCCCCCTCCCTGCTGTTTGTGCTGTGAGTGTGTTATTTGCGTGTGTATTTGTGTAGTTGGAGTGAATAAATGTTTAAATCAGTGTGTCAGTTATAATTACAGCGGCTCTCCCTTCTTCATCGCGGAATGATTCCTTCATGCTTAACGCCTGGAATGTCATTTTCCACTGTGAAATCCTTATTCTTCAAGGCCTAGTGCCAAAGTCAGCTTCTGATGCACTTCCCCCACCCACTCGCAGCTCCCCATCCCCCAGACTGGAGCCAGTCTCTCCCTCAGCTGCAACCCTGGCACTTGTGAGTTGCACTCAACATCCTCAGCATCTACTCTCCACCCCACATCTCAATCTCCTTGAGGGCAGGGGCCGTGGCTGCTCTTCCCCTCAGTGCTGGTTACACAGGGGGTGATTAATCCAGACCAATGAATGAAAAATGAGGCTAGGGGAGAAGCTGTGAATTCTGGCCATGCCCCCAGAGAAAGCACCCTAACCAGGTGTCTGGGGGTGCTGCCCATAGAGGTTTCCTGGAGCTATAAGATTCCCAGCATTCAAAAAGGAACAGACCCACCCCTCCTGTGCCACACCTGGCCCCACCCCACACTTGGTTAGTGACCCTCCATGCAAAGTATCTGGTTTCCCTGGCACCTGGGAAAAGGCTGGAGAACAGCTGCCCCCACCCCACCCCAGTGTGAAAGAGGGGTGCCCCAGACCTCTATTCCCTCACTCTTTCTGGACTGGTTGTCTACACAGCTAGTGACAGGTGCCACCACTTTGGACTGACGGAGCAATGTGTGATTGGAACTGATCAAGTTATCAACATACAGTTTGATGGGTGTTTGGAGCGGGTGTTAACCTGGGGGAAAAGCCACCGATTTTCACTGGAAGTAAGCCTAAGCAGAAAGGCTCACCTTGCTGAAGGAGCTTTCCCTGCCCCCACTGCAGCCCCTTAACCCGCTCCCTTCCCATCCTTGGGGAGGGTCTCCAGGGAAGGCATGAAAGGTGGGAGGAATGAGGCACAGCCAGATCCTTGCTAATCCTCTCTTAAAACCGCAGCTGAGGCAGCCAAACGTGCCCGCCCTCTGAAGGGCCTTTCAGACAGTAGCGTGTGTTTGGGAAACCTTATTTTTTAAACCACCTCCCCAGTTCTCTCTCCCCCCAAAAATGAAAGAACCATCAACTCCTAGCCTGGGTTTCACCATGCACTGTACTAGGGAAACCCCCCCGGGAAGACAGGCTCCCTGCCGGAGAAATGTTCCTCCTGCACAAAGCTCTGCAGCAGACCCCAGATGGGGGCTCGGGCCCCCATCCTTCTGGGGCCTGCGTTCCTCAGGGGAGAAATAATTGGCCTGTCTATAGAGCATCAGGATTCAAATAAAGCTTAAAAATGCACGCAGCCCTGAGAATTCTATAAATGTGGAATTACAAATGATGGCCCACCACCATATACACACACGTGCACACACAGCCCTGAAGGCCACCTCTGCTTTTCTCTCTGATTGTTTCCCAGATCCACCTGACTCAAATAAACCCACTCTCATTTGAACTGGAGGTAATCAGGGTGGAAAATACCCCGTTCCGTTGGTGCAGGTCCAAACTGTCACCATTTGGCATCCTGACACACCGATGTCCCCATCAGCTGTTAACGTCAGCCAAAGGGGCCCTCCCCCAGTCAACAAATCAGAGATTTCATTAACCAGCAAAGCCTCCCGGAAGGATGAGCGACCTCACGTGGGCCTCCCCCCATCTCCCTCACTGCCCCCCTCCCTTCTGCTACACAAACAGGCTCACAGCAACTAGATTGGATTCAGATCTTGTAGATGAAGAAATTCAGATACGACAGCAGCGCCTCGCCAGACCCGGAGCGAGGGCCAAGCCCCACATGGCAGCTGGGCTGCCTCGGTAATAACCACTCGTAATATCTGACAGAAAGAACCCACGCTGGTCATATCCGATCCTGCCACATGAAAAGAAGCATTACACCAGCCTCTCGGGGGCCGGGGCTAGGGGAGAGCCTCCGCACAAATCAGAAACATTTTCCACGAAGCTGCTATTCAAGGGCTGCAAAATCAACAGGGGCTGCTTTCCTAACATCCTGAGAGATGCTATTATTCTCCGAGCGGTGCAGCTCACAGAACGCAGCAAGGCCAGCTTAACCCGAATTCACTGAGCGTTTGGCATTTCTGAGCTCAGAAGCCTTGAACGGGTGGGAACAAAAACCCATTCTGGTTGTGGGAGTGAGCTGTGGGGCTCCACAGGGGTGACATTCTAAATATTTAACAACGGAGACAGCCTGGGCCTCTGCCATTCAGAATGAGCCCCAGCCTCAGCCCTGGGGCAGGAACATGGGTGCCTCAGGCTATGGCAAGCAGCCCAGGTGGAAGGGACACTTGGGACAATGACAGAGAAGCATTTCAATACTATAGCAACTGGTAGGCTATTGGGATGAACCCTGGTCCAGAAGGCCCTCCTGAGCCATGCTAGGGGGTGCCTGCTCATAGCATCTCATTCTTTGGGCCCACGACAGCCCTGAGCCACCCCTCCTCAGCCAAAAGCTTCCAGACACAGGGCCATGCCCTTGTAGAGCCAGGACTACATGATTGAGTCTTTCAAGGCCCATGCCCACCTGAAGCAGAAACTTACAACTCAAGGCTCCCAGCATGTTTCACCATGGCTGGATTTTAAATGCTGAGCGTCCCTAGACACACCCAACCACCTGTGATAAATACACAAGCAATGGCCCTGTCAATACTCCCCACCACCTCCAATTCTTGTCCTTCACATCTTTTCATTGCGCAGCATTGTCCTAGCCAGGAAGAAAGGGCTAGATTCCCCCAGCCCTGTCTCTGTCTCTGCAACCCCAAGCTCCCAGCCCCATCCTCCTCCTGGCTTAGCCTTGTACATCTATGGGGGTCTTAGAGGCCAAAGTCACTCAGGGACATTGAGTCTCCAAATCTTTACCTTTTTGGTGTAAGGCAGCTTTGTCATGGTGGACCTTGAGACATTCAACAAGATAAAGTGATCTCCACCCAGCAGTCACCTTGTTTGTGTGTTTTTGTGGTTTTTTTTGGGTTTTTTTTTTTTTTTTTTGGAGATGGAGTTTTGCTCTTGTTGCCCAGACTGGAGTGCAATGGCATGATCTCGGCTCACTGCAACCTCCGCCTCCTGGATTCAAGTGACTTTCCTGCCTCAACCTCCCGAGTAGCTGGGATTACAGGTGCGCACCACCATGCCTGGCAAATTTTTGTATTATTAGTAGAGACGGGTTTTAGCCATGTTGGCCAGGCTGGTCTCGAACTCCTCAGCTCAGGTGATCCACCCACCTCGGCTTCCCAAAGTGCTGGGATTACAGGCATGAGCCACCGAGCCCGGCCTCACATTGTTTTTAAAGCAACAGATATTGAACTCATAAATAGCTGTCTACAATGACAGGTAGTGTATGCTGAAATCTCATGGGTTGGGATGAAAACAAATTAAGTGTATATAATTCACTTCACTCTTACTCAATTTCCCTGCCTGTAAAATCAGGCCAGTATAGCTTCTCTGTGCCTCAGCTTACTCATCCAGAAAATGGGATGAATAGGCACCCTGCCAATATCACAGGGCTACTATAAGGACCAAATGATATGTGTGAAAGTGAGCCTTGTAAGCTATAAAAATAACACCCCAAACGAGCCTCTAAATAGCCGAAACCCCTGCACAGCTAAAATGCTCTCTCTACCAAGTCTGCCCTAAGCCAGCCCACTGTGCCTGCGTTTTCTTGGCCAGTATTGCTCTAGTGCAATTGTCTGAGGACAAAACAGCCCCAGCACTCGGGCAAGGACCCAAGGCAAGACAGCCTCATCACCTCAGCATTTCTATAAAAAGATTGCTCAGACTCTGGAGCCTGGCTGACAGGCAGGGCTTAAAGGGTGTGTGCATGTGTGCATGAGTGTGTGTGTGTGCACGCATGCACACGCACACATGCACGCAATGAAATGTTCTCGTAACAGCTGGCGTGGGCCAAGAATCCATGCTCACCCTAAATCCCCGAGCCCCACTGGCAGGAGGGGAATGGATTCAAGGAAGTGTAGAGAGGCTGAGAGTGAGAGAGAGCGCGCTGTGCATCGAAGAATAGGTCTGGGCAAAGAGATGTCTGCGGTGCTGGTCTGTCGCTCCGAGCAGCCAACACAATGGACCTCTGGGTGGGCTCAGAGAGACCCCCCAACCCCCCGACCTCCTGCCCGTGACACAGATAAGGACCTGGAGGACTGCTCTGAGCTTCTGTGTGTGCCCTGGGCCAGCCGGCAGCGAAGCCAGCCTGGTGTGAGTGGCAGCAAAGATAAACGG
The DNA here is from genome assembly GCF_029289425.2 of Pan paniscus. Classification (NCBI taxonomy): domain Eukaryota; kingdom Metazoa; phylum Chordata; class Mammalia; order Primates; family Hominidae; genus Pan; species Pan paniscus. The sequence continues at coordinate 41,164,093 of NC_073272.2, forward strand.
CGGCCGCGCGGGCATTGAATGCCCCGACACAAAAGGCCGCCTCTCCCCGAGTCCCTCTGAGGCCCAGATGGTCAGGGAAGCCCTTTCCCGCCTCACAAAGAGGATCGCTGCGTGTCTTTTTCTTTTAAAATGGAATAAAAAAAAAAAAGCCATTGCTCACAAAGGACCTGGATGAAAAATAAACCCTTAAAAAAACCCAGCCTCTCCTCGCTCAGCAGCCCGGCATTTCTTCCGACTGTCAGACTTAGCAGATTGCTTTCTGGAAAGGATCCAATTGGCAAGACCTGCCGCTGTGCAAATGAAATTTTAAAACCCCATTCCTTGTTGCACTCAAAGAGCTTTTCTCTCTCTGCTTGTTCTACACGGCCTCGTAGAATTATTCTCTTGTCTCTCGTTGTATCAGAAACTAATATTCCCCCACTTTCCCTCCCCACGTGAGGGGTCCTCACCCCAGCTGGGGATTTGGGTAATCAGGGACGTCTGGAGCACCACTCCAGACCCCCAAGTTGATTCCCCACCTGGGCTTCATCTCACAGAATCACCTACTAATTAGGAGAGAGACTTGCTCCTGAAGAGAATAAACACTTCCACGCTGCCTCCCTCCCTCCCCGGCTCCCTGCCCCCGCCTCGGTAATGAGATAAGTGTTTGGGGGATGAGGGAGAGAGGATGACGGGGACGTTCTTCACACACAAGGTTTGACACCCGTCAGGCCCGTGACACTAGCTCTGTTTGGCTGGCATCCCCGTGGTGAAAAGTCAGCAGAAAAAAATAGCCACAGGACTTGTCTGGGTTTGACAGGCTGCCTCACAGAGTGATGAACTTGGAGAGAAGAAGCCACGTGATGTGTCGGAAAGTGTCCCAGGCCTGGGAGCCAGGAGACCTGGGTTCCAATTCCAAGTCTGCCCCTAATAACAGTGTACCAGGCACTGTGCTCGGCTCCATACATGTGTTCTGTTCTGCTTTCCTTGGAGCTAGTATCATTCTCAGGTTAGATACCGGCACTATGAGACAGGCAAATGTTGCTCAAAACATTGCCTCATGGGGGTAGATTGCATTACTGGTCCCCATTCCTCATCCTTCCTTGTAGCCATGCCATTGGCCATGAGACTTTGCAGCTCTTCTCATATTTTCTCACCCCTTGATTCTGGGTTCAACCATATGACCTGCTTTGGCCAATGGAATGATCCAGAACAAACAATACACCCACCAAGTACAGACCTCAAGAGTCATGGCCAGTTCTGCTCACCCTCTTGTGTCCCTGTCATTCAATGAAAAGAGCTTCCTCTGAGTGACTGCTGCCCCTTAGCCTGAGCCCCAGATGAACAAATGTGGAGCAGACCCAATTTATAAATGACCTTTAGGGTAATGACATCCCACCTCCCACTGGTGGCTGCCTGTATTTGACATTTTAAAAAGAAGGTACTCACTGCAGCAATCTTGAAAGATGTCTGTTAAATTCCACTCCTGCCCTATCTGGGGAAGGGGTATTAACACCTAATTATTCATCCATTCACCACTCACATATTTACTGAGCACCTACTCTGTGCTGAAAGCTGAGCCAAATACCCCCAGAAAGAAATATGGGCTGCCAGGCCATGACAATGCCATCCTCCAATAAAAGGAGGATGATCAAGTGGGAGAACAGCTTGGTTTCCTTAAAGCAGAGTGGTTTTAAATCTCTGCACCAGGTCACTGAGTTAACCTGAGAAAACTGGTCAAGAATACTGGAAAAGAAAGAATACATCCATGATCAGCTGATCCATCAATAATAAGTCCTGATTTCTTCAGACGTAAGATGTCATTGACTAAGTTAAGACAAGGAAGAAAAGAAAAAGAAAAGGAAGTAAGGGAGGTAGGCAGGATACCATTTTATAGGAATACATCAAATGTAAATGATGGCATCCTAATTTCAGAAATGGTAAAATGTGAAAAGAAAGTGTGTGTCATAACACCAGGGAAATTCATTCTCTTTTGTGCTCTAAGTCCACTGTCTGTTGAGAGCACAAAGATGCTTAACACAACTTTGGGGATTAAAGCACAGGATAGGCCAGGCGCAGTGGCTCAGGCCTGTAATCCCAGCACTTTGGGAGGCCGAGGCTGGCAGATCACCTGTGGTCAGGAGTTCGAGACCAGCCTGGCCAACATGGCGAAATCCTGTCCTTACTACAAATACAAAAATTAGCCAGATGTGGTGGCACACGTCTGTAATCCCAGCTACTCAGGAGGCTGAGGCAGGAGAATCACTTGAACCTGGAAGAGGGAAGTTTCAGTGAGCCAAGATCATGCTGCTGCACTCCAGCCTGGGTGACAGAGCGAGACTCCATCTCAAAAAAAAAAAAAAAAAAAAAAAAAAGATACTGGAAAGATGCCAGGAATCTTTGTTTTCAATGAATCACAAGGCTTTGTCCAAGTCTCCAGGTGATGTGGCATGCCCCATGTGGGCCACCAATAAAATAAGTCTTCCAAGATAGTCTTCACCCAAGAGCCTTCCCACAAGCAGGGGCTATGCCTATTATTCAAGATGATGGGGACAGCTGCTTGAGCCATCCCTAAACCAGGGCTTCAAAATCCATCAAACCTGACAGTCCAAATGGCTCATTGAAAGGGAAGCCTATGCCCAATGGCCATGTGTGGCCACAAAGTCCACTGCAAGCCAAGGGCTTCTAGAGAGGAAGGCAGAAGGCTGGGGAAATCTTGCACCCAGCAGCTCCCATCCTGGGAAGTTCTGGTGAGTCACAACAAATGGAGTGGAGACAATGACAAAATGCCAGGACACTTCTGAACAGGCCTCAGTATTCAAAAGTGTCCAGATCTCAAGGGGCAGGATGAGGACAACGCAGGGCCAGGACTGGAGCTAGCTCGATTTGTCCTGGGAAAAGGTAGTCAAAAACCTGGGCAGGGGCCCAGCATCAGCTCCAGCCGAGGCCCCAGAGAGCCAGAACAGTTGGCCATGCCAGAAGCTCCAAGACTCAGACAGAAAGACAGCCAGTGGCATCTTGAGGCCAGGATGGGAAGGAGACAGTAAGTTCATTTCGTAGGCTATCTAATGCCCAGGGGGAAACTCAGAGAGAACTTTCCGCCAACTCTGCTAGCTGGTGGGGAGATAGCTGCAGCTGTTTTGCCAGGCTGAAGTCCGGGACTGAACCTGGAGGTAAAGCTCATCATTCATCACAGCCCAGGCAAGGCTAACCTCATCCTCCAGCTGCTTCACACCCAGGTCCCAGTTTCCCAGCAAGCCCTTCTCAGGACTGCCCCTCAAAAACAACAACAGTTGGGACATAGGCATCTAGTACTCACAGGTACAGATGTCCTGACTATTTGGCTCTTGACATGCTTTCAGACTGATTAGCAGGTAATTACAGCCCTGAGCACCCTACCTCAAGTTCTTCCCACCCACCCAGCCCTCCCCAGACCCTCCCCTAAGACCCAGGGACCTCCAAAGAAACCAGCAAGTAAACAGTTAAGACCCGCAGAGCAGGTGCCTGTGTCCATCCTAATTGGTCAGGGGCTGTGCCCTCCCAGTTATTAAATGTTTTGAACATGCCATCTGAGTATATGGCAAATGCCAAGTGTGGCGACCTGTCCAGTTAGTCGCTGGCCTGGCATTTCCAACAGCTATGCCCTTCCCCAACCACTAATATGAGCAGAATGGGGTCTTCTCCATCCCACTCCCTCTAAAGAAACCCAGCAGGCCTACCAAATTCATGGTGACCAGGGATCTCCATGTCACTTCCATTCAAGCCTCCCCAACCCATCCTGGTCTCAGCCCCAACTAGATTTTTGGATCTTGACCTAATTGGGACTTAATTTTCTGACTTTAACCTTGACATTTCTGTAAGATGGTGATAAACATCACACAGCATGCCTAGTTTTTCATACAGCCCTTGATCTAAATCATGGACCAAACACGAAAAGTATTTGAGCAACGACCATCAATCTCCTTCAGTCACCTGCAGGCACTGGGGTGTCTTGTGCAAGCTGAGAAATTTCAGCCAGCACATCTGTCATCAGCAGGCCCAGCCCTGCCTGCTGCCACCTCCCTGGGGAGAATCCGTTCTACTTTGTAGGAGAGAAGGACCCTTTAGTTCATGTCAATTGGAGTATTTCCCCGCAATTCCTGACCAAAGACATCTACTTGATGGTCCTGGCTGTTTCAGGCATAGCAGATGGTAAAAAGGGTATACTCAGAGAAGGTGGTTGAGTTCAAGGCCAGCCCAGCATCTGGGCCTCCTTGGATGAGTCACAGGTGGGGCAGGTCTACTGTTGAGGACAGAGCTGCTCAAGTTAGGGTCTTCCTACCTCCTCAGAGACAGTCACCTTCTCACTCTCACTCAACCAGACCTGGCTTCCTGAACAGAGAGACCCTGGGGTGAAGAGGCTGGCTCTGGCATCCCCTTAGAGCAGGATGGTCATACCGCAGCTCTGGAGGCTGAAATCTGGTACAGTCTGGTCAGGCCCCTCTTGGGATAGAGGTGGACAAGATCTTTGGCCACTCAAAGGCCCAGGTGGAGGCCAGATACCTGGCAGAACGCATTATATTCCTGATTCTGTTAGTCAGGGTTCTCCAGAAAAACAGAACCAATAGGAGATGATAGACAAACTAAAATAGATGATCAATAGATGTTGAGATAGATAGATAGACAGATAGATTTATCATAAGATACTGGCTCATGCAATTATGGAGACTAAGAAGTCCCACAATCTACTGTCTGCCAGCTGGAGACCAAGGAAAGCTGATGGTGTAGTTTGAAGCCTGAAAGCTGGACAGGCAGTGGTGTAGATTCCAGTGTGGATCTGAAGGCCTGACAACCAGGAGCACTGAAGGCAGAAGAAGATTGATGTCCTAGCTCAAGCAGTCAGACACGGAGCTTGAATCTAACCTCCCTCCACCCTTTTGTTCTATTCAAGTCCTCAATAGGTTGGATGATGCCTACACACATTGCAGAGGGCCATCTGCTTGACTCGGTCCACCAATTCAAATGCTCATCTCATCCAGGAACATCCTCACAGGAACACCCAGAAATAGTGTTTAACCAGCTACCTGGGCATCCCATAGTCCAGTCAAGTTGACATAAAAAATTAACCATCACACTGACAAAGTCAGCTACTGGAGCAGTTAGAAAGGAGAAGTGGGGAGTGTCATTGGTATGGTCTGGCAAACCTGGGAATCACACCATTGATGTCACTGACTGAGCCTGGGGCTTCCTCCTCTAGAATAGCTGACACTGTCTGCTTCTGAGCTCTTAAGCATCTCCCAAGGTTAACAACAGATGTTCCCACAGCTGATTCAAGGCTGCAAAGCCTAGGAGTTCTTATTAATTCATCCTGGGGAAATAAACCAAGATGTCACTCAGGCAAATGCCAACACCTCTGTCAAGAGGTCATTTATGGTGACAAGAGAACAAACCTAAAGGGCCCAAGGGCTCTAGTTGGACGAATTTTCTAAAAAATTTAGAGGACTGTTCTAGAGGACAGTTGGCAGATTGCAATGTAAATAACATTTGATCCTTTCAATCATTTATTCATATTGAGCACCAACTATGCACCAGGCACCATCTTAGATCCTGAAGATGCAGCAGTGATGTAGGGGTCAGTAGCCAGTTGAAGAAAACAGAATCCACTTTTGCTAATTTGAACAGAAAATTATTCGTTGCAGAATCTTTGGCATTGCTATAGAAACAAGTTCTAGATTGAGCTTTCAGGAACAACTAACTCACAAACCACACAGCGGGACTGGGCTGTTAATAGACTGCCGGCTCTGCTGTGATGAGAACCTCTCCATGGTCAAAAAGCCACTGTCTCTGCTGTTGGGCTACACTGCTTCTGCCAAGACCCTCCCAACCAAACAGATGCCTAGCATGCTGCCTCTCATCACAGGCACATGAATCAGCGCCCAAGTCCAAGACTTGCTGAGTCCTCCAACTGATGAAACCAAAATCACGTCCAGAACCCTGGCTACCTATCACACAAGCCAATCCACTGTATTTGCCATAAATGATAACCAAGACAAAGCTGATCCCTCCTTCACGGAGTTTCTGTTCTAGCTGAGGAGATGAACATTAAACCTCCAGTTACCTGATTAATCATCTAAGGAGAATTGGGATAAGTACCTAGAAAAGGAAGCATAGAGTGATATGATGGGGAATGTGACCCAATCTGGAAGGTCAGGGGTTTGCCTGAGGAAATGGCTGAAGGTAAAGAAGTTAGTTTGTTGAAGAGAGTGAGTGAGAACCTTCCAGAGAGGGGGAATGGCATGTATGCGCATGGCATGTGCATGTGGCTGGAGACTTGAAGGATGAACAGAAGATTCAGTGCAATGCAGGGAAGGCATTCTCAGCATGTGTAAGAACATGGATGCAGTGTATGGCTGGTCAAGAGTGAGCTCAGCTGCTGAGAACAGCCTGCCTGGGCACCATTGAAAGGTAGGCACACCCAGAAGTTAGAGTAATAACTACCACTTACCTCATGCCTACTATGTGCCAGACACTGGTTGAAGTATTTTTTAACAGTTAACTCATTTCATCCTCACAACACTATGCTGTTAGTATCCCTGTTTTCAGATGACAAAACTGAGGCACAGAGAGATTAAGTAAGTGAGGTGTGGACTGAGTGGCAGAGGACTTTGAATGCAGAGTTCAGTAAATAGTGAATGAGTGGAACAGTTGAAATATACTAATGGGGTTTATAGCCGATTCTGCACCTCACCCTTTCCCCATCAGTGCATAAGGTCCTAACTCCCAGCTGACAGTACCTGCACCTCTTTGCCTGAGGGCTTCTCTGGTCAAAGCCAGCTCTGCCCACCTATCAGAAGGCCAGGCGTGCCATGGAATTACCAGCACCCCAGGAGCAGCTCCCCAACCAATGACTGATGGGAGGTGGAGGATAAATACC